>NC_143201.1:18282500-18637500 GCF_051530095.1 Phoenix dactylifera
AAATGGATAATTTGGGCCGACCCAATTAAGTTCGAGCTGGGTCTGAGCCTGAGCTCGGGTCTGAATTATTTAAGAATTTTCAGCCTGGCCCGAAACATAAAAATTCAGACTAGACTCAGAGGTATGGCCCGGTCTGAGCTGGCCCACTTCCAGTCGAAGAAAGTGAACACCACAACCCATGGCCTTTTTTTTTTTTTGGTACATCGGCTATGCACCCTACTCTAGTGTAGGTGTAGCCACTCGAATCAAAAGCAAGCACCTGGCACAATGGTGCCGGAAGGACCCCCCTAATGAGTCCAAGAGACCTCTCCAGAATGCTGCGCTGCATAGGTAGCCACCCAATCAGCAGTTCGATTTGCCTCTCGGTAGGCATGCACAACCTGAAAGGTGCTACATCCTCCCAATATGTGTCAAATATCATAGAATAAGGGGCTCGCATCCCTCCTCCATTTCTCCTCTCGGATCCAGTCTATCACGGTGGCTGAGTCTCCCTCCAGGATGATACTCTCCGACCCCAGCCATCGGCTTGCGAAAGTGAGACTCTCCCAAGCTACCCGAAGCTTCGCCCTCGTAACTGACGACTCGTCGATACGTCGGCTTCCTGCAACAATTAGTTGTGAATAATGACTCCTGATCACAAAGTCCACTCCTGCTCTACCTTCCTCAATGGAGACACTTCCATCGAAATTCATGTTAAGATGACCGATCAGAAAGTGGGGGCACTCAAGGAACGAGGAACAACCCACGGTCCTTCGCACTTCATGCATTGCAAAGGAAAAGGAGCGTGCTTTAACTAATGATCACGGGATGCATGTCCGGTACAAAAAAATAAAACTCACATTAAATAAACTTGTCACGTGAAAGAGGGGAGCAAAAGGAGACTTTCACGAGCGTCATAAATGCTTTGCCCTAATCAAATCCGTCGGTCCTAGTTCCGCAAGACCATATTAATTTAGTTCCCCCTATTTCATACCATACCAACACCATACTCCAAAAAATTTATCAAATATCAGAATACCAAATAGATTCATATATCATGTATATCAATACTATATCAAATATTTACTAATATAAGTTCAGGTATCGAAATGGTAAACCTTAAATCCAATGCTACATAACTCAAGTCCCACTGGAAAAGTTGAACCTAATCTCAGAGGCAAAATAGTTCTAGAGAATCGAGCCAAAGTTAGGGATACAAGGAGAATTACAAGTGCAACTAAAAGAAAAACGCATCGATCTATATCTTTTGCAGATAAAATAAATAATTGCAATTAGCTATCCAAACACTAAGATGCTAAGCGAGAAAATTTTTGTTAATTCTTATTTTGCTGCCCAATATTCAAGTGAAGTCCTTTGGAAGAATCACGGGACTGTTTCTTTTCTTTTTCGTCAATTTTTATTTTCTAATTTTATTGACTATACTCATCCAAGATCAGTACGAGTCACCGTTGTATTAAAAAACAAAAAAAACAGAAAAGCAAATTCTTGCCGGAGTTTAGCATATGAATATGATACATCTAATAAAGCGTCTATAATGAAGGATGCCTCTAGACAAATGACAATGTTGAGCACTGACAAGAAAATTATAATTGTTGGTGTGCTCTGCAGCAGTTGTTGATGGGGCGACATGGAGAACTAGAAGCTAAAGCTATTTGGCCCACTTCATTGAAGCATAATTAAAAGCTCTACCAAGTAGCTTACAAGAAAAGATGATATAAAGCCTTGGACAGAGGGCAAAACTTTCCTTAATGGAGCCTTCATATCACCAAGGAAATGTTTTGTCCAACTTAACTGTCACCCACAACCTTCTGCAATGAGATCTAATTAAAGGTCCAGAAAACCTCTTAAGTTCTTGATACATGCCGAAAAATTGATCCAGCCCATTAATGATGCAATACAGAAGCATTTTATCAAGAATTGTTATTTCTTTATGAGAAAAAAAAAACTCCGAAGTGGAAGTCTTATATATTACCTAGTATTTGTTGTTAATCAAAAGTTCTGAATTCGGATAGAGTTTTATTTGGTTAGCTTCTTCCAAAAGGGAACATCAAAAGTACTCTTAAGATAAAGGCTTCAACTTAATTACAGTCTATGTCATTCTTCTACAGTGTAAATAGACTTAATACAGGGAGAAGAACAGAAGAATATAGTTTTTTTATACCTTTTTTTTGTTTTTGTTTAACAAAACTCTAACATTGCTCTCATTTCTTTCTCCATACAATTCAGTGGGAGAGAAGAGTACCAGACCTTCCTCTGATATACAAACAATCCTTAAGAGCAGCAAAGACTACTCACCTGAAAGGGCACTGAAGGAAGAGATGATTAATGCTCTCAGGTTTAGCTGCAGAAAGCAGACAAATTGGGTCCACTTGCCAAGCCAACCCTTCATCATCAAGACATCCTTGGTATGTAGGCAATTTTTTTGAGCCCTAAAGACTTCCAAAATGAAATTGATGCGAAAATGACACGCAAGGATTGTGGTCGATTAAATCCATAATTATATTTCAATTATTTTCTTACCGTTTCAGGAGACATGTGGTGATCGATAAAAAGTCGCCCAAATCAAATGCCATCCACCATTCCACATCAACATCTTTCCTGCAATCATGCACCTTAATAGGACAATGATTGAATTTTGTATTTCATAAAGGCCATTATAGCAAGTATCACTTCCATTGCAGCATAAGCAATACATATTGATCTTCAACATTATAACTGCCTCTAGAATCAATTTTTATTCATTATATTCAAATACAAATAGTATGATGTAACATAAGCTATTCATAATAGCATTATTCTTCCATTATAGACACCATTATACGCAACATTGAATAATCCAAAAATATTACTTTTTTATTAAATAAAAGTCTCTTATAACATGCATTATTATGACCTACAATGGTTTCAAGCCATGGCAATTACGTAACCATAACAATGTCATTATTGCCATGAGCATAACCTATATCATAATCTATACATAAAGCAGTTTAATTACACTTGTAGGTTGGATCTAAACTAAGAAGAGAAGACAAGAAGGTGTGGGTTAAGAGGCAGCCACATAACCCTAGCCAAGTGGGGTGGAGGCCTGGGTCAGATGGATAGGCCTTAAAAGGGTGCTCCTCCCACCACCAATGCCCCTTAAAATTAGCAGCTCTCAATCCTAGTTTAGCCAAAAAAAATTTCTCAACGGCCTCCCCCAAAAAAATAGAACCCTGAAAACAAACAAAGACCAGGTTTCCACCGTCTGCGCGATCCAAGGTTGTGGGGTTCAAACAGCAAAGACCTCTTCTTCCTCCCCTCTTCCCTCTCCTCTCCTCTCTATCTGAAAACAAGAAGAACAAGGAGAGCTGATGTCTGTTGCTCTGGGAGCTCCTTCAGGCTCCAAGGACATTGACCTTGCCACCCCGGAGATGGAGAAAGAAGAGAACGAGAACAAGAAGCTGTATGAGGAGGATGAGGAGGTGGAGAAAACCAATGGCGACGCAGATGAGAAGCTGAGCAGGAAATTCAGCTGCACTTCGGTCAGCTCGACCGACATCAACGACGACGACGCCGGCGATGAGGACGATGACGACGAGGATAAGAGAGCAGTGCAGCTGGGCCGCCAGGTCCCACTCAAGGAGCAGCTGGAGATGGATAAGGTGGTTTGGTGGCACACTTGGTGTTCTTAGATTTGGTTAAGAAAATGTGAAGATCAAGATTCGTTGTTTCAATACTGGATCTATACCGGTGCTACATTAGCATTGTATCGGTACATACGATACAGAATCTTTTTGATGTATAGAATGTTGTTATACCTTCCATTTAAGGCACCGGTGCCGAGCCGGTACGGTACATTCCGTATCATTCGATTTTAGCTGGGACGGCGAACCATGATGGAGATATTGTTTTAAAATCTTTTCAATATATTGAATATCGGTACATCTCCCATACTAGATATCGGTACTGGACTGGTACGATACACTCCGTATCATCCAGTTTTGGCTGGTACGGCGAACCATGATAGAGATATTGTTTTTTAGATCCTTGTTGGCTGGCTAGGTCTCTTTCTAATAGTGGAAATGGGGAATGTGTTTGACAGGATGATGAAAGCTTGAGGAGGTGGAAAGAACAGCTGCTTGGCAGTGTTGATCTTACTGATGTTGGAGGTATTCCTTCTTGGAAATCATTTTTCTCATTTATTTAGTTCTTAATTATTTCTTCACTCTCCTTATATGCCAGTCTGATAAGTGAATGCGTTGAGTTTTTTTTTTTAGAGAATGATATTCCCGTCTTGATTTTAGAGAATGATATTCCATTGTTACATGGGACGGTTATTTAGAAATGATGAAATGTATACCTGTCTATTTAGGTATTTCATTAAGATTCTAATGTTTCTATCAAAAAAATAAATTAATAGTCTAATGTTTGAAGTATTTGATTTACCTTATAGTCCACTTATACCGTGGTTGCTAAATATAATTATTTTGGTGACTCCAATTCGTCTCCATTCTTGCATCTTTTTTTTGTAACTTTAATCTTCAACTAAGCCATGCTGAACCTTGGAAGCAATTATCTCCGAACTATGTTGTCTAACATTCTTGCTGACAACAAATATTTTGTTGCTCCTTTGATTTCACTGTTCGCTGGCTTCTTGGTTTCAAACTTACTTCTTCAAAAAAAGGGGGCAGAAATACTATATAAAAGCTTTAATGCATCACAATGATTCAATAAGTTCATATATATTTTTATGTCTGGCAATGGAAAATGTAGTTTGTTTGACATGAGATATATTCAGTAAAACTTGTTCTGCTTCTTGTTATATATATCTTTTTTTTTTTTTTCTGAAAAACTTTTCTCTGGGATCTTTACAGAGAATCCAGATCCAGAAGTAAAAATCCTAAACCTTACCATCCTAACTCCTGATCGTCCGAATCTTGCTTTACCAATTCCCTTCGTCCCTGATGCAAAGGGCTATGCATTTGCACTCAAAGATGGGAGCCGCTACCGTCTCAAGTTCTCTTTCACCGTCCTCAACAACATTGTCTCTGGACTCAGATACACAAACACAGTGTGGAAGACTGGAGTAAGAGGTATAATAGATTCTCTTTGTTTCTTCCGCTAGAACTAGAGCAAATACCTAAACTTGATTGAATTCATTAATTTTCTTAATAACTTTACCTTCCAATGTCTTCTTAAGTTCTTTTTTATATGCAGTGTTCATTAATTTCCCTGTTTAAGTAGTATGTCTAATCTTTTCACAGTGGAGAACAGAAAAGTAATGTTAGGGACTTTCAGTCCTCAGAAGGAACCTTACACATATGAATTGGAAGAAGAGACCACCCCTTCTGGTATATTTGCAAGGGGATCCTATTCTGCTAGGACAAAGGTAAATTGTAATACAAGTACCATTTTATATATATATATATATATTTTCTAAAAATGCATAGATTATGATTTTGTGCCTCTCATTGCTCCAGTTTGTGGATGATGATGGGAAGGTATATCTGGACATGAGTTACTACTTCGAGATTAGAAGGGACTGGCCAGCGATTTCTTGAGCAAACTACTAATTTTACTGATATTGATTAAAGATGTTGTATGATTCCATCCACAAGTGAATTCAAATTGATCTTTTGTCTAGAAGGCTTAGGTGAGAGAATTTACTAGTTTTTTTGCATAATTGCAATTGGATGAATGGCAGACTTCACAAGAAAGTAAGCTGAGGGAGCAATGTACTGAACTATTATAGTCCCATGCTGGAATCTTCTCTTTCCCTCTCTCTCTCTCTCTCAACCTTTGATATAGAGATTCTTTTTGATAATTATTTTAATTCCTTACTCTCCTTGTCTTGTTTCAAGGATCTATTTGGTTGTTTTTCGAAATATTTTGGAAGGAAGCCTCAAGATAGGAATTTCACCTCCACCTTAATGCACCTTAAAGTTCCTAACTTTTACAATCTCAGAATCAAGGTCAGAGGAACCGGTACTAGACACCATACCGGTTCTCTAGCGGGACAACTCGATACAGGCCGTGCCGGGCCTATATCGAGAGAGGGCACAATATCATGGGAGAGAGGAAAAGAGAAAGAGAGTGAGTGGGGGAGAGAGGGTTGGAGGAGGGTGACGGATGCCGGAGGAGGATCGGCAGAGGCCGTGTTCAAAACAGGAGAACTAGCCGCGACCTATCTGTCGCGGCCTCCACCCCCCCGAGGGGGCTTCTGCCGGCTCCGCCGCCCTCCTCCGGCCCTCCCTTCTCTATCTTTTTCCTTCTTCTTCTCCGGCTCCGACAACAGGTCTTGTTTTCATTGTTGGAACCCAACTGGTGAGCCACCAGTACGGCTCGAATTTGCTGGAACTGCCCGATTTAGGATGGTTCCATTGGAGCTGCCCGATTTAGGACGGTTCCACCGACCTTGCTTTGAATTTTGTTTTTTACTAGCATTGCAAGTTCTGATATGCCTCCTGAGGCATATAAGATTCTCTAATATGCATCGTAACCGGCTTATCTCCCTCAGGTGTTGATTACATGCTGTATATCTAAATACCTGAAGATAAATCCTTGCAAGAGGAATTGATCATGCTAAAGTATATCCATAAGCAGGTAGTAGTAAGGAAACTATTGAATCCATTGCGTTGCACCTCAATTAAAACCTTGCCCATGCTCCTCCAGCTTCCTGCCTTGTCAACCAAGTATCTTTTACATTTCACTGATCAAAGCAGGAGACAAATAGACTTGAATATCATAAGGCAAATCAACTTTATTTTCTTAAGAAAAGGCACAATGAACCTACCTTCCTCTGAAAAACAAAAAACCTTCACCAAATTACTCCTACCTTCACTACTGAAATCCCTAACATCCCACGAGAAAACTAAGATCTTGATACATAGAACAGAAGCATCCCAAACCAAAAACAAGCTACAAAAACCTAAAAATCCATAACAGGTCCCAGGTATTTGGGTTTGTAATCAACCATTTGTATCTCTGATGATACAAATTTCTTAGACCTCATGGAACCAAAATATCACAAGCTTGGTTGCAAGACTCCAGCACTATAGCCATACCATATCACCTTGACTCCCATCCATAGTATTAAAAGCACCAGCTTGATCTGCCTCTATTCCTCGCTCTTCCTGTTATCATGTGATGTCTGCTTTGTCTGTGACCACAAGAAATGCTCCTGTAAAGGTCAGTTGTGGTCGAAGCAAAAAGTCTTGACCAAAAAACTTCACTTCTAGTTGAGATTACTAATTTGAATAGGGTTGCATGTTTTCACACCAAGGGACATATGCAGTGTCACATTCCCTGAGATACTGAGGAAGCAGGACGATAACTAGAGAAACTTTGGTAAAGAAACAACTTCAATTGTAATTAGGCAACAATTTTAGTCAGTATTTACAAGGGACATATGCAGTGTCACATTCCCTGAGATACTGAGGAAGCAGGACGATAACTAGAGAAACTTTGGTAAAGAAACAACTTCAATTGTAATTAGGCAACAATTTTAGTCAGTATTTACAATCAACTATTTTCGTTTGATTGGGCACTTCATGTACCCATCACTGTCCTACCAAACCATGAGAACCTACAAAAACTGCTCCCAATCTAAATCTGAGACTAAGTCATGACAATGTCCAACGCATCCTGTTATCTCAAACATTTAAAAAAACAGGTAGAAAGAAGAAAAGGAAACAATAGATATTAGTAGTTCAAGTAGATTGTCAGCTGTCTGTGGTTACTGCACACCTATCTGCTTCCATTATCATCTGTTGAGGACTCAGATGCAGAATCATCTAGAGTAGAGTTTGAGATAGTTTCAGATGCACTTCCATTTTGACCATCCAAATCCACAGATCCGTCTTCAGTTGGCCTTTTCAAGTGCCAGTACATTATGCTTGCTGTCAGTGTAAGCATCATCTTTTGATTCACCTGACAAAGTATATCATGAAGGATCATACAAAAGAATACAGGAAACAGCAACTCAGGGAATATGGCACCTTCAAAAGTAACTCATTTTCAATTCTTTAATTTCAATTGACCAATTACCTCTACTACATCTTCCGGCAGCAAAAATATGGAGCAACCGAGCTTCCTTGCTACTGAGATTATATAAGAGGCATTCATCTTTTTCTCTTCATCTGCACATTGCTTCCAATTGTTAACCCATTAATTTTCAGCTATACTAAGAATGTGATGAACACCTAGCACTAACATAAAGTCAACTAAAGGGGCAACAGTAAGTCCACTTTTCCAAAAGTCTAATTTCAAAGGAAAACTACTCTATCAGTGCTCAACAACTAGATAGATACAGGAATCAGAGCAAATCACATCACAGCTTAGATAGAATAGGAATTTTCTCATAATAAATTCATAGGAGATGATATATGAAAAGAACTCGAGCAGCAATAATAGCATATCTGGGTTCTTTCTGGGAAGGAAATCATATGTATATATTTGGAATTTAATAGTTTTTTCTATACGTCTAAATGAAGTCATGATTATACTAACTGTTACTCATCTCAGATGTTACTAATCATGATTGTCTTTCCAGATCAATGAAGGAAAACTTCGGACGTAATTATAACTTGGGTCTTGATTGCTAAAAGCAAGAAGAAAGAAACACATCAACAATGTAAACATAAAAATCTAACTCTGGAGGATCTAAAGATGATATGGGCTGGATCAAAGGACATGTTTACTGACATCAGATGAAGAGCAATAATCTCTCTACAGTAAAATCCATGATATGGGCATGTTTCGTTTCTTGTTCAGATACATCCTTTGTGATATTGTGCTAGAAAGCCAACAATGACAATGCACATGAGTAGCCAAATACAAACATATGCAATTGAAGGCAATAAGAATCCTCTTTAGTCATAGTATGTCCATTCTTAAATATCCACACAGATATGAACGTGAGCCCATACATGTTAATTCATGGCCACAGATAAGCAAGGAAATAGCTTGAAACAGACATATGTCAGATGGTTCAGTTTAACAGTCCAGAGATGTCTAATCACTATCCCATGGATGTGACAAATCTGGAGAACATGCTCTTTGTCTTGTATCCAGGAAAGTGCATGGTGTTCTTGGGTCAGACACATGGTCCAAATATGAAGGCATTGTATGAGGGCTTAAATATATCCACAACATTAACTTATTACAAAAAGTGCCCTCATTTACTCATATGTATGTAGTTTATCTTTTCACATAGGAACATTTGTAGGTTGTTATAGGAAGAACAGAATAATCTGATAAACAAGATGATATTATGGTATCAAGTAATTGTAAATAAATTGAAATAAAGTATCTCTTGATGAAAAACCTACATTTTCAGGTGCAACAAAAGAAAATGGAACAGCTTAAACAGCATTGTGGATGTCAGAGTTTACCATTTTCTCCATGAGTAACAAGGCTCCAGTTCACAACTCGAGGTTCCACAGCACTAAGCAAGTCAAGGAAGAAAAAGCCACTTGAAAGAGTTTTATCCTGTATACATGGAAAAACCATGTTGCATTATCAAAGTTTTCCATAAGCAATTGTTTTTTTTCTCATTGGCAACAAAGCAAAAAAAGTTAAAGGCTAAAGAATGTAGAACCATGGCTAGTTGAGAGAGCATCTTCAATATTAACAGTATGATAGAATATGTACTTTTTTAAAAAAAAATTCTTGGTATTGTGTATTTCCTAGATAGGTCTACAGGTCACAACAGCAAATGTTATGGTTAATACTTTGACGGAATCATGTAATAGACCATCTTTGCAAAAATGAAATGTAGAAACATCATTACCTTAAAACTCTCCATACGAGAGTGCCTTCCTGAACTCTTTACTTTATCATTAGCCCAGTTCAATATATCTATATCTTTTATCTCCTTCTCATGAGAATGCAATCTCAAATTCTTTAAAAGTTGGAGGATATTGTACCGCATTAATTGCCATAAAAAAGCTGAAAAAAGACCAAGATTTATCTGAACAGCAGAAGTTTGCATTGATAATTTATGCTTAAGTTGCAAATACACCACTACAGAGAGCTCAACGCTAAAAGTCAAGTATCCCAGATGTAATTGGAAAAATAAAAAAAATGCAGATGGCTTTGGAGTCATTTTAAACTCACCCAAAATGAGTTTCTTATTTCCTTGAACAATATCATTCCCAGCAACATTAACCAGTGAAAATTTTAATTGTTTCCCTATTTTCACAACTTGATTGCAATTTTCTACTTTTCTGAATGGCATTTTAATTGGTGGCTTGTTTGCAACCTTCCAACAGACTACTCCTGGAGCTACCTTGTCAATGGATTCTAGAAGGACCCATCTGCAAAATCACAGAAATATTTCTCAGCCTAAATATCAAATAGCAAGGAAAAAACAGGAAATACGAACAGCTTACCCATTTCTAAGATCTTCAAAAACATTATTGATGTATGTTGAGATTCCAAGGCTATTTATCCATAATCGGAATGCTCTTTCTTCCCTGGAAACTTGTATATCGTCAGACATTACTTCTAAAAATGAGATTTGTTTCATCTGTGATGATAACCCATTCCTACAGCCAACAAGTAAATATTCCTCAGTACCCACACATGTAAGTATATGCATATCTATACGTCTCACAGAAACCATGAAAGTAAGCATCAACAGGCAGGGCATGCTATGTACCATGCCATTGCCTTACTAGCCCAATCAGCAAGGTATCAGCTGTATGCCTGTACCTGGCAATTGGCGCAAGGTATCAGCTGTATGCCTGTACCTGGCAATTGGCATGCTGCCATGCCAGTGCATGCCAAGCACTGGCATAAAGCTGCAAAGCACGGTAAGTTCAATCCTTTTTTAAGTAGTAAGCAATTGATTATTGTGGCCACGAGAAATAGGAAATGTTTAGAGAAAAGAATAATAAAGATTGTTAAAAATTTATTTTAATTGAAAGAAAGGTCTTGACCAGGTTTGCCCCTCTTTCTCTCTGTCTAATCTTTTCTTCTATATCCTCCTTCTCATGCCTTACTCTCTAAAATTATATCGTCAGATGCCACTCCTTTGAATGCCTATTCAAGTTTAGATACTATGGGTTTCTGATTCAATGAACTAATGCTCATTTTCTGATATCCTATTTTCAATTATGCAATGATCCTATCCGAAAATCCATTAAATCGGCTGACTTTGCAGAAATCGGCCCAAGACATCTGCAATACTTACAAGTCCACTAGGGATCTTTACGAATCATCCAATCAACCTGAGCTCCCCTACATCGGACTTAACCTCCACTATACAGATAAAATAGAATTTTTGACCCTTATAATTTTTATAATGGTCAAAATTGCCTTTTCCAGTCTTGTTCTATATAATGGAAAAGCAATGTAATTTGTTGACATAAGCCCAAGCTTTTTCCTAACCCTCAGGTACAATATGCATATGTAGGTCCTTCCCAATTGTCCTGAATAACTCGTATTATAGTATGAACTCCCAATATAATATTGCTCAATTATACATACAATACTTTCAAGAAGAAAACAAAAAACCTACAAAACCATTGCAAAAATATTATTACAAATTTCAAATCAGGGTCTTCACAGAAATTTGTATGTATGTACACATGGTTGATCTTCAAATAGAAGCATGTATATCAAGTCTAGGCAACTGCCTGAAATACATGCCACTCTTCCCTGATGAAGGTGGCTGGTCAAGGACTATTCTTTTAAACAATACCTGTAATCAACATATTAGCTCAAAAGATTGAAAGAGCTCAGAAATTCACCATGATCCTCACCTTTTCTGAAAAATATGCGCAACGAAAGCAAGATTAAGATTTGGTGAACCTTCAACGATGTCTTTTGGGGTCAGATATCTTTTGCAACCCATCTTATCTGCATGTTCAAGAACTAATTTTGCTCTTTGTAGAGGATCTTTCACTGTCATTGCTGATGGCTTACTACTGTGTTCAGGTGCTAGAACATTCAGTAAACAAGCATAGGCCTCTCCATCCTGCAGTAGCAACAGATATCAAAACTTATGAATGAGCCACAGGTTTTTCTGTTTAGAAAGATTATACAATGGATGCAGTCGACTGTATATTTTTCAATTACTGAAATGTACAATCCCACCAAAGAATACATATTTCTGAAATTCCACACTGAAAAAATAGCACAGATATATCTGGACATGAAACAGGACTTTTAATATATCAGAGTCGCATAAAGATAGTCTAAACATGTTTAGAGAAAAAAAGAGGGACATTTTTTTGGTAGATGAAACAAAAGGAGATTTAGGTTATGTTTTCAATACTACACCCAGTACACTTCTAACTTAGGTTGACGATGGGCCTCACAAAATTCATGGGAAGATGGGAAGCCCACAAGTCAAGCTAAAAGAAAACATGACAGCCTAATGCTATCTAAAACCTGGTAGAAACTACTGACTGACAAAGTAGGCTGCCTGCCCACTAGGCAAATGCCAAGATGGAATAATGTCTGACAAAAAAGGGTATCAGGATAATATCTGACAAAAAAGGGTATCAGAATAATGTCTGATGAAAAAGGCTATTGGCCCCCTCATGTTTAAATCTTCTGCTACCTGCAAATGGATCTCCAGCAATTTATGCGTCTCTAACAACATATTAGCACCCAAGTATTTCTAAACCTCCAATTACATCAAATATTCTATCTTTGGTTTGAAAACTTTCCCTCCTATAACTACTTGATGTATCAGTAAAAACTTCCAAAACTGTTGATTCTTTTATTTAAGTGCTATTTGATATGGGTTCAAGTATTTCCTAGCTATTTAAAAACTCGAGCGTTTAGATAGATGGCCCCAAGAGCATATAAGCACTACAAGAGTCCTTAACATATCCGATATGGGGCTATCATTCCTCAACACCCCCTCTCATGTGTAGAGCTCAATGGACGGAACATGGAACAAGGGGTGACACATGGATTAATAAGTGGAAGCATGGAGGTTTCGATAAGCAAGAAGGATTGGTGGGCTCTGATACCATGTCAAGATCCTATCTAAGAACCCAAAAATTTAGATGGATGGGTCCAAGAATATATAAGCACCATGGGAGTCCTTAACCTATCCCATATGGGACTATTATTCCTCAACGGGCTCTGATACCATATCAATATTCTATCTAAAAACCTAGGTGTTTAGATGGATGGGTCCAAGAGTATATAAGCACCTCAAGAGTAAACCTATCCGACGTGGGACTATTATTCCTCAACATATAGAAAAGGAGTGACCTTTATGATGGATCGGTCAAGGAATAATAATCCCATATTGGATAGGTTAAAGACTCTTGTGGTGCTTATATACTCTTGGACCCATCCATTTAAATGTCCGGATTTTTAGATAGGATCTTAACATGGTATCAGAGCCCACCAATCCTTTTTGACTACTGAAACCTCCACACTCTCACTTACTAATGCACGTGTCGCCCCTTGTTCCAAGTTCCATCCCTCGGGCTCTATATGTGAGAGGAGGTGTTGAGGAATAATAATCCCACATCGGATAGGTTAAGAACTCTTATGATGCTCATATACTCTGGGGCCCATCCATCTAAATGCCCGGATTTTTAGATAGAATTTTAACAGATAGAATTGGGGGCAACCTAGTTAGACAAGTATCAATTATGGAAGTCCCAAAATGACAATCTATACTATCAAATATGAAATATCTCTGAAATTCCATCTTAAAATTTATAGCATTAATACAATTAGTGTTCTAAAAATATTGTAGGTATTTAAATTAAAAATCCAAAACATTGACCATAATCTAGGCATCTTAAATCAAATACAAGCCAAAACTCAACTATTTTGGATGTTTCTAACCATTAAACAAAAATAAAACATTGTATTGCCACTAAAACTAACAATTAGGAGAATTGGATAGCAAGGAGACCTCGGAAACACACAATTTTTTAGCTTCTAAGCATTCTAAACATCGCACAGCATGCTCAATGTTGTAGATTTCATTTTGGAACCTCCAGCACTGAATTTGATTGAAATAGGAGAAACACATCTGCAAGCTCAGACATATGCATGTAGCATTTATGGGCATATCTGTTCATAAGCATACGTTTTTTGTGCCATTTAAATGGTCAATTCATGATCTATAGCATCTAAAAGGGTTAAAACCATAAAATATTTCGTTGGTTCTTACCCATGTACCAATCAGTCACAGAATACATTATTTTGGGACCATGTGCGCTTTTAGATGTTTCAAGTATGATTAACAGTTGCAGGACTGTTTAGTTCTAACTCTTTAGTTGATAACTAGTAACACATTAAAAGCTATGTAGGAACAACCTAAATTATATTGGCTGAAGTTAAGAATTTATTTACCAAAAAATCTATGAATTGAAAACTAAATATACTTTTGGCAGCGAAGACAAATTAATTTAATAGTAAATATATGCTTTACAGATTTACTGAACAAAATTCATGAAAAGTTGGTAGGTTGATGTTCCCCAATTTTTTTCAGATAGTTCTGTTGCTGATTAAAAATAAACTATATATCATACAACATCTTGAAAAAAATAAAAAGGATTACTAGGTTTTGAAATTCAAAGTTGAAATACGCAAAATATATTAAAAATTATTTAACTTTAAATTAAAAGTCACATGGGCCTACCTTTACATCTGATGAGAAATTCGTTATCAGTCTCTTAAAGCTACTTTTCTTCAGCTGAAAGTTCATCCATCTAAGTAGTATCTTCTCTGGTGGTAGACTCATCAGCTCCTCAACGTCCTGTAAAACCACAATAATTCAAGGCACTTGATGCAAAATTTTTTAAACTTAACTCTGAAAGCCAATCAAAATTTCTGAAAGGAAATTATTATTGTGAATAAGATATTGTGACACACCTTGCTGTCATCAACCAATTCTACTAATTCAGGAGTTTTCTTCAGGTTAACATCCGCCAAAAGTTGTATCTGTAGTGGCATTATGATAAACACATGGTAATTTTTTTTTTCCCCTAAAATAATATGATATTGAAAGAAAATCTCAAGAGCCGTACGGTTGCTGCTTTTCTAATATATAATTATGTTAATCTGTTTATTTAACAAGACAGCAATTTGAGACTGTAAATACAAGTATTGCCTTTTGGAATTTTGCATATTCAAGACACAATTAAAGTCATTCAGAGATCACCAGCACATACCTTAATAATTTGAGATATCAATCCAAGAACCAGATGAGGCTGCAAGTGTATATGAGTGGTAAGTAAATATGGACAGAAACAAGTCTCAGAAAAGATCTACCACAAGATAATTGCTTCATAAGATATTATATATTCATATCTCCTATTCACCATTCTGCTGCAATTATGGAACATTCTTCCATACATCAACAAGATAATCATCTTGTAAAAAATGCTCAACTCATTGAATATCCAAAATCAATGGATGAAATTAATAATTGGACAATTCCAAAAGTATTACCCAATGAAATCTATCATATAGGTAGATGGGATTTCAGTTCAAAGATGATAATAAAAACAATTGAACAAACATTCCAAACAGATGGAACACCACAAACCCTTAAATTATTAAGGAAAGAAGATATTGAAAAATATAGAAAAAAGTATCAGTTCCTACATATAGGAATGATTCAAGTAGCTTTTAAACCATTAACTTTACTAGGAAATAATACTAGTTTAATGTCAACCATCAGAGATGGGAGATGTAATCTATTTAAAGACTCCTTAGCAGCGGTGGTGGAAACTAGCCTCTGTCATGGACCAGTGTATTTCAACTGTGTTCCAAACCTTAGTCTATCTTTGACAGACACAAATTTATATGAAGCCTTAAAACTAAATATAATAACATCTGGTTATGACTTTATACCAGGCTCAGAAGTAATAGCAATAAGCTATAGACTTCATTTTAAAGTACTAAACACTTTAGTACCTAAAAACATAGTAGATACCCAAAAGGGTCAAACAACTCTAGTATATACAAATCTAGAAACAACGAGAATAGCCACAAATAGATTAATTTCATGGAATGAAATAAATTTTCCAGAATCATGGTCTATAGAAGAAGAAATTCCAACACCACCAATAGTAAACACGAACATAGACCAGATAATTCAAATGACTGATGGGTCTGTAGAAATCATGTTTAATAATTCTACAAGAAAGGTCAAAATTCCTGAAATTGGCAGGTCAATGTCAAGTAGAAGTTTAGATACAAGACCTTCTACTTCCAGAACTAGAAACAATGAGACAAATGTTGTAGAAGAAATAAATATAAGTAAAAATAATATTCCCTATGGAATTTATAAGAGTAAGGAATCTCCTACTCGATCAGAAATGAGTTTCCATATTTAATGGATTATAGTCAAGGAAGCTACATAAGAAGAAAACTCAATGAAGAGTTTCAATCAGAAGGTAATAAACCATTTAGAATATGGTATTTGGGAAAATTTTCTCCGCTAGAATTAAGATACTATAAAAATAAATATTATGAGGAACTGGAATACTATCAAAAGATAGAATATTTTACCCCTTGGTTTTTGAAATTTTATACAAATGAGAAAAACGAAGAAATATTAGTTCTCCAAAAAACATGGACAACGGTACAGGATGAGATAATAAACTCACCCTTTCCTCCGCAACAAATGATAAAACTTCAGTCAACTGAAGCAATGGCTTATTCCAACTTAAGTAAGATGGAACATGCTCATATAACAATCAGAGAGTTAAACACTCTAATAAGAGCTCAAAATTATACAAATGCATACTTATATTGCATAGGAACAGAATTGTTACAATTAGAAAAGAAATTAAATGCAGTACATAAAGACCTGGAGAGAGATATAAAAATTTTAGAAAAATTAAAAGAAAATCCTAAACAAGAAGATAAGGAATCAATAACTCCTGTAATCCAACCACCTCCAGAAGTAAAAAACTTCAGACTAGAAAAACCCAATGCAGAGTTCATAAAGGTTTTAGAAGAAAAATTAAAAGGAATACATATAGGGGTAGTTAATAGGAATTCTAGGACTAACCCTGATAGCGAACAATCAGACGAAAGTAGTTCGGAAGAAATATGCAATAAAATTGCACAAACCCTTAAAATAGATTCAGATGAACAATTATCTGAAAAAGATATCTCAGACTTAGATGAGTTTGAAGAACAGATGAATGAACTAAAAATAAATCCGATAAAATATGAACCTAGACCATTAGAAAAATATTATTACAAAAGGCCCTCTCCATTAGATGTCTTACATGAGGAGAGAGAACCATTTCAGAATTCTTATTCTGGAAAACACATCTATGAATGGAATATAGATGGAATGTCTGATAAACAGATTTTAGATGTAATACATAGAATAATGATGTATTCAACAATTTGCCAACAGAATGGTAACACTGATCATGAAATTGTTAAATTCATAATAGCTGGATTTATAGGTCAGTTAAAAGGATGGTGGCAGGCATATTTAAATGACAACCAAAGGAATGAAATTATGGGACATATAAAAACCATAAAGGTAGAGCCAGATAGGCCAACTAGCAGTGGTACAATAGGTATAGACACTGAACAAGATGCAGTATATACTTTGTGTGTAACCATAATCCAACATTTTGTAGGATTAGAATTAAAAGATGGAGATTCAATGAGAACTCTATTACTTAATCTAAAATGCCCTACTTTAACACATTTTAGATGGTATAAGGATACCTTTATGACCAGAGTATTTCAAGTAAATGATCCTAACTCTGAATTATGGAAATCTAAATTTATAGATGGATTGCCATATTTATTTGCGGCAAGAATAAAGAAAACTTTAAGAGATAGACAGGGTGGAATAAATATAAATTATGAACAATACACCTATGGACAAATTATAGGAGTATGTGTTCAAGAAGGATTAAATATATGTAATGATTTAAAACTTAAAAAACAAATAAAAAAGCAAGCACAAACAGAAAAACACCAACTAGGTGATTTCTGTCACCAATTTGCATATGACATGCAACAAAACCCAGAAGGGTCAAATAGAAAGAAAAGAAGGTACAAAAAATATGTACATAAAACACCTCGTAAAGAGTATAAAGCATATAAGCAAAGAAGATACTTTAAAAAGAAGCAACAACAGCAAGAAAAACATGCTATTAAGAGAAAAAAGAAAAAGAGAGTTATCAAAGAAGAACCTAAATGTTATAGGTGTGGTAGATTTGGGCATTATGCAAATAGATGCTCAATGCGAAGAAAAATTAATTCCTTAGAAATAGATGATAATCTGAAAACCCAGTTAATGAAACTTATGATAAACTCATCTTCAGAAGAAGACAGTAATTATTCAAGCTCATCAGAGGATGAGATAAATGAAGTAATAACTTCATCAGAAGATCAAACAAAGTCAGATAAATGTCAATGTAATATAGTACAATGTGACAAAGATTATTGGAAATCTTTTGTAGGAATGAGATCATTAAATGTACTGACAAACAGTCAAGAAGAGATATTAAAAGTTATAGATCAAATTACTGATCACAATATAAAAAAACAGTTATTAGAATTTCTAATAGAAAAAAATCCAAATAACAGAGAATCGTCAAGATTAATATTACCTAATAAAGGATATCAGTTTCAAGAAGTTATGAATAGATTCAATAGTTATAAGATAAAAGAAAAACCTGTTTCTTTACAAGATTTAAAACATGAAATAAAACAGCTAAAAATAGAAATATCTATGTTAAAAAATGAAAATGAACGATTTAATACTAGAATATCTAGCCTAGAAAATGCAAGAGAAGAGTCTCAGACATCCTTTATAAAAGGTAAGGATATAAAACAGGAAACAGATGATCTTCCTGATTATTTAAATATATTAAACCAGATAACATACCAAAAATGGTATATAAAAATAAATCTAGTAATAAACAAGAGTTTTGCACTAGAAAATGCCAAAGCATTAATAGATAGCGGTGCAGATCTAAACTGCATCCAGGAAGGATTAATTCCAACAACTTATTTTCAAAAGACAGTACAGTCATTAACTGCAGCTGGAGGAAATAAGTTACCAATCAGGTATAAAATACCTAAAGCACATATCTGTAATCAAGATGTTTGTATTGAAACATCTTTTATGTTAGTTAAAAATTTAACACAAGATATAATTTTGGGAACTCCTTTCCTAAATGATATTATGCCAATAACAAAAATAGATAATTCTGGAATTTATGCCCAGAAGGAAGGAAAGCCGTTAGTATTTCTGTTTATAACGGATCCACATACCAAAATGATAAATGAAATCAAAGATATCCTTATAAAAAAGGAAAATCAGCTAAACTTCTTAAAAAAGGAAATGACAATATACAATATAGAAGAAGATCTAAAGAAACCATATAATCAAATTAAGATTAATGAAATAGAGAATCAGTTTAAAAATGAAATCTGTAATGAACTACCCAATGCCTTTTGGGATAGAAAAAAACATCAAGTCAGTTTACCTTATGAGGAATCATTTAAGGAACAAAATATTCCTACTAAGGCTAGGCCAACTCAGATGAACCAAGAATATTTAAAATTATGTAAAACTGAGATAGAAATGCTTCTAAAAAGAGGACTAATAAGAAAATCTTCTTCTCCTTGGAGTTGTACTGCTTTCTATGTTAATAAAAATGCAGAGAAAGAAAGAGGAAATCCAAGATTAGTAATCAATTATAAGCCCTTAAATAAAGTGTTAAAATGGATAAGATATCCATTACCAAATAAAAGAGATTTGTTAGAAAGACTGAATGAAGCAATTATCTTTTCAAAATTTGATTTAAAATCAGGATACTGGCAAATTCAGATCAAAGAATCTGATAGATATAAAACTGCTTTCACAGTACCATTTGGTCATTATGAATGGAATGTAATGCCCTTTGGATTAAAAAATGCCCCTTCTGAATTTCAGAAAATTATGAATAAAATTTTTAATGACATACCATATATAATTGTATATATAGATGATGTTTTGATATTTTTGCAAAACTTTGCCAGTCATATTAAACATCTTAAACACTTCAAAATGGTAGCCCATAAAAATGGTTTAGTAATATCACAAAGAAAAATGAACTTGTTCCAAACCAAAGTAAGGTTTTTAGGACATTATATTTCCCAAGGAAAAATAATTCCAATAGAAAGAAGTATTGAATTTGCATCAAAATTTCCTGATGAAATAATTGATAATAAGCAACTTCAAAGATTCCTAGGAAGTTTAAACTATATATCTGATTATTATAAGAATCTAGCAGAAGATACTGCTATTCTATATGGAAGGCTCAATAAAAGTCCGATTCCGTGGAGTGATTCGCACACCAAGCAGGTAAAAAAAATTAAGTCAAAGGTAAAAAATTTACCCTGCTTAACATTAGCTAATCCTAATTGGTTTAAAATCGTCGAAACCGATGCATCAGATATCGGATTCGGAGGAATTTTAAAGCAATTAGACCCTGGTAATAACAAAGAAATTCTTGTCAGATTTGTTTCTGGAAAATGGAATCCAACTCAAAAGAAGTATTCTACTATCAAGAAAGAAATGCTTTCAATAGTTAAATGTATATTAAAATTTCAAAGTGATCTGTTAAATCAACAGTTCCTGTTGAGGATAGACTGCACAGCAGCAAAACAGATCATAGAAAAAGATGTTAAAAATTTAGTATCCAAGCAAATCTTTGCTGGATGGCAGGCACAGTTGTCTGTTTTTGATTTTAATATTGAATACATTAAATCCGAAGAAAATTCTCTTCCAGATTTCTTAACACGTGAATTTTTACAGGGATGATTCCTCTTAGAGGAGCATATGCTCGAGGAAGAAATTCTTCTCGAGGAATCAGGGGACGCAGTGCCAATGCACTTCCCATGAATACAGAAAATTTTCTGTTTCATAAACAGCCAGAAAGGGTACCACAGATGGTGGACCTAGCAACCTACTTGGGACAACAAAAACAAAAGCAGGTTGAACAGCAAAATGCTGCAAGAGAAAATCTCTCTTCTTCATCATCATCTAAACCAACAATGAAAGAGGTGCTTCAAGAAAGTACTATTGACACCTCATTCTTGCAAAATAATTGTGAGACTATTATAATGTACCTGAGTCCAAGTGATATCGAACAAATGGAAGACCCATGGTGCATTCGTCAAAAATATTTTGATGAGCAAGGATATCCTTCGATGCAAGACAAAGACAGACAGATAATGGAGAAATTATTGCTCCTTACTGAATCTGTGGAAATTAATCACAATTTCCATAATAATAATATAAATAATTATATCAATTATAGTAAATGTACTATTTGCAGGATCATGCAGCCACAAGAATGGGGATTAGATCCCAACAGGCCAATAATGATAACCAAGTATGGTTATGAAATTATGGCGACCTACTGGGACTACGTCGAGGCTTTTACTAACTTATTTTTTTATGAAAATTTCAAGAGAAAGCATTCTTGGTTTTTACAGGTACATCCTGATGTTCTAGCCAAACCCATTCCGGGTTGGTTCAACAAATGGTGGACTTTCTTCGGCCCTGATCTAAAAATATTACCTAAAGAATTATTAGATCTTTTTGAAGAATGGGTGGACAATCATCCCGTCATCAACAAAATGACCGATGATCAAATATGCACTACTACTTGTCCTATGATCTATTTCATAGAGAACAGAATCCCCTGGATCTGGAAGTGGACCCTATCTACTGGATTTGACTCCAATAATATTCCAGTACTAAAAAGAAATGCTCTTTACAAATGGTGGGTAGGAATGCCCAAAGACAAACTAGATGGCATAATAACTACCATCAAAGGAAATATTCATCTTTATAAGGAGAAAAAAGTATTTGGATCTCCTCAACAATCCAGCACTGATGATGACAACTTATTTATGTCCATGAAACATAAATTAAGTAAGAGATATCCTAATATATCTGAAGAAGAAGTAAAGGCAAAATGCCTAGAAAAAATCAAGAAGGAATTCTTCGAAGCATTTGATGATAAATCTATGAAGTCTGCCTCTTCCCAACAATCTT
This sequence comes from Phoenix dactylifera, assembly GCF_051530095.1. Taxonomy (NCBI): domain Eukaryota; kingdom Viridiplantae; phylum Streptophyta; class Magnoliopsida; order Arecales; family Arecaceae; genus Phoenix; species Phoenix dactylifera. The sequence goes on from NC_143201.1 coordinate 18,304,501, forward strand.
CATCAAATACTCCCGAAAACACAAGTAATACTTATGATTGCTTAGCAGGAGAAGCACAAGATCCAAATGAAGATCTTGAAGTTCAGAATACTCCTACTCCAATGGAGGAAGTATGGCAAACTATTCTCACCCGAAGACCTGGACAAAAGGAAGCAGTCAAATCTTTCCCAAAACCAGATAAAGGAAAGACTGTGGTCACATCAAGCTCAGGATAAAACCATCCTGTGAAGAAATAGCTTCACCGACATCTTTATGTATACAGTGAACAAATGAGTGATTCACTGACAGCTTTATATCCTGTCACCTTTTACTTTCCAGCTATGAGTGGTTTTGTAAATCTGTGTGCACCCCTGATTTTGTAAATCTGTGTGCACCCCTAGTTTTGTAAATCTGTGTGCACCCCTGGTTTTGTAAATCTGGTTTCTGGTTTGTTTTCCTTCTATAAAAAGCCCCCTTGAGATGTGTTCAAGGCAGGCGAAAAATATCGAATGAAGAATTACTTTCTTCCATCTCATCTTTCTTAGTCTTGCTCCTCTTCTCAAATTGTTCTTCCATCTCATCTTTCTTAGTCTTGCTCCTCTTCTCAAATTGTGGTATCAGAGCCTCTTCTCAAATTCAAAAGGCCCTCCTAATAAGGAGCAATGGTCCGTAGGAAGGCCATTTGTACCCACTAAAGCCGGGATGGCGAGATAGGGTGTTCAGGCCGCATCCGTGAGGGACTTATAGACCAAAACTCAGATATGGTATGAATTTAGCAAGATTGATAAGATTTAAAAGACAAAGTCCTGTGATAGGATAAATAATTAAAAGTCTAATAATTACAGAAACTAGCATAAGATAAATTCTTTTAAGATCAATAATATTATATATTCATATCTCCGAACCCAAGAGGGAGGCTACTGGTAGTACCTCGGGTCGGTAATCTGTAGGCAACTATCATTAGTAAGGGTATTAGGCCGAGACATAAGCGCAGGAGAAAAGTCTCGGTAAGCCAACCTTACTAAGGTAGGGAACTGAGCATAGCCAGAATGGCTGGCTAAGCTACTGGTGATAGGAGCATATGAAGGTATAATATTCAGACCTTAAAACTTTTTGTTTTATTCTCTAAGGAGCAATGGTCCGTAGGAAGGCCATTTGTACCCACTAAAGCCGGGATGGCGAGATAGGGTGTTCAGGCCGCATCCTTTTTCTCATTCCTCTTCTTCTTCTTATTCTTCTCATTCTTCGTCTTCTTCTTCTCCCTCTTCTCCTTCCTCTTCTTCTTCTCCTTCTACTTCTCCCACTTCTCTTTCCTCTACTTCTTCTCCTTCTTCTCGCTCTTCTTCTTCTTCTTGCGCTTCTTCTTCTTATCCTCCAACTTCATGTTCTTCTTCTCCTCCATCTTCTTCCCCTTGCTCTTTCTCTTCTCCTTCTTCGACTTCTTTTTTCTCTTCCCCTTCTTCTCCAACTTCTTCTTGTTCTTCTCCTTCTTCTTCTTCTTCTTCTTCTTCTTCTTCATCTTCTTCTTCTTCTCCTACCTCTTCTTTTTCTACGTCTACTACTTCTTCTCTTTCTTCTTCTTCTTCTTCTCCATCTTCTTCGTCTTCTCCTTCTTCTTCTTCTTCATCTTTTTGCTCTCCACCTTCTTCTCCTTCTTCTTCTTCCTCTTCTTCTTCTCCTTCTTCTTCTCCTTCTTCATCTTTTTGCTCTCCACCTTCTTCTCCTTCTTCTTCCTTTCCATCTTGTCCCACTTCTTCTTGTTCTCCCTCTTCTCTTTCTTCTTCCTTTTCCAGTTCTTTTTCTTCTACTTCTTCTTCTCCATCTACTTCCTCTTCCTCTTCTTCTTCTTGTTCTTTCACCTCCTCCTTCTCCTCCCACTTCTTCCTATTCCTCATCTTCTCCTTCCTCTCCTTTCCCCATCTTCTTCTTCTTCTTCTTCTTCGCCTCCTCCTCCTTCTTCCTCTTGTTCCTTTTCTTCTCTTTCTTCTTCCACTACTTGTTTTTCTTCTCCTGCTTCTCCAACTTCTTCTTTTTCTCCTTCTTCTCCTTCTTCTTCTCCTCCATCATCATCATCATCATCATCTTCTTCTTGTAATACTCCATCCTCTTCTTCATCTTCTTCTGCTTCTTCTCCTTCTTCTACTTCTCCTGTCTTAATCTTCTTCTTTTCTTCTCCTTCATCGTTTTCTTCTCCTTCTCATCCTTCATCATCATCTTCAGCTTGTACTTCTTCTACTTCTTCTTGTCCTCCTTCTTTTTCTTCCTCTTCTCAATTCCTCTTCTTCTACTTCTCCCTCTTCTCCTTCCTCCTCTTCTTCTTCTCCTTCTTCTTCTTCTCCCTCTTCTCTTGCTCTTCTTCTTCTTCGCCACCCTCTTCATCTTCTTCTTCTCCTCCATCTTCTTCCCCTTGTTCATTCTCTTCCCCTTCTTCTTCGACTTCTTGGTTTTCTTCTCCTTCTTCTCCTTCATCATCATCTTCTTCTCCTTCATCTTCCCCTACCTCTTCTTATACCACAATTTGAGAAGAGGAGCAAGACTAAGAAAGATGAGATGGAAGAAAGTAATTCTTCATTCGATATTTTTCGCCTCCCTTGAACACATCTCAAGGGGGCTTTTTATAGAAGGAAAACAAACCAGAAACCAGATTTACAAAACCAGGGGTGCACACAGATTTACAAAACCACTCATAGCTGGAAAGTAAAAGGTGACAGGATATAAAGCTGTCAGTGAATCACTCATTTGTTCACTGTATACATAAAGATGTCGGTGAAGCTATTTCTTCACAGGATGGTTTTATCCTGAGCTTGATGTGACCACAGTCTTTCCTTTATCTGGTTTTGGGACAGATTTGACTGCTCCCTTTTGTCCAGGTCTTCGGGTGAGAATAGTTTGTCATACTTCCTCCATTGGAGTAGGAGTATTCTGAACTTCAAGATCTTCATTTGGATCTTGTGCTTCTCCTGCTAAGCAATCATAAGTATTACTTGTGTTTTCGGGAGTATTTGATGAAGATTGTTGGGAAGAGGCAGACTTCATAGATTTATCATCAAATGCTTCGAAGAATTCCTTCTTGATTTTTTCTAGGCATTTTGCCTTTACTTCTTCTTCAGATATATTAGGATATCTCTTACTTAATTTATGTTTCATGGACATAAATAAGTTGTCATCATCAGTGCTGGATTGTTGAGGAGATCCAAATACTTTTTTCTCCTTATAAAGATGAATATTTCCTTTGATGGTAGTTATTATGCCATCTAGTTTGTCTTTGGGCATTCCTACCCACCATTTGTAAAGAGCATTTCTTTTTAGTACTGGAATATTATTGGAGTCAAATCCAGTAGATAGGGTCCACTTCCAGATCCAGGGGATTCTGTTCTCTATGAAATAGATCATAGGACAAGTAGTAGTGCATATTTGATCATCGGTCATTTTGTTGATGACGGGATGATTGTCCACCCATTCTTCAAAAAGATCTAATAATTCTTTAGGTAATATTTTTAGATCAGGGCCGAAGAAAGTCCACCATTTGTTGAACCAACCCGGAATGGGTTTGGCTAGAACATCAGGATGTACCTGTAAAAACCAAGAATGCTTTCTCTTGAAATTTTCATAAAAAAATAAGTTAGTAAAAGCCTCGACGTAGTCCCAGTAGGTCGCCATAATTTCATAACCATACTTGGTTATCATTATTGGCCTGTTGGGATCTAATCCCCATTCTTGTGGCTGCATGATCCTGCAAATAGTACATTTACTATAATTGATATAATTATTTATATTATTATTATGGAAATTGTGATTAATTTCCACAGATTCAGTAAGGAGCAATAATTTCTCCATTATCTGTCTGTCTTTGTCTTGCATCGAAGGATATCCTTGCTCATCAAAATATTTTTGACGAATGCACCATGGGTCTTCCATTTGTTCGATATCACTTGGACTTAGGTACATTATAATAGTCTCGCAATTATTTTGCAAGAATGAGGTGTCAATAGTACTTTCTTGAAGCACCTCTTTCATTGTTGGTTTAGATGATGATGAAGAAGAGAGATTTTCTCTTGCAGCATTTTGCTGTTCAACCTGCTTTTGTTTTTGTTGTCCCAAGTAGGTTGCTAGGTCCACCATCTGTGGTACCCTTTCTGGCTGTTTATGAAACAGAAAATTTTCTGTATTCATGGGAAGTGCATTGGCACTGCGTCCCCTGATTCCTCGAGAAGAATTTCTTCCTCGAGCATATGCTCCTCTAAGAGGAATCATCCCTGTAAAAATTCACGTGTTAAGAAATCTGGAAGAGAATTTTCTTCGGATTTAATGTATTCAATATTAAAATCAAAAACAGACAACTGTGCCTGCCATCCAGCAAAGATTTGCTTGGATACTAAATTTTTAACATCTTTTTCTATGATCTGTTTTGCTGTTGTGCAGTCTATCCTCAACAGGAACTGTTGATTTAACAGATCACTTTGAAATTTTAATATACATTTAACTATTGAAAGCATTTCTTTCTTGATAGTAGAATACTTCTTTTGAGTTGGATTCCATTTTCCAGAAACAAATCTGACAAGAATTTCTTTGTTATTACCAGGGTCTAATTGCTTTAAAATTCCTCCGAATCCGATATCTGATGCATCGGTTTCGACGATTTTAAACCAATTAGGATTAGCTAATATTAAGCAGGGTAAACTTTTTACCTTTGACTTAATTTTCTTTACCTGCTTGGTGTGCGAATCACTCCACGGAATCGGACTTTTATTAAGCCTTCCATATAGAATAGCAGTATCTTCTGCTAGATTCTTATAATAATCAGATATATAGTTTAAACTTCCTAGGAATCTTTGAAGTTGCTTATTATCAATTATTTCATCAGGAAATTTTGATGCAAATTCAATACTTCTTTCTATTGGAATTATTTTTCCTTGGGAAATATAATGTCCTAAAAACCTTACTTTGGTTTGGAACAAGTTCATTTTTCTTTGTGATATTACTAAACCATTTTTATGGGCTACCATTTTGAAGTGTTTAAGATGTTTAATATGACTGGCAAAGTTTTGCGAAAATATCAAAACATCATCTATATATACAATTATATATGGTATGTCATTAAAAATTTCATTCATAATTTTCTGAAATTCAGAAGGGGCATTTTTTAATCCAAAGGGCATTACATTCCATTCATAATGACCAAATGGTACTGTGAAAGCAGTTTTATATCTATCAGATTCTTTGATCTGAATTTGCCAGTATCCTGATTTTAAATCAAATTTTGAAAAGATAATTGCTTCATTCAGTCTTTCTAACAAATCTCTTTTATTTGGTAATGGATATCTTATCCATTTTAACACTTTATTTAAGGGCTTATAATTGATTACTAATCTTGGATTTCCTCTTTCTTTCTCTGCATTTTTATTAACATAGAAAGCAGTACAACTCCAAGGAGAAGAAGATTTTCTTATTAGTCCTCTTTTTAGAAGCATTTCTATCTCAGTTTTACATAATATTAAATATTCTTGGTTCATCTGAGTTGGCCTAGCCTTAGTAGGAATATTTTGTTCCTTAAATGATTCCTCATAAGGTAAACTGACTTGATGTTTTTTTCTATCCCAAAAGGCATTGGGTTGTTCATTACAGATTTCATTTTTAAACTGATTCTCTATTTCATTAATCTTAATTTGATTATATGGTTTCTTTAGATCTTCTTCTATATTGTATATTGTCATTTCCTTTTTTAAGAAGTTTAGCTGATTTTCCTTTTTTATAAGGATATCTTTGATTTCATTTATCATTTTGGTATGTGGATCCGTTATAAACAGAAATACTAACGGCTTTCCTTCCTTCTGGGCATAAATTCCAGAATTATCTATTTTTGTTATTGGCATAATATCATTTAGGAAAGGAGTTCCCAAAATTATATCTTGTGTTAAATTTTTAACTAACATAAAAGATGTTTCAATACAAACATCTTGATTACAGATATGTGCTTTAGGTATTTTATACCTGATTGGTAACTTATTTCCTCCAGCTGCAGTTAATGACTGTACTGTCTTTTGAAAATAAGTTGTTGGAATTAATCCTTCCTGGATGCAGTTTAGATCTGCACCGCTATCTATTAATGCTTTGGCATTTTCTAGTACAAAACTCTTGTTTATTACTAGATTTATTTTTATATACCATTTTTGGTATGTTATCTGGTTTAATATATTTAAATAATCAGGAAGATCATCTGTTTCCTGTTTTATATCCTTACCTTTTATAAAGGATGTCTGAGACTCTTCTCTTGCATTTTCTAGGCTAGATATTCTAGTATTAAACCATTCATTTTCATTTTTTAACATAGATATTTCTATTTTTAGCTGTTTTATTTCATGTTTTAAATCTTGTAAAGAAACAGGTTTTTCTTTTATCTTATAACTATTGAATCTATTCATAACTTCTTGAAACTGATATCCTTTATTAGGTAATATTAATCTTGACGATTCTCTGTTATTTGGGTTTTTTTCTATTAGAAATTCTAATAACTGTTTTTTTATATTGTGATCAGTAATTTGATCTATAACTTTTAATATCTCTTCTTGACTGTTTGTCAGTACATTTAATGATCTCATTCCTACAAAAGATTTCCAATAATCTTTGTCACATTGTACTATATTACATTGACATTTATCTGACTTTGTTTGATCTTCTGATGAAGTTATTACTTCATTTATCTCATCCTCTGATGAGCTTGAATAATTACTGTCTTCTTCTGAAGATGAGTTTATCATAAGTTTCATTAACTGGGTTTTCAGATTATCATCTATTTCTAAGGAATTAATTTTCCTTCGCATTGAGCATCTATTTGCATAATGCCCAAATCTACCACACCTATAACATTTAGGTTCTTCTTTGATAACTCTCTTTTTCTTTTTTCTCTTAATAGCATGTTTTTCTTGCTGTTGTTGCTTCTTTTTAAAGTATCTTCTTTGCTTATATGCTTTATACTCTTTACGAGGTGTTTTATGTACATATTTTTTGTACCTTCTTTTCTTTCTATTTGACCCTTCTGGGTTTTGTTGCATGTCATATGCAAATTGGTGACAGAAATCACCTAGTTGGTGTTTTTCTGTTTGTGCTTGCTTTTTTATTTGTTTTTTAAGTTTTAAATCATTACATATATTTAATCCTTCTTGAACACATACTCCTATAATTTGTCCATAGGTGTATTGTTCATAATTTATATTTATTCCACCCTGTCTATCTCTTAAAGTTTTCTTTATTCTTGCCGCAAATAAATATGGCAATCCATCTATAAATTTAGATTTCCATAATTCAGAGTTAGGATCATTTACTTGAAATACTCTGGTCATAAAGGTATCCTTATACCAACCAACCTTACTAAGGTAGGGAACTGAGCATAGCCAGAATGGCTGGCTAAGCTACTGGTGATAGGAGCATATGAAGGTATAATATTCAGACCTTAAAACTTTTTATTTTATTCTCTTTTATTTTATTCAGACCATAAAGATGTATATAGCTTTATGTATACAGTGAACAAATGAGTGATTCACTGACAGCTTTATATCCTGTCACCTTTTACTTTCCAGCTATGAGTGGTTTTGTAAATCTGTGTGCACCCCTGGTTTTGTAAATCTGTGTGCACCCCTGGTTTTGTAAATCTGTGTGCACCCCTGGTTTTGTAAATCTGGTTTCTGGTTTGTTTTCCTTCTATAAAAAGCCCCCTTGAGATGTGTTCAAGGGAGGCGAAAAATATCGAATGAAGAATTACTTTCTTCCATCTCATCTTTCTTAGTCTTGCTCCTCTTCTCAAATTGCTCTTCTCAAATTGTGGTATCAGAGCCAAGTTGTGGTATCAGAGCCAAGTTGTGTCATCAGAGCCAAATTGTGGTATCAGAGCCAAGTTGGCGTTCTCAGTTCAATAGCCCCGAACCCAAGAGGGAGGCTACTGGTAGTACCTCGGGTCGGTAATCTGTAGGCAACTATCATTAGTAAGGGTATTAGGCCGAGACATAAGCGCAGGGGAAAAGTCTCGGTAAGCCAACCTTACTAAGGTAGGGAACTGAGCATAGCCAGAATGGCTGGCTAAGCTACTGGTGATAGGAGCATATGAAGGTATAATATTCAGACCTTAAAACTTTTTATTTTATTCTCTTTTCTGTACTTATTAGACTTTAATGAAATTTAAATGTCTTGTAATCTAATCTCATGCTAATTAATATCATAACTGAGCAATGGTCCGTAGGAAGGCCATTTGTACCCACTAAAGCCGGGATGGCGAGATAGGGTGTTCAGGCCGCATCCGTGAGGGACTTATAGACCAAAACTCAGATATGGTATGAATTTAGCAAGATTGATAAGATTTAAAAGACAGAGTCCTGTGATAGGATAAATAATTAAAAGTCTAATAATTACAGAAACTAGCATAAGATAAATTCTTTTAAGATCAATAATATTATATATTCATATCTCCTATTCACCATTCTGCTGCAATTATGGAACATCCTTCCATACATCAACAAGATAATCATCTTGTAAAAAATGCTCAACTCATTGAATATCCAAAATCAATGGATGAAATTAATAATTGGACAATTCCAAAAGTATTACCCAATGAAATCTATCATATAGGTAGATGGGATTTCAGTTCAAAGATGATAATAAAAACAATTGAACAAACATTCCAAACAGATGGAACACCACAAACCCTTAAATTATTAAGGAAAGATGAGATGGAAAAATATAGAAAAAAGTATCAGTTCCTACATATAGGAATGATTCAAGTAGCTTTTAAACCATTAACTTTACTAGGAAATAATACTAGTTTAATGTCAACCATCAGAGATGGGAGATGTAATCTATTTAAAGACTCCTTAGCAGCGGTGGTGGAAACTAGCCTCTGTCATGGACCAGTGTATTTCAACTGTGTTCCAAACCTTAGTCTATCTTTGACAGACACAAATTTATATGAAGCCTTAAAACTAAATATAATAACATCTGGTTATGACTTTATACCAGAACATACCTTAATAATTTGAGATATCAATCCAAGAACCAGATGAGGCTGCAAGTGTATATGAGTGGTAAGTAAATATGGACAGAAACAAGTCTCAGAAAAGATCTACCACAAGTCTACAACTGAAAAGACAGTCTCTTTAAGCATTTGTCTAGAAGAGCATGGAGACCCATAATCAAAAGAATTTCACTAAAGATCATTACATCTATGTACAATATAGTCCAACTTGATTACAATATTATGAGAAAAACAGGATCTAACGATCATCATTTCAACAAGAGATCATAAAGCATCTACAGGACAGAAACTAAATGTAGTGAATCCAGAGCATTAGCATGGAGCATATTGATATACACAAGGTAAGTCAATTTCAATATTGACAGAACTGTCAGAGGTCAGATCATCTAATACCAGGTCTTGATATATATGGGTCAGAAAGACTAGGAGATCAAATTGCATCCAACAGTCATCATTTAGGTTACAACCTCAGTCCATCCCTTTTCTCTCTCAAAAAAAAAAAAAAAAAATCAGTCCATCCCAAATCTAGAAAAGGCCAAACAAAGCTAAACAGTGATCACACTTTAGGAGTTACATGGAATAAATGCTTCAAAACCTGAAATCTTTATTATAAGACTTATGACTTTATTTGGAGCTAAAACCCATGTGGAGTTAGCATTGGAGTTTGAGATGAAACTAGAATAATAAATGGGAATTTTAAACCTGAAACAAGTTAAAAGTTGCATCCTTTTATACTTTTGTTGTTTCAAAATAAAGATGAAACAATTTAGTTTGCCCTTGCTTTAGTCTATAAAAGAAGACTACGGAAATAAATGAGAGAGAAGTTGAGTTCTCCTCCTCCTAAGGCGGCAGACTTGGTTTGTAGTAGCCCCTGGTAAACTAAAGTCCAGCCTCAGATGTGTTCAGGTTTGGCAACACACCTGACCCTCATACACCACCAACCTATTTTAGTTCCAACTAGCCATGACAAAATGGTCTTACCCTTCAGACGTTCCAGGGTTCATGTTTTGTGATATTTGTACTCTAAGCATTTAAGCCTATCTGTCTACAAGACAATTTCAGATACATTCATGTGCACATGCATGCATTTGTCTAAGAGAGAGTGCACAAGGAATGCCAGACAAGGTGGCCCACCTCCCTCAGACATTAAAGGAAATGCATATAAGATGAAAAATTATTAATAACAAACAATATAATTGGACTAAGGAGGTAACATGCTACATGTACTCAACCAAAGCTTTTCAACAAACAATACAGCTGAACCATGTATAAATTAAGATTCAAAATACCAACACCACTCAGTAAAAACACAGGAAATTTTATTTAAATGTTATTGATAGCTGAGAGGCACAATGCCAACTGCTTCAGCTGCACATAAAAGTTTAAAAGGTCTTTCTGGAAGCCAAATCAAGTATCTTTTTGAGTAACAAAAATTGCCCTTGAGAAGTTGAGGATAGTTCTTCTGTTTCATGATAGAATCTCTCAAGAAATGAGCAACGCACCCACTCTTTCAACTGCAATCATTTCAACAACAAGAAAAAATGCAAACAAGCCAACTTGTTCTCATCAAAAGCAAAGCCCAAGTTCAGCATTTCATTTGGAAAAAAAAAAACTAGATCAACAAGCATGTCATAAATAGCTCAGAATCTCAAAATCTTATAGACAACCAGTGCACACAAATAGAGTTTGCATGCATATCAAGAATATTCTAACCCCTAGGCTACAGCATGATAACATCTACATCATCCACAGACATACCCTCAAGAATGACAAAGGAGGCTCTCATCTACATGCAAATATGGAAACAGAAGAAAGCAAACATATCAAAAATAAAGATGCAAAATTATCAAGTAAGCCAGATTAGACTAATTTACAAGAAACAATTTACAAAAACAAAATCAAATCAAACCAATAACTCCCAGAATGATACTCACAAGCTCTAAAGCACATTCAAATCAAGCTAGAAAACATATTAATCTTCATTCTCCTAAAATATTTTATATAACGATTCTCAAAAGAAACATTAGCTGTTCCACCAACACTACCCAATAAGAAACAGGTATACTCACCCTCCCCTCAGCAAGGTCCTGCGTCCCAATATTGACCACGGTACATCCAATGGCCTTGGCCGAGTTGAGGCACAGGGTATGGTTCTCGTTCTTCTCCCACGGGTTCAGCACCCTCTTCGTATTGATCGCCCGCTCATCGATGGTCCCAGGGACAGCCACATTAATGAGTTTACTTCACAAACACACAGTACCAGTCCTAAGCTCCACACTCTGCTCATCAAATTTCAACCCAAAAGGCAAAAAGTAAAGCAGCAGTCTCTCACCATAGAAGCACACCATCCTTGGATTTCTCAAAGAGATCATCCGTCATTGGATCGATCGGGAGATACTTCCTCAAAGACCCATCTCCTTCCAGAAAGCTATTGATGTGAGCAACGTAGGCAGCCTTCTCCGACTCACTGATCGTATGAAGCAGAGTGGTGGTGGCGGCCTTGAGGAACGCCGACGACGACGAGCTCCTCGCCCCAATCTGGCCTTGCATCTTCAAATAAACCTTCAAAACAATCCCCAGAAGCACAAATTACCGAACGCAGAAACAAGTCTTCCAGCAGAGGAAGAGAGAAAGAACGGGCGGTGCCGAACCCGAAGAAAGAGCTCGAAGTCGACATTGTCGTCGAGGTTGGGGAAGGATTCTTTAAGGAAAGAGGTCTTCTGGGTCTCCGTGAGGCCATCGCCGCCGATCTTTAGCTCCGACATCGCGCCGGCCAGGTCGCGGAGCTTCATACTGCCGCCGGAGCCATGATCCCTCATGGAGAGGAACTGCGCGGGATCGTCCCATGAGAAGAATGTGGTTAATGATCGAAATAGAGGAAGACGAACGGAGCGGGGGAGGTTGGTTTATTGGTTACCCGGGATCTGAGGGAGCGGAGCTCGACCTGCGTGAACTGGTTCTGGAGCCACGGATCGGAGACCAAAACTCCCACAAAACCAGCCATTCTTTAGCTTCTGGAGCCACGGTCCTTCTCCTTTCTTGATCCCTTCCCTCTTCGATGAAGCAATGCAAACAGAGAGACGGGAGACGGGAGTTAGAGAGAGAGTGGGGTTGGTCGCAGCTCAGAGGGAAGCCGAGCTTGTAGTTGGAGCAGAGATAAAAGAGAGGAGCGTAACGGAAAGTATCACAGACGCGTAGAGGGTGAGGCTCGTGAGAATTTAAAATGAAAGCCGTTGCTATTAGTTGTGGGGATAGGGACAGCTAGTAGCTTAACTAAACTAAGATTTGAATCCTCTTTACTGTTTTATTTATTAGATAACTATGAAGCAGGATTAGTATATATCCATGCTGAATGAATGCTAATTCTGGTAACAATCCCTTGGCTTAGACTTTGGAGTACAAAAGGAATTGTAGCCAGCTGTCTTAATGAGGATAATGGAATTTGGGTAGATGATGGGCATGGGATTGATATCAATTGGGTATCTCCCGGTGGTTTGGTTTGGTTTGGTTCAGTTTCCAAGTACTTTTCATGTGCCATATGCTACAAAGAGAGCTAAGTGATGTCACTATGGGTCACAAGATTTTTCCATCTTTTAACATTGTAGGGTCACTTTCTCGTACCACGCATTTGTGGGAGTGCCATAATCAGGTATCTTGGCAAAGATATTCAATATGAGTGGGGATCTTCAAAATCTTGATTAAGTAATTTAATGTGACCAATTTGAACATCTATGAAACTAGGCATGCTTGAGATGCATGGACATGTAGGCAAACAATGCCCATACATATTATGACTAAATAGCCTTACCATCCCCTATTATGGTTTCGATATATGATATGTGGTTAAGAATGCTTCAAACGATTAAGAGAAGTTTCAGCCTACAAGCCAATTACTATCACAAGCCATGGTCTCATCCAAAAAAGCTAGCTAAAAGTTATTATTTAGGTTTCTTAGCCTTGTACAAGTACCCAAGATCAATCTAGTGCATAGTCAATGCAGGAGTAAACACATACCTGCATAGGTCTTCACATAATCCTCCTGCTTAAGCTCAGGCATTTTCGCTAAAGGTTGAAATCCATTAAAATCTAATTACAAGTACTACAAATTCATTCATAAATACCATGATTAGCTTATAGTCAGCTCAAATGAGCCAGTGCTGCAATGTTCCTTAGTCTATATAGGCCATGAGCCAGATTTACTCTGATATCATTTGTCATAAACTAGGATAAGAATATTCTATGAGGCCCGGCTTTACCAGACATGCAAGTCCTAAAAACCTATATCTTCACAATAGAATAGTTCATTCCCAAATTCTCAAGTTTAGCATAATAGGTAGTAGTAGACCTTCAGAGCATCTAATAAGTTCATAAATTATAATAAAAGAAAATAAGTATAAATCTAAAATTCAACAATATCCAGCAGTTTTCAACAAGTATAAAGCACACACACAAAAAAAAAAAAATTGTTGACAACTATAAATAACTATTGGGTAAGAATAGATTCCCAAGCCTAAACCTTTTTATACACAACCTGCATCCCAAACCCTCTTGATCTACAAACAGGGTCAAGAAACATATTGAGCTAATAAACTAGTAGGATACCATTTAGACCTTCTGTTGGATCAAATATGCAAAATAAAATACTTAAAAAAATATTTGTCACTCTTTGAGTCCATAAAAAATAATTTGGAGATAAAACAAGAGCTTTATGTCTAATTTATGAATAGTTAAATAAATTTGAAACAAGAGTTTCTGGATTGCAACCCTAAATCTATAGTCAAAAGCTCTATTACTAGGTTACAGGGTCCTAATCTTGGCACACAACCCCTAAGACTAACATGCACAAAATCATAATCCTAACATTAATTAGATAGCCTCGCCTATAAAATACAAGAAATAATTAATCTACTGTAGATGGTTAAGTGACCACCTCGAGCATGATTCCAAGAGGTTCAAGCCCTCGAATCTGATGTTCATCTTCTAAGATAAAAAACCCTAATCTTTGGCTTGAGTGGGGATGCTCTAAAGAGAAAGTAAGTGCAACAAGGGAGATAGACTGCAGTGAGAGAGGAAAGGAGGGCACGAGATGAGAAAGAGAGTGATAAAGAGAGAAAGCTAGATAGAAAGATATGGCAAAAGAAAAAATGGTGAGAAAAAGAAATTGCATAAGAGAGAAAGAGTGGTGTGTAGGTTCAAGAGTTCGAGTCCAAGATTTAACATGTTATTATTGTCGTTGTTATTATTATTATTGTTATTGTTATTTATTTTTAGGAAACTTGAGTATTACATGAATGTTGGACCTAATGTGGCTAAATATAGGGTAATAGACATGTTTCCGAGGAACTAAAACAATGGTCAATTGGGTCGCCGACATGCTAGATCAAGCAGATCGATCGATGGTTTCAATCTATTAAGAGATAAGAGTAATAGGACTTCAAAATTTCTAGTAGAATATGAATTAATCAAAGATATCAAGCAAAAAGGGAAGCAATAATTCACAAGTAAGGGAAAACCAATAATGGTGATTAAACAGGGAGAATTGAGTACATGACGGGGGATTCTTCATGGTGGACCAATCATCATGTTGAAGAATCATGATACAAAAGATTCATAGAAGGTTTGCTCCATAGAAGAAACTCCTTGTAGATAAGTCTAGGTTTTCATTAGAAATATGTTGGAGATGCTGGGTTTGTTTTCTTTAAACTCGTCAGCTGCTATCCCAGACAGCTTCCTTGAAACCATCAAAGTCCAAGTTGCTTTTTAAACTACAATCAATTCTTGGAACTGCTCTACTGTCTATATACCATTCTTCAATCACCCATTTGTTTGTGTTAGGCATCGATCGATCATAAAATTTCTTTGGATAATATGGATAGGTTGATTCAATTCAACCGAGATCATTTATCCATTTTTAAAATAAAGTTTCGGCTTCTAGGATTGGGTCTTCTTCTCAAATTCTTTTGCATGAAATTGTCAAACTAAAACTATGTAAAATCCCTGCTACAACTAAAATCGGGAAGTGAAAATAATTTATACAGTTCTTACCACAAAAATACACTAAGATTATAAAAATAATCTGCTGATTCTATTATAGCTAGCAATCGAGTCACCTCGAAGTAGGAACTAACCCTGATCTTTTCAGGATTGTTTGTGAACATTTATGTTAATTTGGCACTGTTCCTATAGGTGTGGTTTGGATCCACTAGGAAATGGAAACATGCATTTGTCTCCTGCCTGATGTAATTAAGATTCACATAGTCCCTTTATAATTTTTCAATGCATGGCAGAATCCCCAAGTCCCTCTCTCTGCCTAAAGCAGACACTTAGCTCCCACTTCAGTGTTCATGCTTAGATGCATTTGTCCACACAAGTGCAAATGTTTTGTTGTTGTGTACAAAAATTACACATTTCGGCAATTTACATTTTTGAGACTTTTATACAAAATCGCTAAGAAGATTGAAAGATTATCATAAAGAAAATTGCAATTTGCTATTATGATCATGTAGTTCAATGGTTTTCTCACCTTGACCAGAGGCCCATAAGGAAGGTCCTGCCAAATTGCCCGGATTTTGAACTAACAGGATTAGATTTTGATCATCATTGAGCAATCCACTTCATTAGCACATACCATCCAAAATCTTGAAATCAATCACCATAGGTGCAGTAACCAGCCTCACTGGTTGTCCAAAACCTAATCCTGTTTCTGAAAATAATGATAGTGGCTAGAATTGCAATTTGTTTCCAAACAGAACTTAACTACCAATGTGTTTTAATTTGCTTCTGAAGAAAACCACATATATTTGGTTATTAATAATATAAAGCTAGCGGAGATACAGTCATTATTCACACAAGAAGGCTTCTAATTTTTATAGACAAGCCAAGACAAGAAATTCTCTTAATGTACACTACAAATAGCCAGGGATCTCCATTTTGATAGCAAAACTTCTTTGAGTCTGAAAATAAAGGCATCATTGCTGTTGACTTCATTCAAGTCCTACTAGATATTTCAAGAAGCAAAGCTTATCATTGACCTCCAAAGGATCAAAGGGGTCCTTCAAGGAGGCAGGCGGCTCCACTCCAGTGAAGAGATAGAGAGCTCGGAGTTCCTCCACACAGGATGAGCGAAGAGCAGATTTATATCCCACAATCGTCTGCAGTGCAGAAATCTGTTCCCATATCTTTTCTTCACTGTATATTCCCTACATAATATGGATACTAGTTTAGATTAACCCATAAATGACTATAAATCAAATGTCAAAAAAAAAAAAAAAAAAAGAAGAAGAAGAGAAGATGCAAAACTTCATTATTTTTTGTATAATAGCATGTTATTTTTTTAAAAAAAATACTGGAATAGCAGGACCCAAGAGAATACTAGAAAACACACAAGGATAGCTAAGCACTAGACAACACTCTTCCATGTGCTATTTCTAAGCAGATCTCCTGAGCTTTCTTCCAAAGAAACTAGTAATTATTCCAGTTATTCAAAAAACTACAGAAGAAATCTAAGATGAAACAATACTAGAAACTTGTCTATGGGCCGATATATAAAAACTTGTCAGAAGTGTTCATGGGCCTATTGGGCAATGGAGCATCACATAAGGTCATTCTTCTGCCAATATCATGCAAGCGTATGCTTGACCTTTCTATCTATCTAGTCTCTCCAAATACTTGATGATGCCTAAGAAGATCAAAGCTCTTGCATTAATTTGTCTGAAAGATATGCAATGTCAACTTCACGTTCTGATCTTGCATTAGAATGTGCTGCCTTCAGGGTGGCAACTTAGCTTAACAAAAATTTCTCATTTTTTGGCACATAACATGCATGGATAACTAAGACCTTTAAGAGGTGAGACTCGATCTTGTTCACCGGTGACAATGAGGCACCATTCTAGCTGGTGATTTAATATCAGAGTATAAGTTAACCTAATTTCCTATCCTATGTGTGATGCAATCCCATCTAGCATTCCTTTTTCCCCCACTACACCTCAGAACTATTGATTAAACACCCAAACTTTCACTCAGAACATCCAAAATGGGCCAATGCGCACATATACAAATCCAAACTAGCTTATTAGTGCAAGAACTTCATCAAAGTTAAGATTATAATTCGAACAGAGGAGTAAACAATTCAATTAATAAGAATAAATTCGGAAGAAGAATGAGTAGAACGACTCTAACCTCATCATCTGAAGGCCGCTCCACTGCTGCTCCAGCCTTTGCTTCCGGGCCATGCTCCGCAGAGCACTCGCTCTTCGCCTCATCGGTTGTCTCGACCGCCGACTGATCCTCCACCGCAGATGCATACGCTGAGCTCAACCTCGACGACTCGATCTCAGCCTGAAACGGACGAGCACTCATCGCCTGCTCCTCCCTCTCGATAACTCTGCCCCCTTCTCCCTCCCACCTCGTCACCACCTCCTCTCCTTTCTCCGCTTCATTCTCTTCCTCGTTCTCGGTAAGTCTCCTCCCTTCTTCCTCCCTCTTCTCCTCCTCCACTTCTCTCTGCTCTTCCTTCACCTCCTCTTTTTCCTCCACTTCCGTTCCTTCTTTTTCTCCCTCCACTTCCTTTTCTTCTTCTTCTTCCTCCACTTCTTTTTCTCCTGCCACTTCCTTCTCTTCTTCTTCTATTACTTCTTTCTTCTCTCTTTCTTCTGCCAATACGTCTACTTCTTCCTCTTCTTGTTCTTGGGATCGAGGGGAAGGGGGAGGGAGGAGAGCTTGCATGAGCTTATCGGTGCAGGCGACGCCGGCGAAGAAGATGCCGAAGGGGACGGAGAAGGCGAGGCCGAGTGCGGAGAAGAGGAAGAGAGGAGGAACCACCACGGGGGCGGAGGTGAGGGCGGCTCCGGCGATCGCTGCCTTCTTTCCGAGGCCTAGCATCGCGGACCCTACACCACTCCATCTCCCTTTTCCTCCTCCTCCTCCTCCTCCCCCTTTGGCCTCGTCTTCCTCGTTTTGCTCTTCGTCCTCGTCGTCTTTGGCGTCGTCTTGGGAACTTGGGACCAAGTCCGGCTCCATCTTGGCTTGCTCGGATCTCCTCGCAAGTGCATGAGAAAAGGCGCTAAAAAGCGGAGGAGCTGCCGAGAAAAGGGTGAACGGCACGGGTGTCGCATTAAAGGGTCGTTGTTTACGTGGACCTTCTTAAACGTGACAGGTCGCACCGTCTCTTAAGTCTGTGGCACGTGCAGCCTAACCAACTCAGTTCAGGATAAAGTTTGCAACCTTAGGTGCTATGGATGAGATCAAGGCCTTGGGCTATATCCTATAGATCTTTTTGGATGATCAATGCTAGCTCGACAAAAAAAAGAAAAAAAGAAAATAAAGAAAAGAGATGTGAATCAAATTATCAAATGTTGCAATCTTCTGCCACTTTGTCTCTTTTTTTATTTCTTTCAAATATGTCATTTTAAAATTTTATCAATATATATTCAAATTTCTAATCTTTTGATATTTTCCTTACTCTATAATGCTAATGATTCTTGGAATTTTACTTTTCAAAACTAATTTCATGATAGATCAGTGTTAATTTTTTTTTTCATGATGATACTTTAGGAAGCAGCAGGAGAATGTCTGGTAGATTGGTGGCCAGTAAATGGTGAAAGGTTGGAAGAACATGGGGTGGAGAGGGAAGTGAGATTTTTCCATTATTTGTTTGACTGCCATTTTATCTTTAGACCTTACATAGTTAGCATTGTAGGCTTAGTCCCTATATACATTTAGGCCAGTGTTTTGCACCCAGCTACACATGTTTTGTTTAGAGTTATGGATAAGAGTTTCCACGCCAAGGTCTCAACATAAAATGAAAAATTTGCTATATTATGAAAAATTAATTTATGCTAATTATAAATATAATATTATATTAAATTATTATGCTATAGTATATAATATTATATTACTATATTATAATAATATTATATTACATTACAGTAATATTATATTATATTATATATTTATGTATTAATATATATTATATTTTATTATGCTTTGTTGTATAATACTATGAAATGTTCTTTATAGTCATTTTATCATACCAAAAGTATTTTCTCAGTTTGTTTACCAAACACATGTTAAAGTGGTACAACACTTTAGAAATGTAGTTACCAAATAATAAACAGCTTTTTATAAAAGCTCTACTTCAGAAAGTTCTACTTCCAAAAGCTCTACTGCCAACAGTTATTCCAAACGGGGCCTAAATCCCCTAAGCTTCTCTTCTAGGCCTTCTTCTGGGTCCAGTTCTATAGTAGAACAGAGCTTCAGAATGACTGATACAGGTGAACCCATTGATACTCGCGATAAATTAAATAATCTAGTAACATTCAAAACAGTTTCTGTACATGATATACATGGATAATTTACAATGCCTCGCATATAAATGAAATATCTCAGCTCCATTATATACATCTAAATCAAACAAAAACTGATAATGCCTGCCAACCGTTTTCTCAAGCCAGTAATACTCTTTGAACCCCCTAGCTTGACTTGTGTTTCGTGTGCATTTTGCCAGTCTTTCAATCATTGAAACAGCTTTTATCTCGCTATCTTCTTCAGAGGAGAGAGCATTGCTTTTGGCTTGCCAAAACAGTTCCTTAATTGAAAAGCAGAAAGGAGGCACTTTTTGTCTTCAAGTTTGCCCTATAAAAGAAAAGTAACACCGGAAAACTTCACAGGCACTGAATGTTGTACCCTCTGGGAACACAAATAAGTAGCAGCATAATCTGTCGGTGGCAGCTGTCTCTTCAGCATAATTCTGCAAGCAATGGACAAGTATGTTGGAGTGTAGCACTTTGCTGCGACTGGGAATAAATCATTTGAACACAAGAATAATGTGAATTGTATGGCTTCATGAAGAATTTGAAATTTCACTGATTTCATTGGTAGTGATAAATTCTGCAGCATAGGTATAGGTCAAAGAATGAGCAAAGAAACAAAGGTGATGCATATAAGAATGATATATACTAGATACTTCAGAAAAATGTTCACACATTTGGAACAATTGAAACAAGATAACCCACCTTTTCTGTGGTTTCCTAAGTACCATGTAAACTATTTACAAGTCATGAGTTGCCACATACTGTATCATGCACTTATTCACCAAAATATTCATTTTTGAAATGCAACAGAATGACTAGCCAATAAGGTATTTATTACAAATAATGTTGTAGTGAGATGATAATGGTGCCTAGTTCTTGGACTCCAGTAAAATAACTGCAGAAGCTAGTTTATCTTAGATATGATGATGAATCACAAACAGAAAAGAATGTCCTAAGCAAGGTTCACCGTCTCGGTACCGGACCCTGTACTGGTACCATCCTATTACAGTATTATGGTACAAGATGACAGGATGTACCGAGTGTCCATATAATACGGGACTTCATACTAGTATGGTACGGTCTGTCCAATCGGTACTAAAATATGGCAAACTTTGGTCCTGAGCATTGAAAACAACAATAGTTAATCCAAAACAGCATCATCAATTCATAGAATTAAACAAATTCAGAATTCAAGAACTGGAACTGGTAACATGCTAAGTGTTACCAGAATAATTGAGACAAAATATAAGCACCCCAGGAGGAAACTAATACTAGAGGCATGGAGTAAAAGGAGGTGGCAGGTGGGAATGTCAATAAAATCTTACATGCCTTTCTATCTGCAGTATGGAGAGACATCAAAGAAGACAACAAAAAGGGATAAGATAGATGCCATGAGAAAAGCTATACTGATTATAGTATAATTTTCAAGAAATTGTGTCAGGGTGTCAATAAGCTATGAACAAAACAGGAAAAATACAGATACTTGGGAAAATTTACAGGAGAAGATTGAAGGTGAAGTGCTGTCTGTGTCACTCTCAAAAATAAATTTACTAGATTACATGAAAGATTTGAGTTCTCTTCTTAGGCCGAATTGACAAACAAAAGCTTTTCATGAAACTTGCATTCTAGGTTCCTTCTTCCACTTCACAGCATGCCAGGAAATCTTAAGCAGTTGATGGCTTGTGAGTCGGGATAGAAAAATGAGTTTACTTGGTATTTGACAAACATATTTCCCTAAATCTTGTTTGAATAGCCAAGAGCTTTCTATTTTCAGAGCTTTCTGGCAAGGGTTTCACAAGTTCAGCTTCTAGAATGCTGCACTTGAAGGTTAAACTGCTGGATCTTTGACACTGTTCTCTTAAGAGTAGGAACTGACATCTGACCTCTATATAAGAGCTATAACTCCTTTTTTGTCCTAGTGCATCTGCTGGATCGGTGATCAGGATTTCAAGTTTAATGTCCCTAAATCTGAAAGATGCTACAGCTCTTTATTATTTAGGTTTTGCTAGTTAGATTCCGTGCACATTCAAGAATCAACAACACGAAACAAACACAATATATAATAATTTATTGGAAAACATAAAACTATAAAAGCACATGAGACAATAGATACAGTTGAAACTATATTTCCAAATCAGAGATTGGCAGGTTGGAAGGCCAATTTTCCTCCACGTAATCAGTTCAGACCTCCTATATGTTGTCCTCAATCAGTTTTTTGAGTAGTTTTTTTTTTTTTTTGCCTTACTATTTCGTAAAGGTGTACTTATGAAGATTTCTTTAAAAAACTCTACTAAGTTTCCTTATGGGGGCATTGCAGGGACATATTCATATATAATCTTTGCCAAGAAAGGTGAACTGTTTTGATTACCAATAGCATATGGGAGCTAGTCAGAGAGTGCTGCTTAAGCCTATGAGCTTCAAAAGAATGATTAGGAGATAATCGTAGAAACAGTTGCCTCACTAATTTTAGCAAAGTGTTCCCATCACCACCTTTTTTTTATTTATTGTTGGAGCAGATGGCCTTTAGTTGGATAAAGTTTTCTTAGTAGCTTCAGGCAACTTGCAGAAGAAGCCGTCTTCTTAAGCTGCGGAAAAGCACGCTAAAGGTCAACTGGCTTTATTCTAAGCCAATGTTGCGATGCTAAAATTAGGTTAATTGGAAATAAATGAAGATCAGACTGTTCCATAGAATACTCTGAAAAACTAAAATTTCTGAGAAATATTGCTCAGTTTGTGCTCGTTACAAGCTTCTATGATACTATCAGACTGGGATTGCCAGATAACTCTCAGTTATTACAAATCCATTCTGGAACTCTAAATGAATCTGGTTACATGACTAAGGAGAAGCTTATTTTATTGTCTAAGAAGCTTGCACACATTTTGCTAGTAATGATATTTGTTTTCTAAAATACCATGGGATCACACTCGTCTTTTTATGTGGAGCAGCTTGGGACCACTAGAGGTTGACATGGTATCTAATTCTAGAAGTATCAAGGACAGTTCCAGTTGTCCTTGTTTTTATCTGACAATTTTGCACCTTCATGAATTGGAAGATACAAAATCTCCCACATATCCAGGGTAAGTAAAATTACTAGGGATCTATTTGGCAAAGAGGGAACTGCTGGTAAAAATGGATGTTGGATGTTGGAAGGATATCGACCTCAAGACATTAGAGTGTCTGCTGAAATAAGACATGCTAGACTTCATGTAAAGAAATATACAGTTGTAAATTTTTTTCTTTTGATGATAACCTTGCAAGCTTTGTTTCTTCCTTTGTCTCCTCTCTGCAATTGTAGCTTCTTTTGAATTTAATCACAGTTATGGAAAATAGTGGAGTTCATAACTTTGTAGAATGTATCTAGTTTTGAAATATGATTTTCTAGAAAAAATAAATAGTTATAATGTTCTATTTTGGATTTGAGACATACCTAAAAGTGGAAATGAATATGAATTCCATGTGGTTTGACAATGATTCTATTTGTTGGCAACTACCTATTCAAGATGGAGTCATTGTTGGTTGGTGAGTACATAACATGGAAATCCTTTCTATATAAGTTGTTCCAAACGTAATAGTTATTTCCAATTTAGAGTCCTGAATATTTATTGCATAATTTAGCTCTAGAACTTTTACTGATCAGAGGAAATAAGCCATGCTCCAGATATATAAACCTAACTTCTATCTTGTAGTATTTCTAGAAGAAATCTAACAAGTTGATACAGCTCCTAATTGATAGTCAATCTGGTTAATAAGAATTAAATACTTTCCAGGATTAAGCAGCTTGAGTTGAATACATTTAATTGAGTCTGATTATGATCAACAGAGTGTAAGTTAGACCCTAAAAGTCACTCAATATCATTTTATAGCAATAAAATTTAACCAATACATTACCAGGACAAGAATATGACAGTTTCTTATCCTTGTGAAGATTTAATTCAGGCTGGTTTCCCATGCAAAGGGAAGTTGACTGTTGTTTTTTCTCATCCTCCTTAATGCCAACCATTTCCTGTTACAAAACCTTGAAAAAGTTAAATGTGAAATATATAACATGCCACATGCCAATGAAATAATCAAACAAGCAAGTCACGATGCTTGGCTAATTCAAAGACCATCAAATTTCAATTAGTGTACTTCTGCAAAGCTGCATACTGTAAGGAACTACCAAATGTCAAAATAGTAGTAAATCAAAGATGAATAAAAGTATGTTGAAAAAGGTCATGTGCAGAAAAAAAAAAGATAAAGCAACAACTTGATATTTTGCAAATATAAGGGGGATAAATACATTTTGTTTTAACTCCAAGGCTTTACACAGAGCAAAAGAAAGTGCTTACCACATGTCCATAGTGGTTGCATGATCATAAATACAATGCCAGATAACTGTATCTTGCAACATAAGATACCTTCTTTTTGCCTCTATCATGTGTCAAACTCATATCTTTTAAGTCGACCAACATGAAACATCAAGTCTACATGTTTAGTCCTACATGTGAAATCTGAAACACCAAACTATGTGCTATATGACTAATATCAAGGTAAACTTAAATCAAATTAAACTATATGTGACAAGAGAAGAAAAGGAAAAGGTCAGGAAACATGAAACAAAGAATTTACGTATAAAAACATCTTGCTAACCAATGTTTCCCATATCAGTATCAGACCCCATACTGGTACCATCATATTATAATGTCCGTATGCGGTACACTACAAAAAAATTTGGTATCCCGAGTATTGGTACGGTACAGTACAACATACCGGTTTGGTGCTGGTATGGTACAGTACGACACCAACCGGTACGACAAACCTTGTTGCTAATAGAAACACATTTTTAAGCGAATTACTTGTTTGGGTCCTATAAGTAGGATGAGTGAGAGTGCAATGAATCAGAAATTATTAAGACTAAAGCAATACAATTTTGGGACATAAGGTACATATCTTAGGCTAATTGCTAATTAAAACAGCATATATATGGACAATGCAGTCTATGGCGATGCTCATAATAAATATTTGTGCAGAACTGTATTTGTATTGTGCATGCCAAACAGTGTTAGCATAAAATAGTCTACCAGGACCAACACGCACCAAAACCGTCTGATATGTGCTGCAATATACTCTCTATTTGCCACGATTCTTGGCATGTGGCTGGCCATGTCATCAGCATATGGTGGAAAAATATAATATTAAACCAGCCATCAGCCCATGATCAACACAGGCACTACATACAGTACTTTAATCTTTGGACTCAAGTGCCCTTTTTCCATTAGAACATGATTCTCCTCAAGTTGTCTTATTGCAATAATATCAACTACAAAGGTGTCCTTGTAACATAGACTGACTTGATTTTCCATATTGTGAGATCACACTAAGTCTTTCAGTTTATTCAAATGCAATTCTATAGGATACAGTAGCTTACTAGCAAGGGGTGATATTTCAGTCTTTTATGTGCACAGGTAAAGCCACACAATTCCCTCTTTGCTTGGGTCCTGCTGCAATCCTTGATGTTGCACTCTCAGTAGAAAGCTAAAAGGAATTGTTTAGTCCTGGTAAGACCTTCTAAGTCATTATATCTACAAACGGAAAGATGGAGCATAATAATTATATATTCTAGAGTTTGAAATTTACTGTGATTCTTGTCTTCCATCTGATCTTTCAAACAGGTCATATCATTCACATGCCAATTCCCTATTCTACAATTACTGACTTGAATATTCCTCATCCAAAGCAAGTACCAAAATTCTTTGATGAGATTCCATCCGCCACAACATCCACTTGCCAATCATCCCAACAAAGCTCCTGACTTCCCCTCGTGGTGTGATTCCATATCATAGGAAGCGATCTCATGCAAGGATGCCCTATGATCCATCATCTCTACCATGTTGGTTCCTCAAGGGGGAGATTTCCCACAATCCCAACTAGAGGTGGGCAACGAGCCGTGCCGGGCCGGCCCGGCCCAGGCCCCCCGGGCCCAAAAACTAAACGGGCCGTGCCTGGCACGGCCCGCTTATGAAGCGGGCCGTGCCTGGCACGGCCCGTCCAGCACGGAAGGCCAGCCCGGCCCGGCCCCAAGCCCCTCTATTGGTGGGCCGGGCCGGGCACGGCACGCCACGGGCGCAAACGGGCCGTGCCAGGCACGGCCCGCAACGTCTCCAAAAGGGCCGTGCCTGGCACGGCCCGTAACGGCTCGTTGCCCACCAACGGCTATTTTCGTGAAAATGACCCTTTTACCCCTCCCAACAGTCCAATAACGGCTGAATTGAGGGGTATTTTGGGAAAAAAAATTTTGGGCTTCTATAAATAGCCCATTCCTCCCTCATTCTCACCACACCAAACCTCTCATTCTCTCCTTCTCTACTGCTATTATTTCTCTCTTCTAAAGTGCTCTTCTAGCAATTTAATTTTTAGTTTGTTCAAGTGCTACACAAGAGGAGGTTCCTGTTGAGAAGAGAAGGTCGCTTCTGTTGAGAGCACAAGAGGAAGCTCGGAATCTCGGCTCTGCCTCTGCCCTCCGACCCTCTACTCAATTCCTCCTTGCGGTTAGTTTTTATTTTTTGAATTAATCATAGATATGTCATCTTTTGAGGAAAGTCAGTTTGGCATTCCTGTTTCTGAGGGAGAAGAAACTAATCCCCAACCCCCTGTTCCTAGTTCCTCTAGAACTGGTGAACCGAGTGAAGGTCAAACCTCTTCTCGTAAGAGGACTAGTACTGTATGGAATGAATTTGATAGAGTTATGGTTGAGGGAGTCTGGAAAGCTAAATGTAAAAAATGTGCCAAACTTTATAGTTGTAGTAGTAGTGGGGGAACAGGGCATTTAAAAAGACATCAAGAGAGTCATAGGATGCATGATTCTCATGCTCAAACTCAAAGTACCCTTAATATACAAGGGGGATTACTTTGTAGGTAATTTTGCATATAATCATGAAAATCAAAGAAAAGCACTTGTAAAATGGATAGTTAAGGATGAATTACCTTTTAGTTTATGTGAATCTTTTAATTTTGAAGAATATGTTCAATTAAACCTACAACCTGCTTACAAAAGAACTAGTAGGCGTACATTTAGAAGAGTAGCTATGACCAATTTTTTAGCAATGAAACAAAATTTAATTGAAACACTTTCTACTTTAAATGTAAAAATTTCATTAACTTCTGATATTTGGTCAGCATCTGTAGGTAGTAATTGTTTTATTGCCATTACTGCTCATTATATTGATAATGATTGGCAATTAAATAAACGTATTCTTGCTTTTCGTGCTTTTGATTTTCCACATTCTGGGCAACAAATTTCAAATATAATTTATCAAATGCATGTTCATATAATATTAATGATAAAATTATGTCTATTACTTTTGATAATGCATCTAATAATAATTCTGCTGTTGTATTATTAAAAGACTCATTGCATCCCATATTAGATGGAAATTTATTGCATATTAGATGTGCATATCATATCTTAAATCTTTCTGTTCAAACTGGCATGGGCATGATTCAAGATGTGATTTCAAAAATTAGAAATGCAGTTTCTTTTATTCATGCTTCTAGATCAAGACTTCAAGAATTTAAGGAATTATGCATAAATCATGGTAAACGTTTTAAAAAATTTAAACTTGATGTAATTACTCATTGGAACTCCACATATAGCATGATACATGATGCATACCCATATAAAAATTTATTAAGTGCATATATTAATGATCGTGGATTAGGATTTACATTGACTGAAACTGATTGGAATAAAGGAAAAATTTTGGAAGATTTTTTGCTTAGTTTTTATAATGCTACCAATGTTCTTTCTGGTATTTATTACCCTACTTCATGTTCATTTTTACAACAAGCATATATAATTAGTCAAAAATTTGCAGAACATAGATATGATGATGTTTTAATGCCTATTATTGACCTAATGGAATCTAAATGGAATGAGTATTGGGACAGGATATGTCCTATGCATAACTTAGCTGCTGTATTTGATCTAGAGTTAAATTAAATGGCGTGCTAATTTTACTTGATGCATACTCTGAAAATATGAATCAAGATGCTGAATCTGCTAAAGATGAGGTAAAAAAACTTCTTTATGATATTTATGCTATATATGATGAAAAAATTCGTGGATCTAGAACACAAATACAAACCTCTATTTCTCCTTCTAGTAGTTCTCGTTCGTCATCTATTTTTTCATTCATTGCACAGAGAAGACACACACATGCTTCAAGTTCCTCTTCATCTTCTTCATCTTTAAGTAGTGAACTAGAATTTTATTTACGAAATGATCTTCATTCTGCATATGATGAAAATCAAATAGAGAATCTAGATGTATTATCTTGGTGGAAGAGTGTTAGAAATCAATATCCTGTTATGTCTGCAATTGCACGCGATATTTTAGCTGTGCCGATGTCCACGGTAGTATCGGAATCCGCTTTTAGTGCAGGTCGGCGTGTTCTTGACGAAAAGAGAAGTAGGATGACGGGCGAAATGGTGGAGATGCTTCTCTGCTTCAAGGATTGGCTGGATGCTGAGGCAAGACTTCAAGATAAAGGTGGACATAATACAACATCCTCTGATGATGATGATACAAACACTACTGAAGACTGAAGACTGAAGACTGAAGAGTGAATACTGATTCACTGAATCACTGATGATTAGTAAGATTTCTTAATTTTTTATAATTGTACATTTTTATTGTATTCTGGAGGTCAGACCAAGGTCCAAACCTCGGCCCTTTCTTAGTTTCTTATTGTATTCTAGAGGTCAGACCAAGGTCCAAACCTCCCTTCATGTACCATTTTGATTTAAATTAATAAACTGGTAGGGGTCTATGCCAAACCCCCCACCATTAAGGTGGCTTTATATTCATAAATCATAAATTCTTAGTGTTCAATATTTATTAATTTATTAAAAAAATTTATGAAGCATTAATTTTTATCGGGCCGAGCCGGGCCCAGGCCCGGACCGTGCCAGGCCCGCGTGCCAGCCCGGCCCAGGCCCTTATGGGCCGTGCCGTGCTGGCCCGCGGGCCGTGCCGTGCTTGGCCCGCGGGCCGTGCCGTGCTTGGCCCGCGGGCCTAGACCGGGCCGTGCCGGCCCAGGCCTGAAGCGGGCCGTGCCAGGCACGGCCCGCTGGCCAGGACCCTCTAGCCCAGCACGGCCCTCTCAAAGGGGCCGTGCCAGGCACGGCCCGGCACTGTAGCTGGCGGGCCGTGCCAGGCACGGCCCGCTTCGTGCCGTGCCGTGCCGGGCCGTGGGCGGCCCGGCCCAGTGCCCATCTCTAATCCCAACACACTCACCATAAAATGAAAACTTAAAGATTGCTTTTGGCACCACGATTGTGGTCATTCTAATACCAAACTGTAACTATCTAGGTGAAGAAATATGTAAATTTTTTATCAATGACAGTTTGTCGAGTTAGAATATTGAGATCAATGAAGCTCTATGAAGTACCCAGGCACAACGATCAATTTTTGGGTCTAAATACAATTCACCAAAGAGAAATATTTTTGAAGAAATATTAGCTTGTATTTATATCAAATTCAAGTTAAGAATCAAGAACCTTTATAAGTAAACCTGTCAACCTGTTGATCTTTTCATACATAGACTAAGTATTAAGCCTTGATTTTTCATGAAGGTGCCAAACGTTGGTTTGTACCCTAAATCACTCTTTTTGCTGACATCAACCTGCTATCGGTCTAACAGATCATCCTATTTTATATCTTAGTTTAAATAATGGTATTATTATTTAATTACTTTGCAGCACAAAGCTGATATCAGTAATTATAAGAATATAGTAACTGTAATATAGCTAAATAATTCAGAAAACAATTTAAGACAATCAAAAATGAATAATATTGGCGTAACAACCCAGGACCTCACCCAAAACCTCACCCAAAAAGGCTTGCCAGAAGGTGAGGTCCTTGGTTATTACAATTGGCCACTGTAATGATGGACAGGTCCATTGTGGATATGATATTCTTGCAAGATCTGTTAATGGAGTTTCAGTTAACATCTTCTCCTTAATTTCTCATCATCCATTTTGTAAAAAGAATATAAATTTTGTATTATGCATTGACACGAGACCAAGCTCTCGATACCAGTATCACATGGAATGCTATACTTAAACCATAAAATTGAGTTAAGCAAACATACTCTCTTTCTTTAATCCCATACAATGTATTATGCAGGCTTAAGTTGAATCCTGTTAATTAATTACACCATTCTTCATGGACTCTGATGTTCATAAATCACTATTTGTCATACATATCTGTGTGTCTACAGAACAAACAGGAGGAATATAGATGGATATTAAAAAATCTAAACCCACAGTGCCAAACATGATCTGCAATATCTAAATTGACTAGAAATTAGATATTATTTCTTTCTAAATTTCTTACTTACACATATACTTGGCACAAAATGGGCCAATTGTTATTACATGACACAATTTTGTTGATTTGACATATGGTTTAGAAGCATACAAATCAGCAGAACTTCTGTTCGTATGGATTTTAATATGTGTGAATCACGTCCAATAATGTTTGGATTCAAAAATCATGTGGCCTACAGCATAATTGATATTTTAGCAGACTCCCTCTTCCGCATGGGCAGGGGACCCCAATATATATTCATCAAATATCATAGGTCACAACTTACAATTTGGATCTTAAGTTCAAATTATCTATTCATTAGCATTAACAAGATTGCTATAATAATAAAATATTCGCATAACTCGCGTCTATGGCAATCTAAAATAAACAATAATTAAAAAAGAAAGCACCTGTTCTCATAAGCTTACAATTACATAAGCTTAAAAATTACTCTTAAGTTGTTTTTCTTTTTATCTAGAACAAGGAATTTATGATACGAGACAACCTTCAGTGGTTTCTCCAAATACAAAAGTACTTGCATGTGATCTCATCCTACAATGGCTTTCTCCTTGGTAGGTTACTTGCTTCTCATCTCAACCACCAAGTTCAAAACCTATTATGTGATCTTACAAATTTCATTTACAAAACATAAGATGAAAACTTTCCTAAATTAACACAGTGCAGTGAACAGGACAGGAAAATCTTTTGAACATCAATACTTACCAAGGGATGTATCTGGGATGCATGTTTTGTACAAAAGCAATAGCTAAGATACTTGACTTAGTACTGTCACCAATGACTAACTAGATTATGATGAACATGATATCTAGGCTCTTTTGCTAATAATCAGGTACCAAATCTCACAGTAAGGAGTCCACTAATTTAAAGGACCCAAAAAAATGGGTCTTTTGTCCTCAACAGTTACATAAAAGATTTTTTGGAACTTTGAACATCCTCACAGCTAAAAGATGACCTCCAATTCTGTAACTTATAACTTCCTTTTTTAATCTATCTAGATCCATGATTTGATTCCTCAAATAAAGCAATTACCAAAACACTTAAAACCAGGGTTCTAAATATTGGATAGGGTTGCTCCAGTTTTTCCGTGGAACAGGATGCCCCACGACCTAACAATGGTGAAGGTGGATGTCTTGCCCCACCCCGGTCAATTTCCAAACCCATTCCATCACACTTGGGACAGTGGGACGCCCCACCGATATTTAAAATCCTTGCTTAAACAACTAATATTAGCCTAGGAAATTTATTGCCAACTTTAGAAGTAGGGTTCATTAAATTTAGTATACGATCATGAAAACCATGCTCCCACTGCCTTTTCTATGTCAACGATGTGAGACATATGAAACTATGTTATCATAAAATTTAGCGACCCCACCAATGAATCTTGTTATTGTTCCCACTCCTGGCTCTTTAACTTCAAGATTATTAGATTATATGAACCAAAATTGCCTTCTATGGTTTTAAAGCTAAGACTAACATATCTAGCTAACAAAGAACTAGAACTAAACTCCAGAATCGTGGTTTGCGAACCCAAACCAGGCAGTTTGGCCCATACCGAACCAAACCAACATCAAGTTAGAGCGGCTCTGCTAGGTTGGGTCGACTCGGTTATAAAACCTCCCCACCCCCTGGTTCACCTTCGATTCATCTATTAAACCTGAAATGATTCGAGTGATGAGAACCCCTCACCCCATTGCAATGTTTCAAGAAGCGGGCCCCCAACCTGTCGTGATGTTTTGAGAGGTGCCCCACTCCCCCCCGATTCGCAGCTCGCAAACACCCGACCCTCGGGCGACCACTTGCGATGGCTGTCGAATACCCTTCCTCTCTCGCGCGAACACTGGTAAGTTCCTTTCTCTCTCTCTCTTCCTCCCTCCCTTCTTCTCCCTCTTCCTCCCTCTCTCTCTCACTCCAAAGGTTAGGATTAGGGTTTCCCTCAGGCCTTCCCCTCCTTCCCTCTCTCCCTCCCTCTCGCTCCGACGGTTAGGGTAGTGTTTCCCTCAGCCCTCCCTCCCCCTCCCTCTCCTTCCCTCTCTCATTTTCTCCCTCTCCCCTCCCTCTTCAAATCTTCTTGTTTCAGTGTACCCCAAAATGGCACAGTATGGACCTTACCATGTTGAATCAGTTACTAGCGCAAGGTACGCGGTACCGACTGTACCGACGTACCCGTGGGCATCGGTACCGGTACGGTACCGAACCAAACCGAGCCGAACCGGTACTGTACCGATGGAACTAAAAGCCAAAAAAAATTTGGAGCCGGTAGGGACTGGTCGGTTCGGGCCGGTACCGGATCGATACCGGTCTATACAGGCCGGTACACATCGGTACCGGTCGGTACGGTTCGGTACCGAAATATGTAGCTGTACCGTACCGGTAGGGTCTGATACCGGTATGTATCGGCCGGTACCGACCGGTACGGCAAACCATGCACTAGCCAATATAGGACAGCACATCTTGCTCCCGATCTCAATCAAAATGCTGAGAAGAAAAATTGCTTGTCGTTCCAACGTAAAATTGCTTATCATTCCAAAATTTTATTAGACATAATAATCAACTTTGGCTTTGCTAATATATATCCACTAAAAAATATAAGCAATTGTATTAATCTAAAATTTTAAACTAATCAAAAATACATAGCTATTATAATTAACTTTTCATACACCATAACATAAACTAGATATCAGGAGGGTAACTAGATCAAATTGCAATATAATATTATATGATACACTAATGTCTACCAAATTGACTTAAAACCATACGATTCGAGGAGTACCAACTTTAACTAATGTGGAATTGGGTTGGTAAGACCTTTTGGGTTAGTACGTAGCTCGAACCAGCCAAACTGCTCCAAACCAAGTAGGACCGTTCAGTTCTGCTCGATCAGAGCTATTCAAAGGGGTTCGGGTCACCTAGTGACTAATAAGAAAGAAGGCTATAGAATGGCCTTCTCGTCTCTTTTCTTTAAAAATTCAATTTCTACTGGTGGGTTTTGTAAGGAAAAATTAGGGAAGAGGGATGGTTTGTTGATTTTGAGCCCAAATCCAATCCAAAGCAGGTATAATCCCCTCCCTCCACTTCATTCTACTCTTTTTATTTTTATGCCTAAACTAGGCTGAAAAATTGTAAAATAATGGGAAATCATACCAAAATTTTGAAATTGGGAATGATTTAATCATATGATGTTCTAATGATGATCCATGCACTGAAGAAAAAATCATGACTTGTAATTTGGAAAGAAAACAGTTTCTCAGAGCAACAAGAAATGAAAACAAAAGAAAGTTGTAGATCCGTTGGAGAGGGTTGATGAGGAGCCCATCTACTCAAATTCTGAAAACACTGAGCTCTTAGACAATCGGTTGCCCAAATCATCTCATGATATGAGGCTAGGGAGATAACAGTGGATATGGCGGGGGTGCATACGACTCGGCCACCTGGTCTAAGTCAATTCACCAACAAGTCATGTTTGACTCATACCACATTAGATACCAACGACGGCACACATCATAAGGCCCACGAGGATACAATAGCATATAGAAGATCGGCTCCTAGAGATGGTTCAGGACATGGCATTATTATAGCTATTGATATAGCACACACATGTATCTAGATTCTCATCATATCAGATCCTATTCTGCATATTCAGTGTATGGCCCATATATATATATATATATATATATATATCCTTCATTTGAGACATCATATTCGAGAGACTGCTACTCTCCACAGCCTCAACCAAATTATGGATCGGATTTCTCTACCACAACCTTCCCTTATATGGGAGTGGGATGGCCAGCTCAGTATCAAACAGAGTATCAGTTCATAATGGTTGTCTAGGAGGCTCAAATTATTAGATGCAAGGGTGGGCAGTTGGCACAGTACCTAAGCTGGAGTCATGTCCAAGGCCCTGACTATGAACAAGACCTCTATGTCTACAAGCAACAAGCACTTCAGGGAAAATTGATTTGGCATGTATTGTATAATTTAAATCAATTTATGTACTTTCAGGCTCAAAAATATGCATCGTCTATGTTTAATTATTGCAAACTTATGTTTAATTATTATAATTTTATGGTCTTTGGGGACCAATATAAAATAAAATAACAATAAAACACCCATAAAATCATAATTTAAAAGATCCATAAATCTTAAAATAATCTTAGGAACCAAAAAATTAAAAAAAAAAACAAAATGGCAAAAAAATAGTGAACTAGTATGCATCTAAAGTACCAAGTTTTGGTACAGTTTCATATGGTTTGGCTCGCAGTATACCATATAGGTATCTGACCAGTACAATCCTCATCACTGAGATTCAAACCTTGTGTTATAGTATTCAAAAGTTTACCTACATTTTTCTTGGCCTAGAAAAATTTATCTACTTTGAAACACCTGACTAAAGCCAAAAGAAGGAACAGAAATGGGCAAGTCTCGATACAACATCCAAAGAGTATCAAATATCAATCAGCTACTAGAATCAAACAAACACTGCAAAATATTACTACGATAAAGAAGATATCTCAATATGAATGTAAAATTGCCATATTTGCCAAGAATAAACTTTCTTCACGAATATTTTATTCCCAATATCAGTTTTAGAGAGGACTCAAAATTTCATAAAAGAAAATAGCACAAGATCAAACATACATGTTCACCCTCTGAACAAGGGAGTATCTCATCAAACTTCACTGACCGGCTAGCTAACCTTGACTTATTACGACCGGTGAAAACAGACTCTGGAAGAATATTCTGCATCCAAAGATACACTATTAGATTTTAGTGCTGTGCAGAAGTTTTAATTATATTGAGGCAGTAAACAATATAAACTGCAATCATCAAAAATGTTAGAGAAGTGCTGCACCATCTCATCAGGGATATTCCCCATTTTGTCAAGATATGCAGAATCCCTTCCACTTGTTTGTTTTTTTCTGTGGGGAGACCCAATTCCACGAAAAGAATCTATCATTGAACTGCCATGCTGTGTGCTACTGCCGCTTCTCATATTCAAGTTACTATGGCCCCAAGTGTACATGACATATTTCCTTAACTGGATAAAATTAAATCAGCATCCACAATTCACCTAAATGTAAGTTTAAAACACAGAACCTTTATTCACCAAAGAAGGCTGAGTACCTTATTCCAATGTTTCTGAGCACGTCTCTTGCACCTGACATCTCGCATGACACTATCCTCATTTTGCAGCTTCTTGATTCTGGACTCACACTATGAGTTAGAATGAGTTAGGTGATGGAAAAGTTGACATCATAATCAATTTCTAAACTAAAAATCTTACATGATCTAAATAGCTTAACATAACGTAAAGAATATATTACAACTATAACATTAATATATCACTAAAATAATTAGCTCAAAGTATATAAATGATAGCCTCAAGCTCTCACAGAATCTCTTAAACGAGCTGTTTGTGAACAGCTCAAGATGACCTGAAATTAAATAAGCTGGCTTAAGCTCAGGCCCATTACAAAACTAGCCATGCTTGAGCTAGGCCTGGCTTGCTCGAACTTGGCTCATTTGCACCCTTAAATGCTGGCATGTATATTGCCAAATGTCCTCAATGAAACATATGTCAAGCCATGAACAGAAGGCAACCTTGTATGCTGGCACGAGTGGATGCCAATGGGATCAGAATGAGTTAGATTTGGTCAGGATTGGATCCAGCCATGTTAGAACAATAATATATGCAACCTTGTGTTTCCATGCTTACACAAGCCTGCCATTAATGAGAAGCGGGAAAAACCAAGAAAGAATTTTTGGCTTGACAGTAAGGAGTATTAAGCCATGCCTCCTTGGTGCCAAACCAAGCTGTGAAAAGGTCAACACCCTCCTGTACGTGGCACATCTTAGCAAGCATGCATGACCAATGCTGTCGCAACACTGCTCAGTTGATAAAGATCATCCCTAACTAGCACTTGAATCCTTGACTACTAGTAGGAATTCGACTTTACTTTCTTCTCAGCTGAAGGATTTGGAACAGGTTGATGCTCTGTATTGTGTTTGATGCAAGAATTAGTCTCTTATTACTTACCCAATAAGAAAAAGTTAAAAGATTCCGGCAAAAGAGAAAACAAAAATGAAAAAAGACATGAAAGGAGCAAAAGGAGGTG
Source organism: Phoenix dactylifera (assembly GCF_051530095.1). Classification (NCBI taxonomy): domain Eukaryota; kingdom Viridiplantae; phylum Streptophyta; class Magnoliopsida; order Arecales; family Arecaceae; genus Phoenix; species Phoenix dactylifera. Next base: position 18,340,298 of record NC_143201.1, read on the forward strand.
GAGATGGGGAAAGATAAAGGTTGAGAAAGAATACGAACCAATTAAGCATCACATGTTTCTTTCAACTATTGTTGTTATTGACATAAAAGGGAAGGTAAAGGGGAAGAGTAGAAGAAGAGATAAAAGAGATGCAGACCCTCCCATTGACATTTTTTTCTCTTATTCGTCAATCAATTTTCAAGACACGTAATTTGGATGTCCACAGCACCCCACATACACGGAGACCTAAATCACATTTTATCCAGATCATCATGAATCTAAATCCTTCATAAATCAAGCAGTAAAAGTAAGACCCTTTTGATGCAAATTGACAAAACCGTAGTTAAAGCAGTACTTACTACCTCAAGAAAGCTATTTCACAATCAAATTAATTCAAATTCTTTGTCTTGAGAATTTTAAACCAAGGCTCTCCCAAGAACAGTTCTCGTAAATTATTCTTTAATAAACATAAAATATACAAAAAAGTAATGAAATGGCCCAAATTTTGATTTACATTACTTCTCAGTCCAACAAATGTTACATAAGGTGTGTATATTCCTTGATCTAATTAAACTGGCCCAAGTAGCAGAGGCCTTAATTTTACAGGCTCCTCCAACAGACACATAGGTGTGGGAGTGGATTCTATTCTAGGGATGCAGAAGTGAATCTCTTAAAAAATTTAAGATAGCGAAGTAACTGAGAATACGGTATAGTAATCATTACTATATATATATATATATATATATATATATATATATATATATATATATATATATATATATATGTATATATATATATAAAAGCTACCTTGTTTATTGCATTTGAAAGAAATGATAATGTTATGGATCTGAAAGAAATGATGATACAATCAATGGCATATTTATTATTGGACTAAAACAAACTGGGCCAATCTAGTCATAGTGATCTTAGATACATTTTAAAATTGGGTTGAACCATGTAAGTGTTAAAATACAAGTGTAATGGTTAGAGTGAGGGTGAGAAACCCATGCAAGCATGGAAACCTAGATAGAAGATTCTAACTACTAGAATCAGGACCAAATAATCATTATTAAACAGCTAAAGAAATGTATTTAAAGAAATGAATCATAATGAGAGGTCGTTGATTTTTTACTAATCCACATAAATACATACAAACAAATCTGACTGTATTCAGGTCAAGTTGTAGTTATGTTTCAATCCTAGATCTAATATGCAGTATTAATAGATGGTTCAATCTCCAAGATTACGGAACGTTGACACTATTATGTTTGGAGACAACATGGCATGGCATGATTCCTAGCCACTCTAAGAATGTAGTGTCTTGCACATGAGAGATTTAAGTGTCTGCACTTACCACATTTTTTGAAGTATCATGTTAACAATAGAGAACAATTTATGGCACTTATAGTAACATTTTACGCATTTTACTCTTTTTTCTTTCACTAATTTATATGGTATAATATGCAACATATCTGATGAGCACAATGGACTAGTCAACTTGATCTAGTCATCAACAAATATTGATACAACAAGGGCTCTCAAATTGATCATCAATAAGATCACATAAGTTTAAAATTGAATTATTTCTTTTACATTGACATATATGTGCATAAGCATATATACCTAATACTTGCAAAAACATAGTGCACGGAGGTAGTTATATGAAGTATAACATACAAATGAACAGTTATACATATATATTGTATATAGGTAGTTATATGGAGTGTAATAATTTGCATTTTGAGCACACTTAGTTGTCTTTGCATCTTCAGATGTGTTCTGCAGCAATACTCAGCATGCTATAGGACTATTCCCGTGAAACTTTTGGGACCAAACATTATACATATGGTATGCAATAGTTTAAAACTTGTTTGATATGTACAGAAAAAGTATGTGGGAAAAAATCTTCAATTTCCTAGCACTACGTAAAAGTTATATGCTTCCAAGCAAGGTATGCTGAACCGACCGGTTCCGGTCGGTTCAGCTTGTACCGAACCGGTGCCTACAGGCACCGGTACGGTACAGCATATAAAAACGGTTCCGACCCAAACTGGGACGGAATCGATTGGTTCCGTGCTTGGACCGGTGCAAACCGGGCCAGTTCGCACCAGTACAAGCCGGTCTTTCCCCGCGCGCGGGGAAGAGCGCCCACGCGGCTGGAGCCCGCGTGGGCCTCTTAATGTCACAGAGCGGCAAAAACCACTTTGTGGCATTTAACGCGTCCGCGCGGACGCAGCGAGTTTTTTTTTTGGGAAACGCGCGCGGACGCGCGAGTGGAGAACGCGCGCCCATGCGCGTTTCCCCGCGCAGGAATCACGCCCGCGCGCAATTCCCCAACAGGAAATCGCGCCCGAGCGCGGTTCCCCGCGCGGGGCACCGTGCCCACGCAGGCTGCCAGTCCGCGTGGGGGCCTTAAATGCCACTCTGTGGCATTTGACGCGTCCGCGGACGCGCGCGGACGCTTTTTTTTTTTGAAAACGCACGCGGACGTGCGAGCGGAGAATGCGCGCTCGCGCGCGATTCACCGCACAGGAACCGCGCCCGCGCGCGGTTCCCCAGCAAGGAAGCGCGCCCGAGCGCAGTTCCCCGCGCGGGGCACCGTGCTCACGCGGGCCGCGCGGGGCACCGTGCTCACGCGGGCTACTAGCCCGCGTGGGGGCATTAAATGCCACTCTGTGGCATTTGACGTGTCCGCGGATGCACGCGGACGCATTTTTTTTTGTTTTCTTTTTGAAGTCCGCACGCTCGTAGCCGCGCGCGCGGCTCCGGTTCGGTACCGGTTCCAAGCCGGTACCGAACCGGAACCGTACCGGTACCGGTGCTCACCGGTACAGTCGGTTCGAAGAACCTTGCTTCCAAGCCTACCATACCATGCCCATTAAGTATAAATAATTATCATATGATTGATCATGAAGCTATGGTGTACCCCTGAGCGCATTCTGTAGCAAACATGTATGTGTAACTAATTATAGCAAATGCTTATGTAGGAACTTAATGCAGCTAAATCTTTGAACAAAAAATCACTAGATAACCTAACAAACGAGAAGATGAGGATGACTTTAAAACCTTAATAGAATGTAGAGAATCTGAAGCAACCAGAAAAGAATAAAATAATAAAGGTTGGTAAGACTTTCAAAGTGATTCCAGGAGAAACTTACTTGAAGCAAGAAATATAGGAAAATTGCAAGACTAATCACGTAAAGGCCACCAACATCCGCGAGGAAGCCCACTGCAAACATTGGACATTCACTATTTAGCTAAAATTGCAGATAGGAATATACTGCTGAGTTTATGCATGATGAAGGAAGCAATCAATACCCAACTAGAGACTCACAGATGCCCTCACTTGAATCTTGCACTACTCATAATGTTCACCTACTTTTACAATAGCTAAAATAACATATCAATTCCAATGCTAGAACAGTAATCCAAATGATTTATATACAGGCTCAACAATGCTGCTATCTACAGAAGAAGCGCTAGACTGTTCCTAAGTTAACATGCTTGAAATTGGACTGCTGAAGTTGTAAAACCACTGGAAAATATAGATACAGAATATGGACAAGCTAAAGACCAACCATCCCAAAAGAAAGAATATAACAACTGTAGTGAAAATGTAATGTCAAACCAACCATAGCGTAAACAGTTCTATGCATAAAATATAATTTCAACATGGGTCATAGATTCCGTAAAATGAGAAAAACGCATTTTCCTTGCCAGGGACATAGGGAGTCTATACCATATTTAGCTTGACAATGCACTTCCCACTCAACTTGGATTTTTCTTAGGAGACAAGTATTTGGGAAACAGATGCCATGTGATTTCTCCAAAATGAGGAAATGTGCAGCAAATATGAATGGAGCTGATGAAAAGATGCAACATGCTCGACCAATCATGCATAAAAATATCAGGCCAACCAATGGGAAATCACTCGGTAGTTTCTCCATGATTTCCCCGAAATTACTCTAAGGTATCCAGTGGATTTCCCTCATGGTTCCTGCCAATTTATCATGCCACCTCCCATTTCTCAATCGGACAATTTTTTAACCATCATTCCTGCTTCTGCATTGATCAAGTTTTCCTCAGCATTCTGCTGTTATGGCACTTACAATCAATACAGATCTATAACTAACTCTGTTTATGTATAGCATGCTTTTCAGCTAGATGAAAAGATAATAGTGTGAAAATATAATAAAGATAATAATCAAAGAGCTAAGTCCCATCAAAATGGGACAATATCATTAGCATCTTTCCATTCCAACAGGAAACTGAGACCTGGGACACCTGCGGGACACTTGTTCTCCCAAAGATATCCCGAACGTCCCGTTCTATCCCAAGCATCCCGGTAGAACCCAACATTTGGGATGCACCAAGACAGCCTAGATGGACCAGGATGCAGTTTTTTATCTTTTTCTTTATTCTTATTGTTGTTATTGGATGTTATAGTACATTCTGACTATACCTTGCTATACCATACCATCCTAGAAGCAAATCGAGACATGGCTCAGTGTCAAGATTTAAAACCTCGATAATAAATCTAGATAATAAAAAACAATATGCAAGGCTGATCATAGAAAACTTTTATAGTCTTAGGGATTAAAATAAAGCTTATTAAAGAAAAAGAAAAGAAAAATAGCTATTATTAAAAAATCCTACCACCTTCATTTCACCAAAAATGGCACCAAAAAAATATTGGGATCAATGTTGAAAAAAAAATTAAATGTGCATATTTGAATGACAAGCTTGAAATGCCATATGGTTAACTATATAACTTTGTATCATTCTAGTAGAAAACTAAAAATCGCTATTTTGCTGATACTTGACCACTTTTAAGCAACAATAATTGTGTAACCACAAAGTTAGTGAAGCTTGGAGGAATAGTTGCCGCATGTTACCCTTTTCACCAACCTATCCAAACTGACACAAATAAATTAAAATGTTATCAGAAAACTAATAATTCAAGAAGCCTCACTTTAGTTTGTCCTTTCAGCCCTCTAATAATTATCACGAGTACAAAAATTGATTAAGTTTTTTCCTTAAATTCATAAAGAATGCTGTATCTGACCAACAGGTCTGATAACTTGACTAGCAAGCACCATATGATGATGTCAGATTTTCAATCCAATTTACACCAGCAACACTAATTGCATTTCTTTTTTTCCTGTAGGCATGGAATGTAGCTCCATTTGCATATAAACAAAAATAAAACAATATTTATATCCATTTGCACTGATAACTACAGTTTTCATTTTATTACTCTCTACAATCCAAAAGAGTTTCACCTTCAAAAAAGAATGAGTTATGTCATCCCGATCTGCTTCTAAATATTCTAGCAAATAATACACTCAAATCATAGACTATATTGATTGAAACTAAAAGCTCCCAACATCACTTAAATATTTATTTCATTATAGATATAAACTTGGATTTAATTGCCCCTCCGCATAGTACGGCACACACGACACATTGTGCCAACAACTTACTAGGACACCAAGGCACTAGCATGGCTTGGCAAAATATGGTACAAACCGAATCAGTCCCTAGCAGACACACCACCAGATATAGATCCTAACTTCTTGCAGACAAATGATCAACACATTAAGTGATCCAGGAGGATCTTCAGACTCAATATGGACTACTTTAACCACTACGAGTAGGGCTACACAGGGTCCAAAAGCAAGATACACCATATTGAAAAGCTGAACGTGAGCCAAAATTCTGAAAGTCATAACTTGGTCATACGATGTCCGATTAAGATAATCTTTTTTTTAAATCGGATAACTTTTCGAGATCTACGACATAAAGCTCCACCCTTTAGAACATCACCCCTAGCAATCATACCAAATTTTATCATTTGGAGCCTGAAATGTGCCGATCAAATCGAAATTTCCTTTCTGGGATCTACTTTTTGATCTTCCAATCCAAAAAAAAATAGGCGGAGCAACAAAAGATAGAGTTGATATATAAGTCAACATCTATTTTCCGAAGAATTTTAGTTTTTCAAGTTTATTTCTACTAGTCATATCTATTTTAGAAAAGAGAGTCCTATCAAAACTAGCAGGAGAAATCCAACCCAAATTGTGCAAAGGCGGATCTCATTATTATAAATAGAGATTGTGCACCTCAGTTTTAGATCATCAATGAAAGAAAAGAAGACTTAAGCCCTACTTTCGCAATTATCCTATCGTCTTCTAAATTTTTTTTGAGAGATTCCAGTTGAGTAGGTTGAGAAAACTCTTCCTTTCTCTCCAATCGGATCATTATTTAGATGGTATTCTTACAAATTTTATTCCAGTTGGTAAACCTTGAGGGATGGAGCATAAACCTACTCCAAAGACAATAGGAGTCTATTTCCCATAATGCCCTGAACACACACAGCATAAAGGTAAAACCAACTCACGTCAAATGGGAAGGGACACTTTAATAAGGGTATATTAGACAACTTTTATAACATCCCAGAAAGCTAAAATTTGAAATAGGAATTGATAAAAGGGGACACTTCAATAAGGGTATATTAGACAACTTTTATAATATCCAAGAAATCTAAAATTTGAAATAGGAATTGATAAAATATGGTGGATAAAATATGGTGCCAGACCAATTCCAGAACCCCAAATTTGCTCTTGTTCTTTGAGTCATTTGAAGCTTCTACAACATCTTTCCACCTTTTCCTTATCTTTTCTCCTATCTTCATCTTAGCCCACTAACACCAGACCAGCTATGTCCCATCACCCTTGTCATATTCCACCTCCATGTCATCCACCCCATTGCCACCCCTACCGTTCATTTCCTCCTCTCTTCGTCCTCTTTCCCTCACCCTGGTAAATGGATCCATGTTGGGTCAGCACAACTGATTTGCAAGTGGATCTAATCAAACCTATCCTAACAATTGGCTCATCCGGTCAGGATCAATTCAAGCTAAGTCATCTAGATAGTGAAGGTAAACTAACTTGACCCTTTATCACTCCTATAGGTAATAAGCAACTTCTTACTAAGGATTAACACACCTAATGAGCATGAATGAATGTTTGCATGAAAGGATGAAAACTATGTAAATTCATAGGAGTCAACCTCAAAAATGGAATTACATTTAGGACAAAGTAAGTTTTTTAGCTAGTAACATGTACATGTGAGACCACAATTGAAGTTGTACAGGAGGATGGCTGAGAACACATAAAAGTCAAGAGAGAAATCTGGAGTAGATAGCTCATGAGACAGCCACAGTTGACAGGAATTAACCTTAAATTGTAACTGCTTCCTAAATGTTAATGGAGTAGATGTCTCAAGACCCAAAAAGTGCAAGAAAGGAAAAAGATGACTTGTTGCCGAAAAGGTAAAGTAACGTGAGGGTGAAGCAAAGCTGGAAAAGACCAAAAGGTACAAAAATATTTGGAAGCAAGAGAAAAGAGCAAGGAATCCAACAAAATGAGAAAAATTCAAGAAGAATCATGTATTAGATAATCCTAGGAAGCGTTGTATGCCAAGTCAATACCCTTTACAACCTAAGCGCAATTCTTGAGGTGTTCACTTGTAGGACAAAGGACAAAGCATCTAAATTCAAGGACGAGAAGATGAACATAATGGCAAGGAATGACATTCAAGTTCAAACGTTTCCTTTGCCAACAAATTAGTTTCTAAAGCAGTATCAGTTACCTCAAACTTGTTGGATCATACTTTGATCAAAAATTGGCTCATATATCACTTGAAGCAAAAGCAATATCCATTTTTCAGCAATATAATAATTCTAAGTACAAAAAAATGCATTTAAAAAGAGACCAAATTTAGTAAGCCCAGAGGCATGCACATGATTTTTGGAATACTTGTACAAACTAAAGGATGAAAGAAGAGCCTACAACTTTATGACTATAATGCATGATTGTATAGTAGAATAGGACTTGGAAAAACAAAACAATGACAACGAGCAAGTATTCTTACCAATCCCCAGCACATTTTCTTTGTCAATCTCCACAATGTAATCAGAAAGATAGCTGATATACAATGTAGTATTTACTAACCCATCCTTGGAACTTTGAAGAGAAGCTTGGAGGTCACTAGCTTCAGAAGAAGATGAACCAGGAAGAAAGTCATGAAAGAGGGGCAGAATGAGCCTCAAATCATGTAGATAAATAAATTTTTCCAGAAACAAATGGATTTTCAATATATTAAGATCCCGGCCTCGAAAAGTTACTGGTGTATCGTTTGAGTAGCTTGCATATTTCAGTGTGCCACTGACAAAGCTCGCATGTTTATCATCACCATGGCTCTTTGCAGAGAAGTTGAAATGAAAACCAACAGCAGCAGCAGGATCATTTGGAAGGTCAACGAACTGCCATGAAATGTAGTGATCTTGTCGTGGAACCTGACAACTGTTGCACTTAAGTGAAATAGTAGGTCCCCTGCTTGTGTTGTAACAAGAATAATTTACATAGGTTGACAGAGGCAGAACTTTGTAGCCAATGAAGCCAGGAGGCCCAACCACCAGAGTATCAAGACCCCTTAACTGTGAACAACTCATGCTAGATATCGTAGTTATATTAAATTCCATGTCATTAACAAACAATAGTAAGTCCGGAGCATTCGTTGGTCTGACTCTACGGACCTCAATGCTTCGTTTTGCAATAACCTGATACAGCAACCTGTACCAAGTTTTTTATGAAAAAAAAGTTAGTTACAACTATTCATGAGAATAGTCAAACTAGAATTGGTTGACACTTAATTTAAATTAAGCCTTGAAATTGATAGTCTTTTTTTTTCAAATAGGAAATGGTAAGGGTACATGATTTTTCTCTGGGAAAAGAAGAGGACTTAGGACTTAGGAGCTTAACATAATTTTTCCACTGTAAAAGATGGTTTTTCCATTATCACTTCAAGGGAGCCTAACATATTGAGAAAACAAAATGCTATCGATCACTCACGTAGATAAAAGGCCAATGAAGAATATCCAACTTGCTATAGAGAACATCCCACCCAACTCTGTTTTCCTCTTTCTCACCACCATCTGATCATCCTACATGGAAAAAGTGGTCACGTAGAAATGTTATTTAGTTGGTATTTCAGCAGTCATTACCATCAAAGGTTACCTTCAAGGCAATTTCCAATTTAAACATCTAAAATAGCGTATAAAATTTCAAATGTGGAGAAGAATAAGCCAATCGGCAGTAAATTTCTAATATTGGTATTGAGGTACAAGATCTCAACACACTCATGGGAAAAAAAATTTCAAATAAAACTGCTAATCATCTATACAAATGCGCAGAAACATGTGCAATCCTGTTTTCCATAAACAAGAAGAAAAGGAAAACAAAAGCAATGCACAACATAATTCTTGAAAAATAAGCACAAGCACTCACCGAAAACAACTATATTTCATACTCGTTTTTGAAAACAATAATCATCGACATCAAAAATTAGAGAAAAAAGATAAGAAGCTACCGATAAGAACTGACAAATCTACCAGATAATTCTTGGCCAAAATGATGAACTTGGGACCAACAAAGAATAACAAGAAGACAAAGAAGAATAAAAAAGGGAAACAGGATGGAGAAGAATCCAGACCAGCCGATGCCTGGTGGCGAAGCAGAGATCGAGGCGGCTGATCCCCCAGCGGAGGCGGAACAAAGCACCGTCCAACCTCGGGAAGCGGAGGGCGGCGCAGAATGCAAGCCAAGAGAGGAGGGTGGCCAGGGTGGCGAGGAGGACGAAGATCTGGGAGGGGGTGAACGGCTTGATGGGGAGGACGGTGTCGATGAAGGTCGGGGTCGGCTCCACCCCGGAGCTGGTCACCCACTCGCCGCCAGGGGCGAGCTGGCAGGCGCCGCCGTCACCGGCGAGGTAGTACCCGGGGGCGCAGGCGCATAGCGTCGCGTTGTAGCGGAACGCGTGCGGCGGACACGAGCTTTCCATCGGCTCGGAATTCCGATGGAAGAAAGGAGGAAGTCAAAAAGGCGTAGATGGTTTCAGTGACGGTATCGGAATGCAAGAAATAAAAGCGGCTGCAGGACGGGCAGTACAAAAGGAAATATGGGCGGATTTCTTTTTTTATCATTCTTTTTTAATCGTCATCTTAAAGTAGAAGCTCAGAAATTAAATTATTATTATTTTTTTTTTTTTTTGGGGGTAGAAGCTACCCATTTCATATAATTGTAATGTGAGTACAACCTCTCAAATTGCGGAAAAGTAAAAGATACAAAGAGGGGTGATGTATGATACAGACGTCCAAAGAAAATCCCCGGAATGCCGGGCAACAAAGGAGGCGACCCAGTCTGCAGCCCTGTTCGTCTCCCTATACACATGTCCTATCTGAACATCACCCATCAACCGCGCCATCCTACGGATCTCCCGAATGAGGGGATGACCATCCCCAAACCGGTCCGCCCCTCGGAGCCAGTCGATAACCACAGAAGAATCTTCCTTGAGGCATACCTGCTCCACACCAAGTACCTGCCACATATAGGATATACCCTCCCACTAGAGATGGGCATTGGGCCGTGCCGGGCCCACCGGGCCACAGACCAAACGGGCCGTGCCTGGCCCGGCCTGTTACTAAACGGGTCGTGCCAGGCACGGCCCGCTTAACCTAAAGGCTAAGCCCGGCACGGTCCTAGGCCCGTGGGGTGGCGGGCCATGCCGGGCCTGGCACGGCCCGTTTGTCCAAAAAAATAGCCATTATGGGTGGCCCATAACGGCTATTTTTTTTGCCCATAACGGCTATTTATGGCTTTTTACCCATTTTGCCCCTCCCAACAGCTATAAAACGGCTAATTTGAGCGTTATTTTGGGGAAAAAAATTGGAGTCCTATAAATACCTCTTTCCTTCCTCATTCTCACCACACCAAACCAACTTTTCTCTCCTTCTCTACTACTACTATTTCTCTCTTCTAGCAATATTTAGCAAGTGCTCTAGGCTTCTAGCAATTTAAGTTTTAGTTTGCATTTAGCAAGTGTTCAAGTGCTACACAAGAGGAGATTCTTGTTGAGAAGTTAGAAGTACAAAAGAAAGAGAAGGTCACTGATGATGATACAAACACTACTGAATAGTGAATACTGATGATTAGTAAGATTTTGATCATTTATTTTTATTTCTTAATTTTTTATAATTGTACATTTTTATTTTTTTAATTGTTAAAGTGAGTCATCTCTTTTTTCTTCTTTCTTATTGTATTCTGGAGGTCAGACCAAACCTCCCTTCATGTACCATTTTGATTTAAATTAATAAACTGGTAGGGGTCTATGCCAAACCCCCCACCATTAAGGTGGCTTTATATTAATAAATCCTTAGTTCCCAACATTTATTAATTTATTAAAAAAAATTATACATAAAAAAAAATTATTTTCATTTATTTTAAAGGGGACGAGCTGTGCCTAGCCCGACCCAGGCCCTTGTGGGCCGTGCCGGGCCCGGTTCAGGCCCTTATGGGCCGTGCCGGGCTCGGCCCGCGGGCCAGAAATTCTTAACCTAGCCCGGCCCCCTTTTATAAGCCGTGCCTAGCATGGCCCATTACTGTAGGAAGCGGGCCGTGCCAAGCACGGCCCGCTTCGTGCCGGGCCGTGTCGGGCCATGGGCGGCCCGGCCTAATGCCCACCTCTACCTCCCACGCTGCCTGCAACTCTGCCCCGACCACTGTGAGACCTGACGTGCGCCGCCCTCCTGCTGCTATCATCCTACCAGGATGGTTTCTGATCACAAATCCAACCCCTCCAGTCACACCATCCACTGACCGACTGCCGTCGAAATTTACTTTGAGATAGCCAAGGGGTGGGTTAAATTTTTTTGTTATTAACGGACTCAACCATCTCATAATTAAAAAAAAAATACTTGCAGCTTTTTTTTTCTTCCTCTGTCAAATCCTTTCATTCGTCCACTTCCATGTCAAAGTCATTTCCTCCCTAAGGGCTTGTTTGGTTCGCTATGGAAGCATTTTCTCTCCTAGGAATATGATTCCTAAAAAGCAGATTCTTAGGAAGAGCATGCCTAGAAAATATTTTTGGCATGTTTGGTTGACCATGGAAAAGTGACAGATTTTCAAAGTGCTTATGTTTGGTTGACCATCCACTTTTCTGAAAAAGTTAAATATAATTTCTACTATACCATTAATAAAAATTAGGTCTTTAATATCTCTTTAATGCTTTTTTAATGCTGAAGGGTCTTTTGGGAAAAAAATAAAAATTGAGTGATTCCTACCTCATGGAAAAGTAATTTTTCCATATTTCTCATGGGAAAGACTTTCTCATGAAATGTGGAAATCATATTTCCATGAGAATACAACTTTCCCATCTCTCTCCTTTAAAACTCCAACCAAACAAGAAGCATCTCATTACTTTCCCGTTGACCACACTTTTCCCCCTCCTTTTTCTGCGAACCAAACGAGCCCTAAGATCTTTATTCTCCTCCTTTTCAAATTTGTCCACGAGCCACTACCTAGCCATCATTGCATGCCATATCAGTCTAGATAACGATAAATTGTCTTTCGTATATTAGAAGAGCAACTCGGAGGACCTCAAGTATGCAATATACACTATCCTTCTCATAGAGCTTTCACTCTAATAAAATTTCTTTCTTCCGTACTGTTACCTCGTTGTTCTGACTTAGGCATCGGAGAGTCTCCCACTGAAAATCCTCTGACAAGTGGACTTTTTACAGGTCATCCAGCAGAGGAGTCCGACGCAAAATGCCTCAATTAGCCTACTCAGGCTGCACAAGGCCTCCTCGACCCATCGCCGGGCTTGTCAGCCCGTTGCTTGCTTCAGCGATATGTTATTCAGCCTCTCAGGCTCTCTGTTCGGTTTGGAATAGCTCCACGAAAAGGTCTATCGCTCTCTAATCGACAACTTGAGGGCGTTCTTGGTCGCAAACAGCTGGACCTCCTTCACCCCCACCTAGGTCCGCATAGTCGAAGCACGGGCTTCGGTCGACTTGGCTTTCGCCTCGGCCACCATGGTCTTCGCCTCGTATAGTTTGGCCTGTTCAAAGGCTTCTTTCCATTTCCCCTCGAACATTGAAATACACTTTGTGAACCTCTCGGTTAGTTGTTTGTCTCGCTGACCATATGGGCATGTTGAAAAGGAGAATAAGAGTCGGTAACCAAAGTGAAGGATCACAAAAAGGTCTCACTCTTGACTAAGATAACTGCTCAACTATCATCGCTCGAACCAGAGCACTGTTCGGCCTCAGAAGTGGAGGGCAAGTGATGAGAAAAATACCAGACACCTCGACCTCGGGTCTGACCAACTTTCTGTCCTCAGAAGTAAACCGAGGCAAATGACTTTGGCTCTGATCGAGGAGTCACCAGCCTTGGAGAACAATCAACACGCATTGATAAGAATCGACAACCTTGGTAATCCGCAGTCGTGGAGGCATCACATCTTGCGTCCTACTAGCGCACTCTGTTGCCCACGTAGACTAGCACCCACACTGCGACCATACCACTGGCCATTGTCTGGCCATCATTGCACGCTATGTCGGCCCACGTAATGACAAACTGGCTTCCCTATATACACGTAATGCGCTACCTTTCTCGCATAGCCTTCACTCTGCTAAAATCTCTTCATTTCATACTGTTGCCTCGTTGTTCTGACCTAGGCATTAGAGGGTCCCTGCCGAAAATTCTCCAGCAAGTGAACTTCTTGTAGGCCACCTAGCAGAGGAGTCTAGCGTCCAACGCCTCAACCAACCTACTTAACTCATCTCCAGCCGATCTCAGGGTTGTCTGAGCTGCGCTTCTACCTCGATCCGGATACAACGGCTACAGATATGATGCAAATTGCCAAACTTCCAAAGATCCATGATGCATTTCTAGTTTGGAACACCATCCAATGTTCTATGTATATCACATCAGATAATTATCAAAATTAATAATGGTAATATGATAATATATTTGTTCATGAAATGGACATAAGTATTTAAATATGAAAAAAATTACTTGATCAAATAAATTATGATTAAACAATAATAAACATATGTATATAAAATCATTGCGATGGATTGAGATTTGCCCTACTTTGCGACGAGAAGAGATTTTTGGATTCTATTATTGGATGGTAATATCTTCCTTTACATTTGTTCCTTTCCTATTCCTTTATTAGATTTTAAAAATAATACTGTTATGACAACATATGTGTACATTTTTTTTATATCCATTATGTATGTTTGTGAAATTAGATTAACTGGTATAAAATTATCATTAAAAAAACCATATGCAGTTGATTTCATTTTAAATACCTAAAGTGATCATGCTGTGAGGTGCTCTTTGACGTGCATTTATATAATTGCCAACATCCTACTACTTTTCATTGATCAAACATGCTTTAATGGATCATTAAGATCTCGCACTTGTATATATGAATATACATATACATATGTGTTGGGATACTTCGCGTATCAAGCTTAAAAAAACCTAAATTAAAAATTAATTTGGACTAGACATACCAATTAAGATAATTTTTTAAATATAATTATTTTCCAACTATGCAGATGGTTTTATGGATAAATTGTTGATAGGATACAAAATGCACACTTTCTCTACTTTAGGTTGCATCCAAATATAGCACACTAATACTCAGGTATTTGCTAATTTGTAAAAAAGAGAAACTTATTGTAAGAAAGAAAAGATAGGTCGTAAGAACGAAGATTAAAAAAACAGCCGGTTAAAATTTTAAATTTTCCCCTAAGCAATAGAAGAGGAAATAAAGTGTCTCTTTGACAAGGAAATCAAATACTGAAAAATTCAAAAAAAACAACTACCTCTAATAGATAAGAAAATTAGAGTTATTCTAAAAATTATAAAACTCTAACGGAGTGACCCAGGTTCAAAACACACGAATGTCGATTAAATGCGGAGACTAGATGCCTCCCACCTAGTTTGCCCGTTGGGAGCGCTATTGATTCTCTAGTACTCAGGTGGTGCTAGGATGACGTACTCACACGCGAGTTCGTCTGTACTGATGGAGAGTGTATGAAAAATTTTCTATCTGCATCGAATATTTCTTAGTAGAAGAGGGGCCATGGGGGCTGCCCTGCGGGTGGGGTTAATTTCCTACCCCAATCCCCCCGCCTCCCTCTTTATCCTAAGGGAAAAGAAAAAGAAAAAAAAGAAAAGAAAAAAAAAACGTAGACAAAACGTTCAGGTGCACGTCCAAACAAAAGGAAAAGAAAATACATTTATTACATAACCCCCAAGGCAGCACCCTTGCAGTGGAACACAGAAGGAGACTCTAAAAGGTGACGACTTGTCGTACCAATGCTAGGAGGCAAAAATTTGTGCGGTTCTTGATAGCCAGTAGGTCATTGTTGCTTGGATTGCGAGGACCACTTCCCGTACGCTACCTTTCTTTAATTAGCATACCCCCAACACGTTAACCGGGCTAGGTAGTTTTTTTTTTTTTTTTTCACTATATTATACATAACGTATACGAATAGAATTAAAAAAAAATCAAAAAAGTAGCATATCACGAAGGGATGTAGGCAGCTCCATCTCACCCTCCAGGTTAGGTAGTTTGACAAGGTTTTTTAAGCCCATTTTACCTCTAAGTAGCATCTAGATATGTTAGGAATATATTAAGGGGTACACAAAGCATTTTTCTTTGAATTATATTAGCAGACAGTGCATACTAGGTGAACACCACTCAGACCATATAATCCGCTTACTATCTTTTCTAGCTCCTTATATCGGTTTTTTTTTTTTTTTTAATTCAGTTATCAGCTTTTTTCTTATAATTTGGTTTAGTATGGGTTTGAGAAAATTTTGAACCAATATATATATATATATATTTGGTTTAAATTTTAAAAAAACATATTCAAATAGACTCAACCCAACCGACCAATATGTAAATATAGGTATATACATTCAAACCAATCTGACTCAATCTAATCCAACCAATATATACAAGTATATATATTTAAACAAACTAGATCCGACTCATCTGTGAATGTACGTATGTATGTATGTATGTATATATATATATATATATATATATATATATATATATATATATGTGTGTGTGTGTGTATATATATATATTATTTTTTTATAAGTTTAAAGTTATTCCAACTTGTTTAGTCTGGTCTATTGAACATTTCTATATAAAATAAAATTTTTATGTTCATACTTACTTCCATCCATATAGCCCAACCTATTAAACATCAATTCGATAAATTAAACCTAACTAAATCAAATTTTTGGTTTGAATAGAATGTTTTTAATAGATCAGTTCAGTTTTAATTTTGATTTTTCAAAAATTAATTTAAATTAATTTGGTTTCAAAATAATTCTAAACTAATCCGATCAGACCGTGCATTACGGGTGTATAAACATAATTACATAGTATTGGTAGAATGTGACCGACCACCTTCCAGTACAGGACAACCAAATCCAATGAGGCCAGTCCAGCTGAACGGGAGTCTTGGACCACACGCATGATGCCCCCGACCAACATGACCCGCGGAGAATCCGCGGCACATAGCCTTTCCAAGTATACGACTATCCCACCTTCATCATGACCCACGGATCCGATCACCGCCCTAAACCTACCAACACGTCCCCTCGGTGGACCACAAACCAAACCGAAAGAACAAAGCGACCTACCATTCACGGTCAAATTGAAACAAAAAAGAGAGGGAGAGGGAGGGAGAGAGAGAGAGAGAGAGTGGAGGAGGAATCTAACCAGGTGATGTTTGGTGGCAAACCGGAGGTCGAGCCGGCTGATGCGCCACCGTACCCGGAACCAGACGGTCCGGCCGCCGTCGACGCGCCCGAGCCGGACCGCGGCGCAGAAGGCGAGCCAGAAGACGACGGTGACAATTACGGCCTTGAGCAGCGCCGCCTCCGACCGCACCATCCGTCGCACGTCGTCCAGCGGCAGCAGATCCGCCAGGAACGACGCCGGACCCGCCGCTCCCGCCACCCCTGTCATCCTCACTGCCCAGTCCCCGTCCTCCATCTCAAACAGCACACACCCTTTGCCCCCCTCCTCCTTATAATACCCTGGGTTACACCCACACAACGTAGAGTTATAGAGGAACGAGTTCTCCGGGCACGAAAATCGAGGAAGATCCATGATCAGTAGTACTCTTTCTCTCTCTTCTTCTCTAATCCTTCTCTTGTTCTCTCCTCGTCCTTTCCAAGAACAAAGAAGAGAAGAGAAGACTATAAAGGAAGGGAAGAAAGAAGAGAAGAGTAGAGAAGACTATAAAGGAAGGGAAAAAAAGACAGGGAATACTCTTTTGGAGCTTTCGGTAAGGAAGGGAATGTAAACAGGTCAAGAGAGGCTGGAATGAAGTGGGATAGGGTCTCTTTCTGAGGTGGTAAAGAGTAGGAGGGGAAGGACAGGAGCTGACGCAGGGAGCGAATCTAGAGATTCTCCTATGAGAAGCGGTATTGGGACCCAGCGGGACCCGAGACCAAATGACCTGTGGGAGGGGAAGCAGGTTAATTGGGAATGATGGCTCGGAGATACGCTGGATGTGGGATGGATTTTTGAGCTGGAATGATGATTGATGGTTGGTTGGCATGGTTTCGTGGTGGGTATTCTTTTATTTGTTTATCTTTTTATTTTTGATTCATTTGGTCTTTTGGATTTTATAACACCATGATGCGGGGATCGCTTGGGGGTAGCTGTGCGCTCCAGTAGAGTAATAACCGGTACGAGCTCAGCTTATAATGTTGCAAACAAATTGAGCTCAAGCTAGCTCATTTGGTTTTAAGTAAAACTTAAACTGCTCGCATGCAATTAGTTTAACTGATTTCGAGAGATTCGGATTGGATCTTTCACGCTAAAAAATGATTCACTTTTTTTCGCAACATCAACTATTGGATCGCATAATGACTACTTTAAGATCCATGCAGGCAGATGGAAGAAAGAGGTCGCAGTGTTTGGATATCTGTGCAAGGCGCAATCCAACGGCTAACATCGTGAAAGAAGATCAAACATTCTTTCATGCGAGTGTGAAATGTACAACCCAAATCCGATTTCAAAAGGGCCAAAGGCCTTGTGGGGAAGCACATTTGATGTATAGACTTGTTATATAAGAACAAGAGAGCTGCAATGGGGATTTTAGTTGTAGGTTGAGCTGACCAAGGGCTTGATGGAACTTGAGTTAATGGGATCTTCTCTCTATAAAAACAACGTGAATGGAGAGGTCTGATCTTCAAATCACATCCATAATTGGATTGAGCTCTATGTGATAGATTAAGGTATGCTATCTCATGTGCCCATCCATGCATGAATTTTGCACAAGACATAGATGGTTGTGATTCAAAGACTTTAGACCTCTCCCATTAAGCCTTGAAATGGAGAGGTAGAGGCTCCAAACTTATTTTGAGGAAGTGTGTTTGAAGATGCCTCTCTCTGTAATGAAGTATGCCCAATGCTGTGTTTGCCAGTATTTTTGCATCACTATACTTACTATGAACATTCATTATTCTCATCAAAAATGTCATTTTTTCAAAAAAAATCCTGCTCATTAGTATGTTATTTCCCTGAGTGGAAATGCAATCTATACAGGTGTTTTATTATGCTTCTTTAGCGGCAATATTCAATTAATTCACTTTAATTTCCTAAACCTATGCTTAAAGCACAAAACAATGAGATATATGTGATTCTTAATTTTTCTATCTCTGTCTAGCTAATTGTTAATTTTAATCGACACAAAAATTGGATCGCAAGCTTGACTCGGCCTCGTGAGGACCGAGTGTATTACTATAGACATCAGATTTTTGTAAGAACTTTGTTTCCTAGGTTTCTTTGAGAGCATCAGTTAATGTTATAGTTACCAACATATTCGCATGTTCATGGATGCTACGATCACATGCATGGTTTCTATGAGTACTATGGATATTAAAGAGAATAAAAATTGTCACTAGGCTAAGTTTGGGTGTAGTGAGTTGGTAGACTTTGTTAAAGGTTGCTAGTAGGATAGAGCTTTATTCTATCCAGTAGTTTGAGAATAGGGGGTGGGTTGTTGACATTCTCAAGAGAAAAAGTTCGTTTCAAGTAAGTCTCTGATATCAATGTTGGCTATATATGTACTTATATTTCTGCAAATCAGTAAATTGAGAAAGGCATGCATGCCAATAATAACTATCTTTCGCTCTTAGTATACTTCAATCTCTCCCATCTCTATCAATCAAAATAGAGAAGGGCAAGACAAAAGATGGCAAGTGAGACTCAAGTCATATGAGTTCTGGGACGAACATAATAGCTAATAGTTAGGTATCAGAGCTGGCAATGGAGGCAAGTAGATAAGGTGCCATTGGCTTCTCTTATTTAGAAGTTGAACCAACTTTTGAAGTAGGAGGTGACGATGACAATGGAGGTGTGATGAGAGCACAAAAGTACAATCTTCATACCATTTTAATTAGTATTATAGCTAATCTTTATTAATAAAATTAATTAATTAATATTTTATTTGTGTTTGAGTGCAAGTAATCCAAGAGATTCAATAACGCAGGTTTCAACCCAATGCCCGGCAGCCCAAGCTCAACAAATTTTCCAACATCTGCAGCATGGGGGCTTTGAAATTTCCCAACTTTTCAACTATCCGTAACCTCCCAGAACATGCAACAGGATCAATATCCCATCTCGTCTGTTTAGGAACAAACCCAAACTCCCAAACCGGCTCTTTAATTCAACCGTGTTTCAAAATTCCGTCTCCTCAGCTTCCCAACGTTCGTCATCTAAGCCGCGTCTCATCCTGAGTAAATTCCAGCCGATGGAAGAGGAGGAAGCCATCTGGTGAGGAGTCTTCTCAACACCCCAACAGTCATCTTCTTCCACGCTTCCCAGCCGCATCCCAACGTCCGTCCATGGCATCTCAAGCGTTGTGGCATCAAACAGCCGCATGGCTTCTTGTCTCCCAACCGGATCATTCCAAGCAACAGTGGAAGCATCCCAGCAGCCGAAGAGTCCCAAGCGATTCGACTTCATCTAATCCGCGTCTCATCCACTCCCAGCAGCGTTTCAGCTTCTCCGATCGCTTCTCCTCCTTCAAACATGCTGAAAGTGTCTATAAAAGGAACCGGGAAGGGGCTACCAGGGGGATCATCCGGTGGAGGCAGGAGGAGGACACGGATCAAGGGACGGAAGAAGGAAACCAGAGGTCTCCCAAACAACCGCAGGCCTTCTTCCGATTTTTCTCAGCTGAGGGAGAGAGGAGAAGAGGATAGCCGGCCGTGCGACGAAGGAGGAAGAGGCCAAGGGAACCAGCAAGCAAAACATCTCAACTCCTCTTTCGATCCGTCTTCTCAGCCGGGCGAGAGAAGGAGGAGAAGCATCGGGAGGAGAAAAGAAAAAGAAAAGAAAGAAAACAGAGCACTCTGTTTTCTTAAGAGAAGAAAGGAAAAAAAAAGAGGGATTTATGTTTTATTTTATTTATTCTATGCTAATCCCTTTTATAAAATTGCTTGCATCTCATATGGATAGCTAAATCTTTTTTTAGCTAAGGCTAGGGAAAAGCCTAGCATTTTTTTCATGTATTTTCTTTAATCATCAATTGGATTTTAATGTTTTTGATTTGATTTATGGTGCAGTGGATTGATAGAAATTATTTCAAACTTATATATTTTCTTTGATTTGTTATTTTCCCCGGGTATAACAGATGCTTAGAAATCCCTGTAGTTTAAAATAGAATTACTGTAATGCTGCCCATAAAACTAAATCTATTTTATTATGATTAATTGATGATTTTAAGAAATGCATGATTAAGTGCTAGGCTGAATCCTAATGCCTTAGTTATATTTTTGTCAATCTGAATATTATTTAGCCTTTAGTTTTTGTTCACTGTCAAATTCCTGTGGATTCGATCTCGAACTCACCGAGAATATTACTTTGCTACACCCTATACTTGGGGTATTCTACATTTAATTTTCCTTTTTAAAAGAGCAAGATTAAAGTCGTAGCAAGGTGCTTAGAATAGAGCTCCATATATACAAGGTTCAAAGCTACTAATTTTTAGATTTTTCTACAGATTTTTCCAAGCTACTACAAAGTGGCTCCATTCGATATTATCGGACAAAATTTGAAAGGCTCCTAAGCCACTCGGGAAAGTTAACAACTGAGCAGCAAAGTTCATGTTTTGTGAGTGGTCTCAAAAGCACCACCCTACTAACCCACTATTCCCCACTCAAATTAAGTCTTAGTTGACTGATATCCATATCATACCACCTTCAACTTATTTATCAAATATTTAATTGAACCTAATTACATCAAATTGCATCGATTGATTGATTTCCTCAAATTTGAAACCTTTGATTCCTTCATCCTGATCTAATCCCCCCCATCCCACTTTGTTTCAAATCTAAATCACTTACTTTCCTATCCAATTCCATCTTCAAGCAACCAATTTTGAAGTCAAGAGAGAAAATTTTCTCTAATTCTTCTAATTTCCCTTGAACCTACTAACATGATTCACCCAATCTAACTCGATTCACTAACTCTATCCAATTTTCTTCAAGTTATTCCTTTGTTTCACCTTCTCTCTACGCCAATTAGGGCTCCAGGATCCAATTAGATTTTCTCGCACTCATTGTGATCAATTCCGACACAATTAAATCGTTTGGACCCAATCTGATTCCATTTTTAGCCTAATTTTGCTGATTCTGAAACCATATCAAATAAGTTAATATGTTTAGCCTAATTTTGGTGATTTCTCCTCCTATTTCCTTTTAGTTCTTTAGCTCTCTTGATTTAGCGTTATGTTCTAACTCTCCTCCTCGTTTCCTCCTTCTTCCCCTTTGATCTTTAGTTATGTTTCAAGGGGGGCAGTATTGGCTTCTTTTTCTGCTTATGCGTGGGAATCCAAGAAGGTCTAAAGCTTATGAGATCTACTTAGAAGTTTGTCCAAGAAGAAGGAAGTATGCTGGTACACCCCTAGAGAAGTCTCTCTTGCTTCTTTTTTTTCTTTATTTCTTGCCTTAATTATGTAAGCTTTATTATTTGCATATAATTATTTTTGAATCAATAAAATTCTTACTTGTTGATGATGAATTAGCTTGCCTCTCTCTTATTTTGCTTTTTTTGACTTAATTTTTGCATTTTATAGATAATATATAGTTTCTTAATATATAGTACCTTACTTTTCTTTCATTTTCAGGACATCTAGATAGGTAGATAGGATTTAGGACCCCTTGATCGGACTCCCCATAAAACCCCATCATTTAAAGTGCCTAGATCGTAGCATATTTGGATGCATACTGGCTAGAATTGCTTATTCCTAAAACCCTGCCTCCATGCACTGATCTAGAAAGTGTATGATGGGTGCACCATAGGTCCACACTACATATAGAGGGCTAGAGGGGCTATCTTGTTCATCAAGCCTTCCTCCATGCCAACCTCGAGTTTTGTTAATCATCCTTATTCATCACTTCTCCTTTATAGTTTTTCAATCTTTTGCCTTCAAAAAAACTAGCTGCAATTCCAAACTCCCTAGATCACACTAGTGCCTTCATGAACCACGCCACATGACACATGCACTTCTCCATCTTGCTACACTTATGGAGATCTAGGGAACTATGCTTTTGAGTATCCTCACCTAAATTCTACTACTGATGCCCACCTCATCGATATTGATAATAAATGGGATGGCAAGTATAAAAAGCATGTCATAGATCAATGAGAGCTGGTTGATGAAACTCATTTATGATGAAAGTGATGAGCCTACCGTTGAGCTTAAAGCAGATCGAGGCCAAAGTATTATCTTGTAGTGAATAACATATACACCTAACCGCAAAAGGGGACTAGATATGAACCAACATTTTTTTCACCGTTGCACTACCGATGGAAGTGTTTGCAACATCATCATCAGTAGCTAGTGATGCAAGAATATTATATCTCACGAAGTCATGAACAAGCTCAATCCAAAGGTAGAGAAGCATCCTCGGCCATACAAAATTGCCTAATTCAGTAAAAGCAATAAGGTAACCATCTCCAGACACTATCATGCCAATTTCTCTATGGGCGGCACTTATGCTAATAGCATATATATGGTGTGACACAACACTGATGGATGCTTGCCATATATTATTTGGGCGTTCTTGGCAATATGGCTGAGGGGTAATTTATGATAAAAGATATGATACATATCCTTTTGTAAAGATGAAGTGAAGATCGTGTTCTAACCCATGAAAGAGGAATTCCCACCAAAGAAGGAGGATCTGAGTCTCCTTACTATCGAAAGCTTTCTCAATAAAACTGAGGCCTTAGGATGCATCTAAATGATTATCTACAAGAAAGAGACTAGTGTAAATTCAATGCTTGACCACTCCCTGAGAAGTTTTATGGTCTACTGCTTGAAGAGCTCCGCTCTCTTTGCATGACATCCAATATGCATTTGACCTTGTACCTGGTGCCAGCATGCCAAAGTACCCACAGCCAAAGTGCCCACACCATTACATGGTATCAAAGGAGCATGAGAAGCTACAGATGCAACTCAATGAACTTTTGCGAAAAGGCTTGATCATTTAAGTCTCCCTAACACGCCTACCCTATACATTCCAAAGAAAGACGAGACTTGGAGAATGTACTTTGATAGCCACGCCATCAACAAGATCATAGTGAAGCATTGATTTTTTATCCCTCTGTTGGATGATGCGTTGGTCTAGCTTGTAGGAGCCCGCACCTTCTCCATGATTGGCATTTACTCAGGCTATCACCAAATAAGAAATACCTAGGTGATGAGTGGAAAAGTGAGTTTAAGATGCAAGATGGGCTTTACAAGTGGTTTGTCATGCTATTCAGTCTCTCCAATGCCTCAAGCATGTTCATATAAGTAATGTACTAGGTACTTTGACCTTTTATTGGAAGATTTGTAGTTGGGCATTTTGATAATATATTTGTATATAACCACATTGCTCATAAGCATAGAGGGCATTTAAGATAGGTTTTTGGAACTTTGCACCAAAAGAAGCCATATGTGAACTCCAAGAAGTGTTCATGGATGATGCCTATATCGATCCTTCAAGGATATATTGTATCTGAAAATGGTGTCCAAGTTGACAAGAAAAAGGTTAAGCCATTCAAGAATGGCCAACTCCTCAACATCCACAATGTCTAAAGCTTCGATAACTTTGCTTCATTTTATCAGTACTTCATCAAGAATTTCTCCTCCATCATCATCCTTATCACTGATTGCATGAAGCAAAGGAAGTTCAGTTGGATGCCCAAAATTGAGAAGAGCTTCCATAAATTGAAGAAGGTAATGATGCATACACCCATCTTAGTGCTATTTGATTTTGACAAAGTTTTTGAGATGAAGTTTGATGTATCCAAGGTCAGCATTGGCACAACTATTTCTTAAGAAGGCCAATCAATGGCCTATTTCAGCAAAAGCTAAGTATAAACGGCTTCAACTACTCTTCCTATGATGTAGAGTTTTATACTCTTGTGCAGGCCTTGCGATATTGGAAGCCATACCTCCAACAACATGACTTTGTGCTCTACTCCTAGTATATTATGAATAATTTTTTTCCTTTTTTTATTTGTAAAACTTTTTTATTTTTTTAGCAAGAAATTAATGTGGTCCTGTAGCTATAAATAGAAGCCCTAGCCATGGTAGAAGGCATCTTGAATTGAATGAAATTTTTGGTTCTATTCTCCGTTATGCTGTGAGAATTTTTTATGCTGCTTCTTTCTCTAATCTTGCTACTCCATTGTTGGATAAATCTTCTTCCTAAGGATAAACACACTATGTGCACTAGCTTCTTAAGGCTTGAATAGTTAACACCTCTGGGGCTATGCTTACCCTGTTGGTGAGATCTCACCCTTAAGTTCATATTGTTGTCAAGAATTTGATGGTGTTGGCCTATAAATACCATCTATTATACTGTTCTGAATCATTTATTCTTGCATCTTCGATAGAATTTCTTTTTTGGCAATCAATGATGAACTCCTGTAGCATTTTTCCTGTAAAAATCTGCAAATTTTCAGGTGATTGTATTCCTTTGCATCATTATGGGAAAAAGCTTCTTTGCTTGATGCCATTTCACATACATGTGAAAGGGGTTGACCTGATCCTCATCTTTCCTTGAGATATCATGCTCCAAACCATGAGAAGATTCACCACGTCCCAGAATCGATTCAATTTTAGTATAAGTTTAAGGTAACATGAATGTTTATGCCAGTGATAGAGTTCATTGACACAGTCTGAATATTCTATTCAGGTGCCAAAGTTCCTAGGCGAGGTTTCAGATATTTCTTCAGGATAGAAGCAGCTGTAGCTCTCTGGTCATTACAAAATCAGCTATATGTTGCTTAATATGACATCTTAGAAAGGCTGCATCTTTACTCCTACTATTTTAATACAAATGCTAGCCTTTTTCCTTGCGTTCCATCACGAGGCAACTTCAACTGCTTTTTCTTGTTGTCTTAGCAGACTATCAACTCAAATTGTGGTTTTCTAAGCCTCTCACCAATTTGACATTGAATCATGTATGCTCCAATGTTGATCTCAATACAGAACTCTAGAATCCAGTAGAAGAACCTCACCATAGGGCGAGGTCTCGAAATCACAGTGTTGAATATGGAACAACTATATGGTGGTAGAAACAACAATTTTTTTTAACAAGTTCTTCTGCTATGCTACTTCGAAACTTCTGAAGATTATGATGTACTCGAGTTTTATAAAAAAAATTGGCAGCAAAGTCGGTATGTATAAGATGTTCAACTGCAGCATCACATGTCATGTGATTGGAAGCTAGGTTAGTGATCCATGCACCTGTATAATATAGATTCCAGGTGATAGTTGGTACAGTGGTGCTTTGTTATCTGCATATCAGCTTTCAGAAGCTCTTTTTGCACTATTGTTTCCTACATGAAGATTTCATTTTAGCTCTCAGCAATTATGCAATGAAAATAATTCATTTTTATAAAAATCGCTATTTAGTTGCTTAGGTAGCTCGCTTAGAATGTTCAGCACTAGGTTCGAAACGCGCGGGCATCGATTAAATACGGGAACCGGATGCCTCCCGCCTGGTTTGCCCGGTGGAGTCGCCATCTGGTCCACCGATACTTAGGTGGTGCTGGTATGACGTACTCACACGTGGAAGGGGCTGCCATGCTGATGGGGCTCCGCCACGGATGGGGAGGGTATAGGTAAAAAATGTTCTACCAGTATCAAACACTCTCCAATGAGAAAGGGGCCCAGTGAGGGTTGCTACGCCGGTGAAGTCCTCCTCAATTCCCTCTTTCCTTTTCCTAAGCAAAAAAAAAAAGAAAAAAAAAAGAAAAAAAAAAAAAAAGAATGTTTAGCACCAAGATAATGCAGTGCCGTTCCGGAACAAAAGGACAGTGCCTTGTATGAAGGTCATCATGCTTCTTGACATTATTTACCTTGAATTCCTACTTAATAAACTGTAGCTTTATTGAGGTTATACGTACAAGCAGTTTTTTCTTTTAAAAATAGTGTTCATTTGATTGGCCTCAATTCCTGGAGCTATGCTTTAGCTGTGGCTACACATATGGTTTAATTCTTGTTTTTAGTTTCAATTTTGCTGATCTCTGTGTATTGTATCTGCATTTAGGAAGCTAACGAGTTTGAAATTGGGTTGAAAAAATGTCAACAAACTCCCTCCTCCGGTTGAGAAAAACAATGAATATAAGAGAAAAGAAGGGGAAAAAAAAAAGTTGAAGCATTGGGCATGAAAAACAGCATGTCAAATGTGATTATGATCCATTAGTCACCATGGTCTATCTGTAGTTTCAGTTCTGCACCAATAGGCTCTCCTAGGTTGTGTTCCCCCCTTCATGAAATTATTCAGGATTTGGAGCGATATATGAATGCGAAGAATCTTGGAGTTCATAGATCTATTTTGATTTGAAGACACAATTGTTGTCGGGTCTCCGAATTTCAGCATCTATACTTCAAAAATTACTGCAGATCCTCTGAATTCCAAAGCACTAAACCAGTAAGTAGTGCTGTGGTTTCTTTCTAAAATTTCTGGTGACTTGAACCTATTCATCTCTCAACCTTCATTTGAAACCAAAATTAGTTTTGATTTCCTTACATGTTCCTCATTGGACAGGGATATTAGGTCCGGCTATGTTGCTCTAGAATCCAAATACAAATCTGACCCTATATTTTTCAGGCTAGTTTTGGTTTGGTTCGAGGTAATTTAATAATATTCCATATGATCATTTCATAGGTAACATTGAATAAGCACTTTCCACCTAATAACAGAAAGTTCATTAAACATGAGTTTTAGAATTGCTAGGGTTTCAGACTTAAGGGTTCGATATTTTATAGAGAGCCAGTCCATTTCCAGCATAGTTCGCGCATGTTTACCTATCTGTATACCCATCATATGATTCTGGTTCAACTCTGTTTTATGCAGGAAAATTACCTAAGCATGTAATTAAATTCACCTACATTATAATCTACGAAATATCGTAATATTAGAATAATATGTCATATATGTAATGCTTCTATTCATATATATAATCCAGTGGATAAAGCATTCTTTCGACTGCGGGTCCTCTTCGTTGTGTGATTTTATGCTGAGGATGAATCCAATTGCTTGGATTTCAGCAAGGTACACACCATGTTCCACATCTTGACAGAAGCTAACCTTGTCCAGTAAAGAGACTTTATTAGTTCAAGTGTTAAGAAACAAAGATGTGCGCTAGCTAAAAATGAGAGTGCATTGATCAGAAGGGATTATGACTACTAGTCCAACCTCTCACATCATCACAGCACTAATATCTCATTATGTAGGCAAAGACGAAATTAGATAAAACCAATATCTTCCATTGTAATATCTAACATTGGCCATTGAAACAAAGTTTTTTAATCCAAAAGATCAGTCCGAAACATTGATATTAGATAGACAATGGCTGATAGTGATTATGTCAACTTATATGTTTTCAGAGATCATTATCTTTAAGGGATGCGAGTGTTGTTTAAACTCTAAACTTTAAAGCTTCCAATTACGTTATGGGTTATTCTTCATGCCAGATTTCCACTGCCTGGTCCATTCAACATTTAAACCATATTGCAGTAGTTAACTGAGGTATCAGTTTATCTCTATGGATTAGTTCTTTATGGTTTAAGATAAGAGCATGCATCTACCTAAGTATTAAGATGGAGGTATCTAGGTATGGGCACATGATGTAAAAACATGCATGATTAGCTATTAAAATATACACGAATTCTCATATTAGATTGAAGACATTCTTGATACAGTAAAAGCAAATACGATAGATTAATATTGCCTTATATCTGGGATATATCAGTATATATCAGCTAACATGATCATAAGCTACAACCACATGGACATATCTGAACTTCAATCATTTTCACAGTCAAGCAATTATATATGTATTATTATGCCTTAGTCCAGAAATTTCAATGGAACTATCTAGGGCCTGTTGGAATATTCCACCAAGATTGGGCTAAAAATTCTGCAGGAATCGGGCCTGGCCCATACAACACATATCTTCTTAACAATATGCATACATTATGTCTAATATTACCGAAAACAAAGCCGGCCTAGCCCATGCCAACTGGATCTCTGCCGGTCCTTTTTCTGTAGGGTAGAAAAAGAAAACCTAGCGAGGTCTCCCTTTTTTTTTTTTTTTTCTTTCTATAAGATTCAGGCCGGCCTACTCTAGAAAATTCGTGTGAATACCATGAAATGAGTTTTTCCTGAACTTTGTTCTGGTGAATCCTATTAGATTGCACGGGATTATCCAAATAGGCCCTTAGGCTTCGGACTTTTACAGCAAAAGAAAGGAGGAAAAAAAAAAGAAAAACTCTACTATCAGAATGGTTTTTTAAATTCAAAATTTATTTCCTTAACTTCTTACATAACTTTTCCCCTGTATAAAATACTTCATTGTTTGTGCTCACTACTTGCTGAGTAAAAGCGAATCTTCCCATGGAGTATCATCGGATGTTATTTGAAAAGCAACAACTTACTTTATGCAGAAAAAAATTTGGGCAAAAAAGAGAGTATGATAATTGATTCGAAATTCCATATATTTAACCACCAGCACAAAATGACCAAAATTCTTTCGTTATTTATGATTTCGTCATCATGCTTACTTTGAGAGGGTGTTACCCTTTACAATTTGACATTTTAAACTTACAAATAAATTTTTCGATCATCTATTCTATTAGGCAAAACAAAGCATGTGGAAAACTACATGAGATATATATTGTCATGATTTATGTTAAATAACTAAGTCTATTGTTTCTAGGAAAGAAAAAACACCAAATCTTTTATATGTAATTCATATAAATGCTTTAATTTCTTGTAAATTAACTTGTAAAGCTGTTGGTTTTATTGTAGATAGAGTTTAAGCGACCAACTTTAGAATTGCTAGTACCTGAATAGGTTGCCATGTCATGTAAAGACTTCAAAGAGGAGGTTGGTTGTGGTAGGTAGAGTATGACTTACAGATGAAATATTTAGGGGGTCACTTATCAATGGACAAGACAATATTTATTTGGATTCATATTTTTATTTGAATTAATATATCTAGACATAGATAAAAATTTCAACATCCAACCAGTATCTCTATTCATAGTGATATCTTTAACTTATGTTACTTTTCATAATGATATCTTTAATTTGGTAGTTTATAAAGTTAAACTATATAATTTATATTCGCATTTATAACCATGCTGTAAGTATTCAATTGAAGGTGTTAGCTTATCAAGCAGGCAAAATCCTTGGAAGTCGGACCTAGCGATTTAAGATTAAATCTCACCTTCAAGATTTGGGAGGTTAAGGGTATTTGGAGGAAAGCTATCCCTTGTTAAGGGTATTTGGAGGAAAGCTATCCCTTGTTGCGTAGCTTATTGCCTATGGGCTCTTTAAAAAAAAAATACGGTTGATATCCAACTTGTGCACATATTTGTTTAAACAATACGGATGTATGTTTTAGCATTTGGCTAATATCATATCCATATCCTTTTGTATCCATAATAGGGATCTAGATATGTTGATTTATAACCTATAGCCGGTTTGAGTTCAACTTTACTCAAACCAAAGGTAATTGCATAAACAATTCAATCTAGGGGATCTATTGATTCGATCATATTGCCCTTATTCCATTATACGTGCATGCTTATTTTCTAAATATTAACTTAACATTGTTACATTAAGTACATAAATTTATTGTATTTAACTACTTATATTTTAGAAATATTTAAGGTGCAATATTCATTAGACTAATTAGACTTTTTTTTGGGGGGGGAATGGATAAGGCAACAAGGCTGATGACTTTCATTAGACAAATGAAAGTACACAAGGAAATATTTACTAGACTAATTGGACTACTAATAATATAGAATTACATCAACTACTTATTGCTCTCTCAGGAAACACAATGCACATCATACAAAATATTTATACCCAAGCTTTTGATCCATCTCGCTAAAGAGAACTATTAGTGCATATGACTTTTATAATCCCCAAATAGAATGTTTTGAACTTGTAGTGCAATTCTATTCCAGAAGATTGTTTTTGTAGGCCAGGGAGGAGAAAAGAATGGTTGACACAACCGACTCCATAAATTCTAGCCAATAAAACTCCTCCAATAATAAGTGTTAGTGTTAAAATGTCGATTCTAAAATCAATAGCTATCTTATTGGTTAAACTCATATAAAAGTTTCAATGATTTCTCATTATACCTAAGACCAATCCTTCAGTTATATGACTAAGCCATCATATACAATCATCTTTTCAATGTATTTAAAGTCCAAGAAAAGATGTACCAAAAAAAAAGTCTAAGAAAAGAGAAGTACAAAAGAGAATATGATCTTTATAACCAGTAAATACCCCTTTTGTTCTCATAAGTGCTTTTTTCAAATAATTTCCTTTAGGTTCTCCTGTACCGAAACTAACACATGCAATTACAATTGGATTTTTTGCATGTATACCCTTCTAAAAAATCAAATTTGCGTGAATGCCCTCTTAAAATTTATTTTTTATTTCTATACCCTCATCAAACACATTTTTTGCACAAATATCCCTAATATAACGGTTCTTCTAACATCGTTAATAAAAACTATATTTATTTTAATTAAAAATAAAATAAAATTTTGAAATTACTTATTTGTCCTCCATCGCGATCACCTTATAAATGTTTCTTTTTGCACATCTACTCAGTATGGGTATTTTAGTCATTTTAATTTAAAACTATTAATTTTTTAACGACATTAGATGGCGTGGGTACATATGCAAAAATAAGGATAAAAATGGATAGAATAGCAAAATAAGTGTTTTACAAAGATATATATGCAAATATTAATTGTGGGAGAGTATTCATGCAAAATTCGATATTTAGGAGGGTATTCATGTAAAAAAACTCATTATAATTTTGTCAAATTTGATTCATCACAACTCCAACTAGTTTAGATGATTTACGGTCACATTTTTTTTAAACTTTGCTCTTGGAAGGGAAATTAAAAATATGGTCAATTAGGGTAGAAGCAACAGAAATCAAAGTGAATTTAATGTCTCACATTTAGGCTAAAACATTTTAAAGACATGATGGATATCTTTATCTTATCCTTTGAGCTAGTTTTCGCAAGATAGAGAAAAAAAAAAAGATAGTTGTCAGTTTCTCAGAAAACATGCAGAAATTGATTAGCAAATGTGACCTAACCTTCTTGCTATTTTTAATCAAAACGGTGGAAGCTACCTCCCCACATTTCTTTCGAGATGAAATGGAAACAGAGAGGAAAACATAAGATAGAAAATAAAAGAAGAGATAAAAGGCAACTAAATGATGTACTCTCCTTGCTTTTATCATAGGATTGTATAAATAATATTTAATTTGCATACAAGCTGCAATTTAAATAAGCAAATAGGACTAATACCCTCTCCTCAAACGTGTAGCGGCTGTAGCCCAAACCCCACATGTGGAGGAATAACTAAATCAGAAACCAAGATCAATAGGAATAACAAAATCGGGGATAACTAAATAAACAATGGAATTGGACAATTCGAGCTCTTGATTGACATCCAGCAATCTAGAGTTCAGATACCATGTTAACTAACCAATTGACTATGAAAGCTTAACTTGATACGGAATGTATGAACAATGGATATCATGCTTAACAATTAAAATTGATTATCTAACAGGTATTTAATTTAAAACTCTTATCATTGGGAGATAATAAAAATCATCAGCAAAATACATTGAGAAATTCATATTTTAACTTTTTTATTGTAGTAAAAATAGTAAATTAAAGGTCAAGTGAATCTTAGTGATTTCTATGTTCCTAAGTTGGGTTTGCTAGTTAGCAGTGCTCTCCTCAATGCCTGGGCTGGGGATATGTTCTAATTTCAAAGTCTAGCATGTGGCATTCGTAATATATTTCTCAAAACAAAAAGAAAATAGCAATACTGAATCTCTTAAGAGATCGTTGGCTAATACTAGTCTAGCAGGAAGGATGAACGAAAAGTTATTTGACATAGAACTCTACCTTCAAAATCTAGAATGTGGCATTAATGTAAGAAATTTAGGGATAACTTAGTTTTAACTAAAATGATGAATAAAATTTTTGCAAGTAGTGATCTGAACATAAGTGTGTGTGTGTTTGTGTCTATATATATATATAGCACTTATGGGAATTAAAATATAGGGTTTGAAAAAATTGATCTGCTTTTGTTTGCCTTGTCAAGGATAAACTAGAGTTTTACCACCAAAAATTCCTTTGAAGGATCACCTAGCATAGGTGGAATTTTCAATTTCAATTAACTATCACAACCAAAAGGTAAAAAGCCATTGACATTTTAATTCTATTTTGGTGCAAATAAAAGAATTGTCGTTGTCTTTATAAAAGTTGTGGATAAGGTGATCAATTAATCCTTTGGTACTATAGAGATATAAAAACAGAAACTAGATTCCAAATTAGATTAGTTGTAGGACCAATTTCTTAGGTTAGGAAGCAAGCAAAGATAAGTACTTTTGGAACTGCAATGAAGTAAATAAGCAGAAAAACTAATTAAAACAACTAATCACTTTAATTGGTCCCCACAACTGAAATGCTTCACATGATGACATAAAAAGTTTCTTCATGGCCGGAAAAGCCCCTTAACCAACCAACTATTAATTGAATTACAAGACTCAATCCAAAATTATCATACATAGAAGAAATTTAGACATCTAGAACACATATATACTCTCCTGCTAATTTTTTTTCCTTAAGCAACCAAATCAATTATCATATGTTTGCATATGAAGCAATGAACGATACTCCTCTCTCTTTACTCAAAAGACAATATTTCTTTATGTTTCATTTCCTTCATCTTAGTCAAGTAACAGTTCATTTCGCATATCAGCATGATTATTATTGCAGGTAATTCATTAGACTCCAATCTGACTAGGACCATAATTAAGATATATTTACTAGAAATCGAGAGACTTCAA
Source organism: Phoenix dactylifera (assembly GCF_051530095.1). NCBI lineage: Eukaryota > Viridiplantae > Streptophyta > Magnoliopsida > Arecales > Arecaceae > Phoenix > Phoenix dactylifera. The sequence continues at coordinate 18,373,643 of NC_143201.1, forward strand.
AGTTCCATGGTCATGGTCATCAAGAATTCTTCAAAGATGGTGAAGGTGCCTGATGGTAAATCTCTTGATGACAGTACCAGAGCTTCATGATTGATACTTGTTTCTAATCCTAGGATGAGGCTAGTGTTTAATTAGTAAAGTTAGAAGGGACTCTTGTCATCTCTCGTCATGTGACCCCAAAATTGCAGGCCTCATCAACCTAAAGTACACATGCTTGTGCAGATGCTGATGGATACACACACACACACACACACACACACACACACACACACACACAGAGAGAGAGAGAGAGAGAGAGAGAGAGAGAGGTTTCAAGGGCTTAAGGATGGTCGAAATGACGACAGAAGCTTCCCATAAATGCTCGACATCTGAGGTATATATGCATCAGTTCATGCATGCCTGGTAAAGCAAGCGACAACAAGCATAATACCAGGCCACAAAAACAACTAGAGAGAGAATCAAACCCTGGAGAAGGAGAGTTAGCACTCTGAAATCTCTAGGGGCAGTCCCACCCAAAAAGGGGAAGAATAACTTGGTGGGTGGAATGAAAGCAGAAATGGGCCGCAAGCCATGAAAGATGATCCTCTCCTCGTGCGGGTATTTATTTTGGTTTCTTTCCCTGCACGGTTCGATCCTTTGCGGGCACGAAAGAACCATCGACCACCGGCCAGGTTGTGGAACCCACACCAACCCACCACCCAACTCTTAAGCTAATTTATAGTTCCATCATGGCAGATTAATAGTCACCATATTCTTAAAAGAAGGAACAAAAAAAGAAATACTCACCATGGTGAACATTTCCCTTCCTCCTCCCCTCTTCCCACCTGCAATACTTGGAGTCATTGCCATTAGAATTAGTCCTGGAATGGTAAATGGTAAATATAAGAAAGAGAACAAGTTTAGTGCAACCAGTTGCACAATACTCCAAAATATACCGAGCTGTCAATACCTTGAACAATGTTCTTGTGAATTTATGGACAAAACCTTCAACTTTAAAGTACATGAACACCTTAACAAACACAACAGCTCACTCTAATTTACAACCAAAATATATATATCATATTAATAAACACATGCTTTATTAAAATAAGATGCCCTCTCTTTCTGGTCGCAGAGACTTACCGACCGGCCCATCTCACCTGCTCCTCCTCGATCTTCCTTCACAGCTCTATCATAATTAATTCTCTCCTCCTTTCGTATCTGGTGCTGCGATCATGGTTGCGGAGTCTCACAAGAGATCGAGCCCACGACTTTCTGCATGAGTTGCACCTGCGAGCTAAGGCACTGTATGTAGTGTGCAGTCTCATCGAGCAGGCTGCAGTAATCCATGCCAGGCCCACCCGGAACCAGCCTCCGGAGGGCCTCAGCTCGGCTTGGCTCCCCCGACCTTGGTCTCACCACCTTAAGCCTCTTAGGGGCGATGCCAGCCCTTGTTCTCTGGCTGATCAAATACCGTAGCCTCGATCGCCTTTGGAGCCTGCGGAGCAAAGCGCGACTCCACAGTCGACTACGTCCAGCCCTGCAGGCCATCGAAACATAGGCGGCTTGCCTTATCCGACGACTGCGAAGAAGAAGGGAGGACTTGGGGGTGCTCTTGTTTATTTGAGATAGAGCTCTTAGGAAGTGGAAGGCCGACATGGGCTTGGACTCGGGAGGAAGAGGAGGAGAAGGAGAGAGAGATGGGTGGGAGGGGGGACTTAGGTGGTTACAAAGAGTAGGGAGCGAGGGTTAACGAACTTGGGGGGGAAGGGGGTCTCTTTTGAAGTACGGTTAGGATCTTTTCTTCTGACACAAGAGGGGCCTCCTTGATCTCAGAGACAAAAGGGAGAGAAATAGTTCTCTGACACACGCGTCAACATGGAAATCCTTTGTCCTATAAATGAAACATGGCTGACAAAGAGAGAAGGAAAGAGAGAGAGAGAGAGAGAGAGAGAGAGAGAAGAAATAAGATAATAAGAGTTTTAGTTTGCTCTGAAAACTCTATAATCTAAGAAAGATGAGGCTATTTCTTAGGCAAGAGGTTGGTTGGATGAAGATAAGGGGAGACAGGGAGAGAGAGAGAGAGAGAGAGAAAGAGAGAGAGAGAGAGAGAGAGAGAGAGAGAGAGGAGGCGAAGGATGGGAATGGGGGTGTCGATAAAGAAAGAGGTGGGAGAGACTTAGGAATCAAGTCTTTGATAGAGGGAGGGAGAGGGTGGGGGTTGGAGAAGTGGTGGGTGGGGCCAAGGAGCCAAACCACCACATGATCGCACATGGAATAAAAGACCCACTTGAGAGGGCTGATGGGAACCTTTCCTCCCGCTTTCTATTTCCTTTATGGCATTTGTTTGCTCTTGGCTTTTGCCATTCGGTTGGTCTCACGTCTAAACCTTTCAATCTCGCTGTTTTTTTCAAATGAGAGATGGCCCAACTTCTCTCCCGTGACTGTTGATTTCTTAACATGATAAGAATAAGGATTTAAAATGTATATATAGCATGGAAAGTAGATAACGAGAGCCCAAACAGGTATATATATCTATAATTATTCTTTTTGATCAAAAACCAGAGAAGAAAATGGAGATATATATTAATTAATTGGATGTCATCATCATATTATTAGTTAAAAAAGACTTGTTAATTATGGCCAAGTTCATTGCAGCATGTCCATATCTTGAACGCCTACAGCTGGATCTTGATTAGTAGCAACATGATATTGGTTTATGCCCACTAGATTATGTCTCGAATTTCGCATAAATTAACATATACATATGTCTATCATCCAAATTAATTCTTAAGAACTGAGAAGCTGATATATCCAATGACCATGCATGTAATTTATTTATTACCGTACGGTGCATCTTAGATGAGAAACAATTGTTAAATGTACAAGAGAAATGCGTAGAAGAAAATGGTCTTCTTATAATCTTAATTTTCTTTGATGCTTCCTCCTGGTGCCATTTTTAGCATGGGAGAGCTTGAAGTATATAATATACAATCATTCCAGGTCAAATCTGATTCTCACAGGGATTGCTTTGGTGATTTTTTTTCACTGGAATATAGAATATAAATCCATCTTTTCACATGGTCAGATTCTTAGCATTGAATAAATTAATGGCAGAAATAGGGTTGATCAGGTAGAGAATAATATCATGCTAAAGACATGCTATTTTGTTGCTTTCTCTCTAAGCAGAACTTATCCACCATTACAAGGATGAAGTTGAAGGTTATATAGCATGCCATAATATTACCATAAAAACTTCAAGAGGATCCTAATTAATGTACTTAATAGATAGAAAAGAAAAAAAAAAGAAAAACATATATATATAGCTAGTGAACCCGAGACATATATTCAATTCTCTCATGATGATATAAATACATGCATGATCCTCTTGATATTCGTATATGTGATGAATTCAAATTGAAGAACATGAGTTGTTGGAAATGGAAGAACGCTAACTACAACAAAGTAGGCCCACCGTTGGTTATGCCGACCTCAAAGTTGTAAATCTTTGAAATTCTCGTCTTTTACTTCGTCTTCTTTTCCTTCTTTTTTTCCACTTTTTTGAAATGGTCTGTGGAAAAAACCTACCATGAATGCTCCCACAGAGAAGACCATTATCAAGTCCAAATGGATGTGAAAGCCTACCCGCACTAAGCATTTCCCAGGTATTCCATTTAGCAGCAGGAGAATCAACATAATATCTCTTTAAAGTGTCATTCCAAAAGTAACACTTAAAAAGTATTCTTTTTAATTCTAGGACCATCTGGTTGAAGATTAAAGCTACAAATTTACATGAAAGCTATAAAATATAACTTTTTTTTTGAGAATTTTTTTTTAAAAAAATTCGATGATGTTAATATATCTATTCGAATGCAGAAAATATTTATTACAACGAAAAAGGAAATAAAAAAAAATAAGCATCATTAAATCTTATCTTTATACACCTTGTAATTAATTAAACGAGTCTATTTTTTTTTTCTTGGTGGCTTTTTCTTTTTCTTTTTGATTGTTCGTCGAGTAACTACTAGGCTAGACTTTTATAGGGAGACATGTACTGAGGCTTCAAATGTACATATAAACCCTTTGCTTCCTGATCTTTATGGTGGTTGGCAACTAGTCATTCTTATGTTCTTACTCAAAGGATACGATCATTTTCTAAAGGTCCAGCCTAGTTGTTCATCACCAATATTTTGAGAAAATGTGTGACGCTTCAAGGGTTAATTAAGCTTCAACCGACCGACAAATTGAATTCCAGAGAGCATATATGAACCACGGCAGGTAGCTAGGCTTCATGTATTCTAACTCCAAACCTGCCATCAGCTGACATAAGTTTCCAGGGTCCCACCTTGAAGCTTGACCACCAATGGAAACCCGACACCTCAGCACAAGAGATGCTAGCTACCACGTAGATCAATGAGCCTTCAAAGGTTGACAAACTCAATATTGAGAGCTGTATAAAATATATCTAGATGAGATCCATTCCATGGGGACCCTACCACCGTCCTTGTCTAATCACATATACATCGCCCCAAGTCTCAAAGGTGGCGGAGGATTGAAGGAGGAACCTCATATGGTAGAGCATGCAGTGATTCTTTTTGGCACTTTGGTCAGTTTCATCTACTCATTGAATCCACGATAGCAAATTCTGCACTCGTTTTCACGCTTTCGGTTATTCTTTAGAAAAAAGGTGGTGTGGTTATCCCAGGCTTGGAACGTAGCGTAGTCAACCTTGAAGAGCAAAACCACCGGCCCATGAGGGTTCCCACTCCCACGTGCCACGGATTGGACGTGGGAACTAACTGGATGTTATGCCCAGCGATTTGATCATTAGTGAGAGATCCGTGACTGCAAAAGAAATGGTCACCACTCGATTTAGTACTCAAGAGGCATGTGCACGTGTGCCTGGCACATCACCATTTCATTTCCTAATAAAAATGAGAGAGAGAGAGAGAAGGATGGATGCATGCATGAGGTCTGAATGAAGGTCTCTCTCTGTCCATGGACTCTATGATCATGAAGCCACGAAATATAAGCTAAATATGGATTAAAAAGAAATGCTATAAAGTCTTGGATGATGGGGAATCTAGCTACTACTGATAGGCAATGAATCATGACACGACATACATAAGGAATGGATCATATATGTGCAAGCAGGGAGGAGGAAATGGAGATGTTTGTCAAAATAACTTAGTGACATAGTTGTATCTTACATAAGATAAACAGCCAATATTGTGGTGCTGCTCTTCGCTTAGGCCTGAAATGTTGTAATAATTCACTAATGTCGAGTTTTTTTTTCGATTTTTCCTTTCACTTGTACAAGAGGTTATTAATTATGATGTTCCATACTATGCTGAAATGCCAAATCCTTAGAATCCTTAACCTAGGCTTCTTATAACTTAATATATAAATTTATATACTTCGTCGAAAAGAGGGCAAAATTCTCTGAATCTTTCTTAATCATAAAAAGCTAATTTTTCGGGAATTTTAGACCAAGCTTCCGATAAACTCAGATTTTCGGCTAGTCCGGCGCTAACTCTTCGATATATTTCTTGCTGAAAGTACTTAAATGAAATATTGGGATTTAAGATAGGAGTAATTGATAGTTAGAAAGAAATTGTATTACTTAATTATTTTTGGTAGAGGGGGATACTTTTGGAAGATTATCCCTTCCACTGTAGATGGGATAGTTTATTCCATGGAATAAGTTATCTTTTTGGCATTTGATTAGAGAGATAGGTGCAGCAATAAGTAGATGCATCGGTTTCCAGGATTTTTTGGATTTTAAGACAAAGTTATCATTACGTATTTAAAGAGTGAATAAGAGACAAAATTATAATAATTGGGAGGGATAAGTTCCCCCTACCCTGCAGAATAATTCTATTCCTCAACCAAACTCAGCTTAGAATTTTCTCTTCTTTGCCTCTTTCCTGACTGGGAAAGGACGAAAATAGGAGGCCCCCATTTCATATTTTCCATTCAAATGTCATTTTAGGCCTGGGCCCCCTTGTGCACGGGATGGGCTGCAGCAAGAGCTCTTATGTTATTCTGTTTCAGGCTTTTTATTCTTTAGTCCATTGTGACCAGCATTTGGGCTCTGATGTTGATGTGACGGCCCGGTTGGGGCCTGGCAAGGCAGCCTCTTAGCTTGCATGAACTTGGCCCGTTGAAGACTGCTGTTCTTTCCCACTGACAATTTTTTCTGCTGTCTAGTTTCTACCCTGCTGACATTTACCTTCTTAGAAACTTCCTCATTATTGGGCAATCTAATTACATGGACAGCCTCCTTGTCACCTGCAAGTAGTGGGTTCTTAGTAAAACATCTATGGATGTTCAAGGGATTAATAAATGTCATATAAGGCCCCCACCATGGTTTAAGAAATATAGGTTAATCTAGTTTTAAGTTGATCCAATCTCTATCCTTTCTGCCTGCATTCCTTTCATAGCTTATTCCTTGTTTCCATCTAAAAAGTATCATATAGTATTTAAGTCGACAAGAATAATTGTATTAATCAAGTACAATATTAGATACAAAAAATGATCCGTACTCTCATGTTGAATGATCACTGCAATATATTTCTCACAAAAGTTGATAATTTATGAGTACAGGGCATGCCTCTTTCATTTCATAATGCATAACCGCCCATATAGACTATAGGCCGGATCTGCTCTGATACCATTTATCACAATCGGGGATCTCACTAAAAAAAGCTAGCTGAAATATATTATTTAAAATTCTTTAGTTTTATATAAATATCTAGAAATCTACCCAATGCATAACCGTCCGCATAGGTCCTTACAATATCCAGGCATGCATTGCAGAAGTACAGCATTCTTATGATGGACAAAAAAAAATGGCAGTGGCTTACCTTGACCAATCACTTGCATCATTCTAGACATGTAAAAATACGTGGGCATGCCGGCTTAGTTGCATGGTTTGCATGTTAAAATGAAGCATTTAACCTGCCTCTCTCATCATCTTATGCTTGATTTCTCAGAACTTCTGGTATTGGGTCTAAAGCAGATTTCTGTGCATGGCATAACAAGCTCAGAAGCTAATGGCTCACATTGGTGGTAGCACATCATGACACAACTTTTGGGGCCTTCTGATGGAAATTAAACAATTAGGTCACTTGTTCGGTCAATAGTCGCTGTGTCCCTGTTACATCCTCCGCCAAACAAGCTCAAAGTTTTCCTTCTGCCTTCACTATAATAGCACCTCCATAGTCAAGAATCGTTTAATGGTTTTTGTCTTCAGCTGTGTACATTGACCCTCCTCTCTCAAGCACCAATAGCTACTTGGATTAATGATTTGGTTGGGCAGGGCTCAGGATCACAATTCCTGCTTCTTTTTCTTTTTGGTACAACACAATTCATGCTTTTGAATGAATAGTTCTGACTCTAGTGTCCAAAAGTTTCATCATTCTTTCTGCATGTAGTAGATTATATAGCAATTTTTACCAAAACTAGCCCACATTATATTCCATGATATCTTCAATTTTCGTAACGATGAATAGGAAACTTATGTCATGAATCAAGACAGGTGTTCTTTGAAAGAGTTGAAGAAATCTCAAACTTACAAGCTTGTTAAATGATAACAAGTTAACATGATAACTTCAGAAATTCTATTAGTTATATTTGAGCTAAATCAAGAAATAAGCAGGGAGTGAAAAAATTTAGATTATGATTCATGACATTCATATCGTCTTCCATCTCTACGAGATATTCCCACACATTTCTGAACCGTCCAATTGTGACCTGCCCATATGCATCAATCCTTTGGGAAAGTCAAGACCCCAATGAAGGTGAAATTCTTTAGCTGGCCATCAAAAACAGGACGCACACTAGTGAGGTCCTCGCTGAGAGAGGATGGCCAGTGGGAATGGCGTGTACTTTTCCTGATAACTTTCAAGAAACCATCGATCATCTGTTGTTGCTGTGTCCATTTATCAGGCAACTATGGCCCCAATATTGTCGAAAGCTTTGAAATGAGAGGTAGATTGGGCTCTGTTAAATCCTTTTGGTAGGTGTGAAGAAAAGCTAAACAGGGATATGAGGAAAGTCTGAGACCATGACTTGCTAGCTTCTGTTTCCATAATTTGGTTAGAAAGGGATTGAATAATCTTCCTGAGCTAGTGCTCCAACAGGAAGGCTATTTGTCCTCTTTCTTTACTTTTCTGTCCGAGTGGAACTCCATTATTCAGGGATCAGAGAGCTATTTCTAGTATGTGTAAACTTCACAGGCTAATGTTCCCTCATCAATTAGCCCATGCATAGTCTTCTTTCTCCTCCAATAAATTTTTGTAGGCTTCTCCCTCTCTCTTTTCCTTTCAGTAAAAAGAACTGACTTAGGACAGAGATGATTTGCCCTCAGGACAAAGGAGGAAGCCCATCTTGTTTCTACCAACGAAACGTAAGCAAGAAACAAAAAGAATGACAAAAGATTAAAGGACTGAAAAAATAGAGCTATAAAAGGAAGCATAATTTGCTCCCTCCTCACCAGCCCATGCAACAAAATCATGCAGCAGACTGACTAGTGTCATCGAACCATTTCATATTTTGTTCATCATTACTATACACTGAAAAAAATGGAGAAATCTCACGCTTACATGTATGTTATTACATGTAAGCTATGGTTTGAAATGAATCTCAAGGAACACTGCAGCAGCAGCGGATAAGAACTTGGACATGCAGCAAGACTGTCTTTGCTCAAAAAGGATGCAGCAGCACTCTCTACGTTGTTGGATTCTATGGCACAACCCCATCATCTTCTGAAACCACAGTGTTCCGCACTAAGACCAGGGAGTGGATTTGGCTAAAGGTCAAATGGAGCCCCAATAGCAGCCCAGGCACTTTGCTTTACCAACATGCAACCATGTACCCTCTCCCTTCCAACACTTGGAATTCCCACATCTTTGTGGCTAGGGTTCATCCCTTCGCTCCTTCTATTTAAGTATGGTTTTGCAGTGCCAAGAACCTCTCACCGGAATGCTGGTAGCCAAAATAACTGGCCTTCCTATTTATATATAGGAGGCATCTAGGCGAAGAAGAGATCATCAAGGCCAATGGGAGAAGAGAGAGAGTACAGCTAGCTCATTCTCATGGTAGAGGGATGATAAGAGCTGTACCCTCTCTCTTCTTCTCTTGGGCTATTGATGAAGGCAATATGTCAGTGTTAGCATCGCATTATTATTCCTAATTTTCTTCTATTAGATATCCATCTCTAAACTCTAGCATGGATGTAAATGGAACAGGCAAGCTCTTGGCCCTTTTTTTTTTTTTTTAACTCACGAACTTTGATGAGTATTGATCGATATCTTAATTCCTTATTGCTGTTTATAGCTTATATCGCACCAGTTACAATTTATTTTTGTGCTTTGAGAAGTAATTGATGATGTTCTCTTATGGTTATTAAAGCAAAAGCAGCTAGCTGATCCACACCATCAGGAAGGACTGCCTTTCCTCAATATTGTCTTATTGGACTGAAGGCCTCTTAACAAGTCAATCAAGGGGCAAGTTAATTAGATTTCTTTAAAACACCATGCATCCTGTTGTACCCCCCCACCCCTCTAAAAAAAAAAAAAACCACCATTCATCCTGAATTTGTTTTTCTTTTCCAGTTTAAAACAATACCCATGGCACTGGACCACAATGGAATGAAAGGTTTCTCTGATATTTTAATGCTCCAGGGAGGTGGATTGTAGCATTGGTAGTGGGTCAGCATTTGGAGGTATTGTAAAACATGGGCCATCCTTTAGCATGCAATGCTTCCTGCCACCCACTCCACAAGCAATACAATCAGTATTCTCTCTCTCTTTCTCTGCGTGTGTGTGAAAAAAAAGCTGTTAACAAGCTGGATTTTAGCTTACTGATATAAGTATGATGATTTAATATTTTGATGTTTTCTTGCATGGAGAAAATTCTAGTAACAAAAGTGAATATATATTGTGGTTGAAAATTCTAAGAAATTTGTTTTAGATCAGTTTTGGCTAAAGCATATCCTTTTTCTCTGTTGTTATTGATACAATACATGGGCAGCAATTATGTCAAAAGATAAATGCAGCTTTCGTGATTTTTTTTCCTTTTTTTTGATTTTTGAGGGAAGAGATTGCTGAATAAGTGCCCACCACCTTTCTTATCAAGAGTATCCCCCAATGGATGCAGGAGAGAGAATATCAATTTGATGACTACCAGCCACCAACAAAATCTCAATAGAGCCAGACTGAGTACCATTATCTTTGCATGATGATGTACCATGGAAGCATAGAGCTTTGAACTTCTAAATATTGCAAGGCCATGGCACCAAAGAATTTTCTTTTTCTAGCCATATAAAGGAATTTAATCTTCACACTTTATAATTGTCCACACTACCAAAACCTAGCAGTGTCTCATGCTTTTACTTAACATTTAGGTCTTTTTGCCAAAGATAATGATGAAATATTGCTTCACCTAAGAAATTAAACTGACCCTGAGTTTCTATCTCATGTCTGGTGTAACTATTCTTTTACATAACCTAGGAGAGCCGTGCTAGTATCATCATATATCTACTTTATAGCACTGTAATCTCAAAACGTAATACAGCTAAATCTTAACTTAAAAAGAAAAAAACTATATTTGCTGTAAATTTGACTTTTCATACTATATTTGCAGAGTGCAATGGATTGACTCAATTGTTGAGGGAACAAGAGGGAAGTTTGTACAACACTGTTTGGAAATTTGACTTTGCTCTTATGGAACTAACAACTCAATACCTCATCTAAAAATAACTAGCTGGAAAGTTTTTTTAAAATTTTTTGATCCTATATAAATACCTAAGATCTATCGAATACATAGCTAATATAGGACTAAATACGCGCCTCCACGGATTCTCACATGTACCTTCCAAGTCCTAGTGTCCTCACTAGGCTAAAGAGCTAAATCCATTCAAATCTAATCACAAGTACTACAAAAATTCAATTACAAATACCACAATCAGTTCGTGGTCAACCCAGATTGGCCTATATTGTAGCGTTCCTTGATCTATATGGATCATGGACCAAATCTATTCTAATACCATCTGAAATAATTTATGACTTATTTAAAAAACTAGCCAGAGGATATTATTTAGATTTATTAGTCTAATATAAATATCCAGAATCTACGCAGTGTATAATCAATATGAGACTAAACACATATCTACATGAGTTCTTACCCTAATAAAAACTTACAATAAATGGGCAACAGTCTGGCATGATATGTACCAACCCTATTTTGGGCATTGATTTTATTTTTCTCATGAAATGAATCAATGAGCAACGTCTATCTTTCTCTCACTTAGAAATCAAAAAAGAAAAGGAGGGTACAAATTTCTTTTTTTTTTTCTCTACTTTGAATCTCTAACAATTAACTAGAAAACTAGAATACTTGCCAACAACTGTCAGCTTAATTTGCTGGCACCTCTTTTCTAAATACCTGCCCTTGGAGGAGGTACAGTTCAAATCTTTGGTATTACTGTAAAAAAGTAAAAATGAATTTTCTATGAAATGAAAGCAGTGCTTAATAAGATTCATCCTCTTCGGATAAGAAGAGGTCAAATGTTTATCAACTGATTAGAGCAGCTTGGGTCCTGCTCATGTTTGATTTGAAATTATATTGAATAAAGCTCAATATAAATGGGAGTGAGTAAAACTTCAATCAAGGTTATAAGCTGCTAAGGTTCGATTTTGGTGCTCTCTATTGAACTATGTGCGTGCATGCATGCGTGTGATTGGAGGGGGAAAGACCATCCAAATTTATTAGAGAAGAGAAGAATAATACAAGAATGGCCCCTAAGTTTGGGTTAACTATTTATTTTTTGGCATATGGTCAACCATTTGATCTAAACCAAGTATCCAACAGTTGATTTTTTGGTTCAATTAGCATATAATCCACAGTGAGATAGAACTTCCACCAAGAATGGACTAAGCTTGAACTTGAGATTGATTAAAGCTAGATACAAGTCTTAGCTTGATAAATGTAATTAGACCGATCAAATTAGGCTCAGGTCGGATAAGATTTCAGATATTCAAATTACGACGAAATTTAGGAGATTTCCATGCAAAGAAAAAACTAGTGTTCTTTGAAATTGCCTTTCTCGTGACACCCTGTCCCACAGCATCCGTTTCTAAAAACTTCTTCTACAGTGGCCTTTTTCCGACCCCAATCAATCACCAAACTGCCATCCGTTTCGCGGCATCAACCGTTCGATCATATCCTACGCAGATCTCAAAGCAATCGAAATTCTACACTGCTCTCAAAGCGATAAGTGCGCGATCCAATCGTGGATCCAATGGTCGAGCTTTCCAGCTTCCACAAGCGATACAAATGGATTGGGTTTGTCCCCACCATCCGTCCCACCGCGCGAAAGAACTCAGCCCAGGTTTAAAAGCCCAACTCGTCGGGTCAAAGCTAGCTGGGCTGCGAAATGATCCACGCCTTGCTTGTCCATGGCCCGAATAGGAACGTGTTACCAGCCGAGTCCGATGTTATATTAGGCCCATCTTGACCCGAGGCTTCTATGAAATTGTTATTTGCGATGAATTTGAATAACTTTGGCATCATCTCATTAAACTGCTTCTGGTATTTATTAATTAATTGTTCATTAGGGAAAGCAAAATGCAGGAGGCATCATATTTGCGAGACCACTAGTCATTTTATGATAAACAAGAATCATTTATAGGCTTCAACCACGATGACGTTTACGTAGAATCATGGCGCCCTCATTATAGTAATAGTGCACCATCTTTCTCGTTTGCTACTCATAAATTCAAAGAAAAGAATTAGTCGTACACGTGAATCATTACATAATGTCAGCCTTCATGTATTATGAATCCATTAGTCATATTGTCATAATAGTTATTTTATTCAAAAGTGATGTATTATATATTATTAGATTAATTATTTTACTCCGACAACGGTTTCAAAAAACTTATCTGTCATTTTCCAATCAGACAATAATGATCTTTTCGACTTTGGTCTATCCATGGTCATGCTTTAGCTCGTAATCAGCCTTCACATCGATAATTTGAGCCGTTGGATATGATTTATTACCTCTAAACTGCTTCCATACTAAGAGTTATATGATTTGGAAATCTCTATCCTATGCATCAAGACATAGGAATCTGAAATTTAGGATAAGCATAGGCAGACTAGTTGATAAGAATCTAAAGCATTGATAGAGAACAAAAAAGGAGGGGTGGCCTATGGCTGAGGTTGGCGTCAGCATTGCAAGTCATGCATGTGTGCAGGAAGAAGGGAATAGAGAGGTGTGGTAAAGTTCCGTGAGATGGAGGTTATAAAGTCCGGCAAGGCAGAGCAATGAGATCAGAATGAGGTGGTGGCAGCCAGAATAGGAGAGGTGGAGAGCAGAGGATCCTAGTATCCTTGAGTTCTATCACTCACAGTAGTTGGTTTCTCTTACTCTAATTTCACGCTCCAAAGAAGGTACTAGTCACAAAAAATATCCATAAATCGTTCCCAAGTCAAAGATGCAGTATTTTGTCCCATTTTTTCTCTTTCCATATTTCACCAAGTATCAGCTTCCCCCAGCAGCATACATGTAGCACAAGTGACCCTATCCCCATCAAAGCATCTTAGGGTATTAAAAACTTTGTCCGTTTCATTCAGCTAGGTCTCAGCAGGGTCAGATGTGCCCTTAACAAATTTTCAATACTTCAGAAACTTTTCCCATTGTCGCGGCCCAATCGTGCCAAAAGAAGCACAATCTGTCCAAAAAAAAAAAAAGAGCCCGTTGCCGCGGCCCAATCGTGCGAACCGCGCGCGATCATGTGCGGACACGGGCCGGATGCACAAGGAATCGCATGAAAAAGCAGGATTAAATGCGGCACGGTTTTCAAAAAGATGTAAAATATTTAATTTAATTCAACACTTTCTCCTACTGTAGTTATCAAAAATAATACAAAATTAATTGCTATTTTTTCCAATTATATATATGATAAAGGGGACTTTCTCCTCTATAGTTATCCATCTCTTGAGGGCTGGCACAAAGAAGAATCGAACGGCGGCAGCCCCCTTGACCAAGTGGAAAGCGTGATACCATCTGGGTAAGCTCGATGGTCAGTTTGGTGATAAGACGATTCCAAGAATTGCATCGTCCTATTTGAGTCCAAGCAGAAGATCGTTTTCGCTGCCGTGGCAACCGCGTCATGAAAGGGATATGTCGCTGAGAAGCATTGGAGCAATTCAAACTTCTTCCTAAATCAAACGGATTTTTCGTGCACGACGGAGGCCATGATGCTGCGGGGGCATCTAATTTTGATGCTCTTAGACCCACCAGTTATGTTTAACTCTGGAAGCACTTTGGTTGTCGCCTTGCTACTTCTTTATGCCTAATTAAAGGTGCATCAGATTAAAGTCTCAAGCAACACCTGAAAACCCAAAGTAAACAATTGAATCCCTGTGAATGAATCATGATGATGATGATGATGATGTGGGAACTCCTGGTGGTTTATATCAAATTAAAAGTAGTGACATAATAATAGATAATTATACCAATCTAACAAAAGATGCGAAACAAAACAAAACTAAGTTCGAGAAAAATAAAGATCTAATGCTTTATCTGCCCTCAAGATCCCATCAAGCCTCCTCTCATCATGTGCCAAGCACAAAGAGTAGGCCACAAGCGAAGGCCGGCCCATCCTTCGCTTTTCTTAGCCCAATTTGTACGTAGTTAATGATTGCTCTCACACTCTAAAATGATGACCTGTGGACCCCAAGGCCGAATAACTTAACAGCATATCGTAAGCCCCATCGAATCATCATCCTATTTATTAGCCTCATCATATTACAATCATCATGACGACCATCATTAAGGACTCTAGACTTTCCCTTCACTCTCTATAAGGGCCAACCAGGCTGAAGCTTTCCCTTCACTCGCTATTAAAGCCAAGTAGACTAATTTAACTCCAGTGGCAGTGCCTGATAGAAACATGGCGAAGATAGCTTGCGTTGTGTCGCCGGCGGAGCTCCGGAGGGTGGCGGTGATCCGGTGGTGCTGGGGGAAGGATAGGCAGCTCGCTGGATTGGCCATGGGCCAGCGGAGGCTTCGAAGGCGGCGGGGAGGCGGCACCGTGCGGCTGGGGAACAGACGCCGGAAGCTGACCCTTCGACGACTCGTGCGGTGGTCGCAGGTGCGCTGGCGGGTGGTGGTGGAGTTCTTTGGACCGCTCAAGAGGGCTGTGATGGAGATTGCCTCCGGCCGGCAGCTGGTGGAGTCGCAAGGCTTGTCGATGCGTTTTATCTACTCCTTTCCTTTCCCCCTCGTGTGATCATTTCAAGGGCAGTGCAGGGTATTTGTTGTGCGTTTTTTAACTGGGATGGCGGGATGTCAAAGAATAGTTTCTACGTTATGATCTGTTAATAAATATGTTTTGGTAATCTCATGCCTTTGCAATTTTGAGTCAAAAATAGATTTTTTTTTTTTTTTTAATAAAGAAGGAGGCAAAACCACCCTGCGTTTATTAGAAAAATAAAATTTATAGGAACTATTTATAAAAAATTTATAAAACATAAAAATAATTTTTTTTTTTACAAAAGATAGTTGCTGTAAGTAAAACTGTTAAACTATTCAACAAATTAAACAAGTAGTTTTTGATTGAATTAATTGGATACTACTGGTTATTATTATTATTATATTATTATTATTACTACTGGAGGTCGAACATGCATATATGCGACTGATTTTATGAACAGCTCTGCGCTTTTATGCGGACTATCTAATTAAATAAAGGATTATTTGCAAGTACGTGGTCTGCAAAAATCTACTTTAAATGGCTGCGATGCCCTTGGTACGTGAGATTCATGTGTTAAGTATCAAGGAGGCGATAGTGTTTAACATGGTCGTCTTCGATAGAAAATCGTATTTCACATACCGATACTTTAAAAATGATCATAATAATAAATAAAACTTCCCTTGTAGGGGGTAATTTTGTGAGCTGGAAACCTCCAACGGAAGGATTTGGATGTCAAATGGAAGGTTTACGGAGTGGGAAGGCTCTGGGGCAAACTATGCTGAATTTCGAGACTTTTCTATTATATATAAAAATGATAATTATTTTTTAAATTTATTGGATTTGGGCTTTAAAAGCTTAGCCATTTTATATACTGGAATCTGTGGTTGGAAGCAGGCATGGCCCATCCCAAAGCCCAACTATGCTAAATTGTATACAAATGTCTTAAGTTTTAATAAGCATACTTCTTTGTCTGAGTTCTAATCATCATTACAGTTTCAATATTTAAAAATAATTTGTCCAAACAAAAAAATTGAAGTTTTTTTAAAAAATCAAATAAAAAAATAAAAAAATAATGAAAATAAAGAATATAAGAAAGTGTAAGGATCAAATAGATTAGAAATTGATACCGTCAGCAAGGATAATTAGCTTATTTAATAGAAAGATAACAGTAAAGAATAATTTGATCAAAAAAAGATGGGAGTTAGATCACTTGGATAAGGCTCTCCTCTGCAGCCTTCCACTCAACACCTTGACTAGGGCTGAGCTAATCTAGTAAATGAAACGATCGATCGACTGGATTCTTCTTCGATTTTCAAGAGGAGGAAAATTGTGGAGAGAGAGAGAGAGATGTAATATAGTGAAACATTTCTGCAATAAGGAAAAGACATCAAAAGTGTGAAAATCTACCTTCACCACTTTAATTTGGAAGATTCCCAAATGCCAATCTATTTAACAATTCTTGTAGCTCCCGGTCAACTTATGTAACAGATATTTAAGATTGTTTTAAAACTACTAATTGATAACTTGAAAGGTTGCATAAAGATATTTATTCCAAAGCAAGCTGCATTGTCCAAGGTAGGAGTGTTTTAGATAAGGATATATGTACATATTTTTTCCTAACCTGACCTCATCGGTTGTTTACAAATTCATAGCAGTCCTTTATTTTGATTTTTTTTAAACCTTCTCACTCGATTAAATAATCCCATACTATGACAACTTTTGCAATTAGAGAAAAATAGAATTTATTTATAGCGGCAATTTTGGAAGAGAAGAGAGAGAGAGAGAGAGAGAGAGAGAGAGAGCCAGCTAAAGAAATTCTCTCCTTTTTACTAAAAAAAAGGAAAAAAAATCTCCGTTAACATGATATCTCTCTAATTCTCTTCCCAACTAACCAATTTCTCTCTCTATCTCTCTCCTTTGTATGATCCTCCCTCATTTTATCGCCCTTTTTTAAGATAAAAATTGTTTAATAACAAACAAAATCTTTCTACCTACCTCGCCATATTTACTTTCTCCCTCCAAATTAATGATAGACAGCTAATAAAATTTTATTTTTATTTTTTGCATGAATACGCTTCTAAATATCAAATTTTGCATGAATATCCTTCAAAATTAATATTTGCATGTATATTCTTGTAAAATAATTGTTTTGTTATTCTACTCTTTTTTATACTTATTTTTGTAAATGTATCCATGCCATCTAACGCCGTTAAAAATTAGCAATTTCAAATTAAAATAACTAAAATATCCTTAATGAGTAGATGTGCAAAAAAATATATTTATAAGACGATTGCAATAGGAGACAAAAACATAATTTCAATTTTAAATTTTTTTAATTAAAATAAATATGATTTTTCTTAACGGTATTAGAAGAACCGTTATATTAGAGACATTTGTGCAAAAACGATATTTTATAAGGTACAAAAATAAATATAAATTGTAAAAGAGTATTAACAAAAATTTGAATTTTTAGAAAAATATTTATGCAAAAAAATACTTTAAAAAATAAAAACTTCTAAAAAATTTGCCCACGTCTTACACATTCTGTTTAACTCTTAACAAATCAATAAAAAAAACTATACTCAGCTACGTGTGGTGTGAGAAGCCGGTGTTAAGAGAGAGAGAGAGAGAGAGAGAGCAAACATAAGCACAATTCCATTACATTTCTTCTTTCGAACTTGGTCAAAAAAAAAAAAAAACAACCCAACCCAACAGAGAACTACAACGTAGCAAGTACCTAGGTATTTTATTATGGAAATTTACTGCTCGCTATGTTTGTTTGTATATATTATTTTTTATTGTATCTAAAAATGGAGATTCTGTTTTCCTTTTTCATCATTTAACACTGCATTGATTACTAAAGATGGATAGCGCTATGGAACATGACAGGAATGTTTTGCTAATATTTGTCTGCACGTCACCTCAACCTGGGTCTTAATTCTGCGGAAGCATCCCGTCAAACCCACAGGTGTGGTTTTTTTTGAGAAAATACAAAGGGACAGCCTTCGAGTGAAGCTAAAACTAGTTTGACAACGGGCATGCATGAGATGGATATGGGAATCCCTGACCCTGCAAACATTTGCTACTTTGGAGGTTAAAATATAGCTCAAGACTTCCTGGGTGTAACGATCAAAAACATCAAAATGAGCGAACAAATCATCAGGCAGCATTTCTTGTTTGCTGCATTCCACATCCTCCATCAGACTTAAACCCACTTTAGGTGCTTCAAAGGTAACGTTCAGGCGGCAACGGGTCAATTGCTTGATTAAAACAGTGACAATCTATTCTCAGACTTTTTGGAACATAATATTGTTTTCATAACCTTGTTGGCAAAAGAGACAAAAGAAACGACTAAAACGGGTAAAGAAAAAGAAGACGGGATGAGATTTTAGATGGTCTAATTTCCGAAAGTGTTTCGAAAGAAAATTTATAACGAGGACCTATTCAAGAAATTCAAAAAACAAACGGAAAATGCTCCAACTTAAAACTTGATTTCATTATTTTCACCCTAGCATTACCATTCAGTTTAAACCCTAGAAGTTAATTTTGTTTATGAGAGGCCGATTTACTTGTCACGTAAAAAGCCATTCAAAAGTTACATGCACCATATCCGTAACCTGGTTACATGCAGCCTCCATTATAAAAAGCCTACCCAAATGACTCGACTCACGTGTAAGCAACTTTTGACATAATACACAGTTTTCCCGAGTGTTCGCTTCCAAATATTCACTAGATCAAACAAAAACCCTCTCCAACCAGAATCATGCAGCTATTATTCGTCATAACACCTTAAACTGTCATGAGATTCCTCACATACTTACGAGAGCAAATAGCAGGTATACTCAACTATGTCGCAATTTTAGCATACTAAAGTTTTTCATACAATTATCTTTGCTAAAAATATATTCATGGTATAGTTGTTCCGTGAAGTACAGATTTCCTCGTCTGATAATACAGTATGGGTTAGAAAGATCATGTCAAAAATCACAGCATTCCAACACCTTTAATAAGTTTATCTTTAACATGTTTAATATCAAAACATTTAAGAAGTTCGTCCATCTTGATTCCTACCATTTGGTGAATGAACTTCAGCAAAACTCAAGGATATTAATAGCCATTACGGTGACCAAACAACCTAATGAAACAAAGGTGAACGGAAAAAATAAATGAAGAGAACATGCTCCACCAGAATATAGATAACAAACAAAAAAAAGAACAAAAATTATAATTACATTTTCTTTGGGAATCAATGTACATGAGAAGATGCATTGACCTGAATTTACAGAACTGTGTTGATATGAAGCGCTTTCAACAGTGCAGTGGCCATTTGCTTGACTAAGACTTGACCTCCGGAGCGCTGTCCGTCCCTACGTTCTTCGATCAGATTTTGGAGCTTTTGAGGGAGGTCATTTTCCACTATGAGCTGTTTCGGTCGAGGATGGTGCTCATACACAGCCTGACAGAAATAAAGGTTTAGACAAAAGAATTCATTCACTTTGCTGTAGAAAGGTATAGTACCGAAAACATTCTACCCCAAAAAAAGGTTGTGCTCTATTGACAGAGGCTGAACCTCACTTTCCACATCCAGTTCTCTAATTGTCCCCACCCATGTCACTCCGCTATGCCAGTTTCTTGCTCTCTGTACCCAACATCTCCAACTACCTCACTCTCTCCGTTTACCACCCAAATTTTTGCAAGAAAATGACCTGAAGCATTTGTAATGGACATCTTTGTATTCATGCAAGAATAATGACAACTAACCTTTATTAGCTTTAAAAGATTCAGACGAGCAATAGCATCTTGATGGTCGAGTCTTGCAATAAGCAATGTAGTCAGACCATTGATGGCCATAGATGTATTTATTCGCGATGATTTCCTGCATTTTTGTTTCCGCATCCAATGTTAATAATTCGGAAAAGACATAGGGCATTTCCTGGAACTTTAGATTGATTAACAAAGACATGAGAAGGAACGATGTGAAGGATACTTACGTAATTATCTTCAAGAAAGGCTCCAAAATATGGACAAAATATTGTTCTGGACAATTCTGGAAAAACTTCACCAATTTCAGAATTGCTTCCTTCTTTAGCAATGCTTGTTCAACTTTTCTGTGGTCATTATCATGTGCCAAGCAGACTGCAAGAGAATCCAGTGCTGTCCCTGCCCAAGCCTCATCCTCCAGTAAGTTCAAGTACACATCCAATCCTCCATGAGCCCTTAGCTGCTCCCTTGAGTTGCGTGATGCATGGGCCATATCACACAGCAGAGGCAATGCATACTGCTTCAATGGTGAATCTGACATGATGAAGTTCATCAAATGAGGAATAATTCCATTTTCAGCTGCTTGTTCCTGCCTCCTTTTGTTAATCTTACACAGATTGAATAGGGCATTGAGGACCTGCAGATGAAAATAATAATGGAATCAGAAATTAGCTTCCGGATGAACATTGCACTGGAGCAAATTGGACAGTATCTTTCAACCAATGCACATAAGATCATTGAACTGTGAAAATGAACTTAGAACATCTAGGGAAAAAGTATGATGGAAATATTGTTAAGTAGCAGCACTAAAATTGTAAACCAGATTATTCTCCTTTTGTTCTCAACAATATGAAGTATCAACAAACCTAACACACACATGTTTATGTGACACATGAATTCTTATACTTTAAGTGATTCAACAATTAATGCATGTAATATATACAGAATTCTACAGTTTGCTTATTAGGTAGGCCCAAGAACTCTGCATCTAAATTCTGTACTCCTTGGCAATTGTTACATATGAATGAACTACTAGTATGCTTATGAAGTTGGACTGCTTTTATTGGCATTACAAAAAATTCCAGTCGGAAATGAATTACATATTCAGCTACATCTTCCGGCATATTTGTTACTATCTTGCAAAATGACTCATGTATCCCTATATCTGGAAGGGGATATTCACAAAACCATGCACTCACAGATCAATCTTGATAGAAAAATGCTGCATACCACATGGAAAGGGTCTCGAACCCCATGTTATACCCAAAAAAAAAAGAGAGAGAGAGAAATAAAGTAAACAAGCACAAAAGAGAGAGCAAGAGCATATATCATTATTTAAGCTGTCCCTTCTTACAACAGCAGCATACAGCTCTGCAAGTGGCACACACACACACACACAAACACAACTTCGCTGCATATGCAAATGATATATTACTGTATTGGTTGCAGTCAACCTGAAAAAGAGATCAGATGAAAGTATATAGCTGGACATGTTTAAAATGAAATTAACAGCTGATATTTAATATGTATAACCACTAGTTTATTTTACAGAGATGATCTGGTATTGGCTGTTGAAATAAGAGTAATGATGACTGGTATTCAGAAATCATTGTTCAAATATTATTATAAGATAAATGCTACCCTAATATAAATAATCTTTTTAAGAATAAGAATCAATGTTTGACAAATTGAAACAAAATACATAGACACAATGTTACTTGATAGCAGGGGTAACCAAAAATGGTCAGCCCAATCTGCTAATTGGGTACAGTAGGGCCAATGCTTTATGAACTATGGTTGGCTTGGGCTTAAAAAATCACAACACAAACCCCAAGTTGGATACAGTTTGGGTTTGAGCTAAAAACAATCCCCAGACCCTAACCCGACTAAGCTCCTCCAGACCCAACCCGATAAACAAAAAATATGAAATTAATGTTTCACAAAAAATACCTACATGTTTCATTTGCCTGCATCTTTAGCCTTGTTAAGTTACAGAATTTCACAAGTGCACCTAAACAAGACCAAACCAATGGAATCCTA
Source organism: Phoenix dactylifera (assembly GCF_051530095.1). Taxonomy (NCBI): domain Eukaryota; kingdom Viridiplantae; phylum Streptophyta; class Magnoliopsida; order Arecales; family Arecaceae; genus Phoenix; species Phoenix dactylifera. The sequence continues at coordinate 18,395,689 of NC_143201.1, forward strand.
ACTAAATAAAGTGCCCAATACCTTTTCCCTATTGCCAATGTACAATTCAATCTACTGATTAATCCGACCAAACCACCCAGCTCAACCCAATACAGCCTGAACTTTAGCTTAAGAAGAGGCTGGGTTGGGTTAGGATTAGCCCTCAACTCAATCCGACCTGCCAAAGTTGCAGCCCTAGATGATAAGGAGGGCCAAATTAACTTTATTAGCTGAGAGATATTAAAATATATTAGTATAATTTTACAATTAAATGAAAATAATCAGAAAAGAAAATAGGTTATTTTCAACAGAAGTATAAAAAAAGTTAAGTGAGTCAGCATACTCAGGCTGCAGCCCAATCATTGCACTTCAGTAACATTCCAAAGATAATTCTAAAATTATATACATTAAAATATTGAGGCTAAACTTGCATAGGTAGCAAAGTACGAGTGCAGAGTGAATATATGATAGAACTAAGCACAAGTCAAAATTAATACTAATAAAAGCACTCCCTCCTGCATCCATATAGGACTGCCAAACGACCAAGCAGTTCGTGAGCCAGAACATGTTCAGTTTGAAATTTGGCTTGAATTCAGCTTGAAATTTGGTTTGAATTCAGCTTTGCTCAACTAGTATATCAGCCAAGTAGGAAATAGGAATGCTTGCTTGAGCTCAGCTCAAAAACATTCAAGATACGAATACATAAATGATTTAAATATTTCTATATACTATTTCAATCATTATCTTTTATTATAAGAAATTATCATTATTCATGATAAAATAAAACAATTAAAATGTAAAGAACATATTTTAATTTAAGATTAATATATTATCAAGTCAATTAGCTCAAAGTACACATGTGAAAGTCTTGAGATACCCTATGCTCTCCCCAAATCTCTCAAACAAGTTGTTCATGAACAGCTTGAGCTCAGCTAGAAATTAAATGAGCTGGCATGAGCTTAGCTCTAGTCTACATAATACCCCAGGCTTGAGCTAGGCTCGTTTACATCCATAATCATGCCAAAGGGGGAAAAAAGTACAGCAACATACTGGAGTAGTAATTTAGACAAATTATAGATGTGAAGAAAAATTATATTGAATTTTAGGTATCTAAAAAAAATTGTGATCACATAGAACATGAATGTAGGATACTCACTTCATTATGTATTTGAGCAATAAGAGGTCCTTCACGGAGTTCAAGATTTGGAATCAAATGTTTGATTGCATCAGCACGCTGAAGATTTTCTAAACAATTTGGGTCGGTTGACAAATGGTTGATACACTTCAGTATCTACATTTAGAAGAATAAATGAGATAACATTACAGAATTAGTAAATTAAACAAGAAAAAAATGTAATTAATACCACGTTAAAAATGTCCAATCTGACCTTAAGAAGGATAGGAGGTTCTATCCTATTGAACATCTGAAAAAGACGAGTGAGCAAGCTTTGGCTACACATGTAAGATTTTACAATAGTGTCAGCTTGTGCAAACTCTAACAAAAGATCTGCCACCTTTTCAAGATACTCCCTTGCCACATCAGCACTCATTGAAGATACCATTTGTGAAAGCAATCCGGATGATGTTGTACTTCCTGGTCTTGCATTCAATACACCAGATCCAGATAACACACCAGACGCAGTCTGGGAAGCGACTCCAGAAGTGGAAGGTCCTTCCACAGATGGGGGTAAAAATTTTCTACTCGTCGTTTTGTTTAAAAATTTCATATTTGAGTCTGGATTACCATTTTCTCGACCATGTCTGGATACCTCTGTAAACAATTAAAGAACTGTTTAGCAAACAAACAAAAGAAAACAATATTACAGTATTTTTTTTTGATTGCAGACTATATTACAGTATTTGACAGAAGCTTGTAAAAGACAACAATATCAGATTAATACAGCAGAACGCCACAAGAATGGTGTAACTGAAGTTCAATATAAAAGTTCCAAGCAGATGACGATCATGGGAAGCCTAACTAGATGATTTGAATACAAAAGGATGTGAAGACTGCTGCTCTACTGGAAAAACAAAAAGATACCCTTTTCTACTTTCATGCAGAGGCCACTTATAAAATGAGAGTTCCATCATTCCACATAGAAAAACCAAAATGATTTTGTACATGGTATATGGATATAAAACCAGTAAGCTGAACAAGCAGTGATTACCATCCAAAAATTGAAAAAAAAAAAGAGAAAGAGAAGTGCCTGGTTGAGAAAGGTATGCATGTATCAAGGACTCTCTCTCTCTCTCTCTGCAAGCGCGCTCGCGAGCACATGAGCATGCAGGCACATTTATTTAAACGAAGTGAGATATGATGTCCACAATAAAATTTGCAGCATCCATAAACATGTTTATGCATGCATGTTTTTGAATGAATAAGCTTCACTGTTACATTAGCGACATATGACGTCGATAATAAGATTCGGAGCATCAAAAAACCAATTGACTGTTGTCTGTGTTTGTGCTTGTGTGCAAGTTCATGCCACACATGCCTGTTTGATTCCTTTAGAACTAAAAGCACACATGATCAGCACAAAAATAAGTGCATAATTTCAGGTTATTTGTTGAACAGTCCAACAATACAATTAACAATTGCAATAATACTCAAAACAGACTTCATAACAGGAAACGTTTGATAGTCTCGGTCTGCTAAGTACCCTTCCAATGGTTATGCATAGAAGGACCAGCAATCAGCAATGTAAATACCAGCCTACCAGATCTCTAGACGTTTGGCATAGAAACAAATGTGAAAACTGATAAGCATTTTGTAATTATCTTTCCAGTCTAAATAAATAAAAGCATGGGACAAAGCATGGTTCCAGGTGCCTGGTGGTTCTGAAATACTGAGATGCATGTTTATCAGAGGAATACAAACAGATGCACATGATTTAAGGTATAGAAGTCCAGTATCTGTTATGACTAATTCTCTTTAACGTAGCTAATTAATCATCAACTAGAATCTCCTACAATTTTTACTATTACAAATAAGAACAACTACAAGTCAAAGAATGCCAGAATTTATACCAGATAATTCATAACAGAAAAAACATGTTAGAATCTTACAGTCATGCTATCTGTTAAAATCTAGAACTCTCAGAAATAAAAAGCATCAACATCATTTCATCTGTTTTAACTCTTAAAGTACACTGAATCAGAAAAATAGGTAAGACCTGCAAATTCCGCCATCAGAAGATCAAGTTCGCCATTTGTTTTCCTTTCAGTTGAAGCATGTAATAGTGGCAATATACTTTCATGTCTTTCCAACCCAGAAAGGTGGCGAACATAATCAAGCTGGCCAGAGACATGTCGAGAAGGTGGTTCCTTGTCCAACAGGCTTAGAAGTGGCCTGATCTGATCATGTTGAGATCCTGGTTGACTTGCACCACCAGGGTGCCCGTTTGATATATGTTCCATATATTTTGGAGGCTTGTCAGTAGAACTTCTACCAGCAGAATTAGAGAGTCTTTGCTGCCTTTGTAGGTCATTATCCGCTCGAGAAGTATCATGCTTCCACAAGCCCAAATGGTCATGCTCCTTCAAATTTCTGTTCATCAGATGGCCAACATTTTCTGTTGGAAGTTCAGGAAACTTTGAAGATGCTGAAGGTTCCATTATAGTGTGGCTTGTGTGGGACTTATCCGCATCTCCAGAAAATTGCTTAGAGTCTAACTGGACAGCATCTGGTCTCTGAGAATGAGAAGCTGAAGCATGTAATGGCTCTAAAGCTACAGCTGACAAAGGATGGTCAAGCCTAATCCTAGAAGCATCAAGCTGGCTCGTGTGCGAAGCTGTATCCAACGAACCCGATCTTGGTCTAGGAGCTGGACCATTCTGTGGAAGAGATACGCCTCCACCAGATGTTGAGGCTAGTCGAGTTGCCTCATTCAAGCTGTGAAGGGTATTTACAAGTCTAAGAAGTATACCATTCTTTGCAGCTATACGACAAAAGTCATTTCTAGGTGTTGAATGCTGCAACTTAAATACTTGCCACATGCCATCTATAGCAAGATGTACCATTTCCCTGATGATGTACAGATTGTATGTTGAGCATATAAAATTCGGGAAATGTTTAACACAAAAATATAGGAGACTGAAGAACATGGAACAGAAAGGAATATGTGTTCATTATGACCGGAAAAAAAAAGTATAACCTGAACTTTGCATAGTCAGCCTCAAGAAAGCCCACTAAAACAGGTATCCCTCGGCATGCAATGAACATCTGCAATGTAACGGTGCTGGATAACAAACAAAATACCCTCAGTTAAAGCAATTATTTTATTACTGTACTTGCTAGGAAAGCATATAAGAATTAAACCTGGACTGACAAAGCTGTTGGATAAAAAAAGCTGCTTGCAGACGAACTTCCCGAGGACGATCAGGCACTGCAAAGTTCATTACAACTGGAATCTGCAAATTAAATTTGCAATCAAGATGGTGATTCCCACTAAACAATATCAACATAAAATGACAAGGAAATACATAGAATATTGCAAGAATGCTGATCTCACAAGTCCAACAAGGCAAGCATTTTCTTGGAAACCAATGTTGTCTTTGATTATATGATTGATAATTTGAAACACGGAGCATATGACCTGCAGATGAAGCTTCAGAGGATAATATCTTAGGCTATAAAATAAATATGAAAACCATGAATATGAATTTATGATATAAGAGTGTTTGTTTTGTGCAGTACATCATGCATTATCCAAAGCTACTCAAGCTAGCAGATGACAAATCCATAGAAAAACAAACTGAGTTAAGTACTTACACGATTTTTAGGGACTTCAAGAAGTTCCATAAGTGGGAGAAAACCATGCTGCGACATGTAAACATGTTTCTGTTCAGGACGATGAGCAAAGAACACCATAAGCTTTTGACAAGCTGACAAAATTACATCTTCAGGTGCTTCTGGTTTCAGCAGCCCAACTAATTTGCTAAATTCCACGGACTATATATCACAAAACAGGAAAAAAAATATCATGGTCAAGCAAGAATGATCTAATAAGCATTTCAAAGGAAGAAACATTAGGTGGTCAAATATGAATGCATGAGTAAAACACTAGGCTATGCTATCTCATAAATCAAGAATGCAAAAATTATACAGGTAATCAAGATTTCTGGGGCAAAAGCAAAGTGTCCCATCAATAGGAAAAGTGATGGAGATCAGAAAAATATCTAACAGTAGCACAGCTACAGGTTAGTTTACATGTATTTTCAGATGAACACCATCAGATATCCAGTAAAATCCGCATCTGGAAGTGGGTAAAATTAGACTTTCTTTATAAAACTAACTGTATTTTTGGATAAGGCTTATCTATTTCTTAATCATATATTATATATTTTGACAGATAAAATGGGTTCCCATGACCTTAGAATCATCAATAATCTTCTAAAAAGGTTGAATTTTGGCCCAAACGCAATTTAGCAAGTAATGCTAAGATACTTACTACATATCTTTTAATAACCTAACAATTTTAAAACCACGACACCACATCATGGTAAGGAGAGCTAATTGTGCAGGTGTAAACATACATGTTTAAATGAGGTTTTACTATTTCCAACAATTGACAAACTCTTAATGTATGTAAAGGTGTGGCAACTGAATAAGTGGCATGCACTCTCCAATGCATCATGTAAAATTGCACTAATAAAAATCAAATTGTTCTTTATATTACTATGGAAGAGAGCATTAGTTATGTAAAATATCTTGGTTGGTTAAAACGTGAGGGTAATAACAAGATTGAGCACTAATATATATGTAGGCTAATAGGTACAAAAAAGTGGATCAGAACTCAAGATGGCAGGGAGAAAAAGTCAAGAAACCAATAGCTATAAGGAGAAATCTACAAAGAATGAATCCAAAAAATAAATAAATAAACATATCAAATTGATGGGAAGTACTAATTAGAATTCTGAATAATAACTCATAAATTGATCTCATCCTTCCCACTCAAACATGATCCAAAACATTAATGCGGGCGCCTAAGCAGCCAAGACAACTGTTTTTTCAGATCGTTCACAACCCAACACCCTCTCCTTCCCCCGGCCTTGGGGGTGGTAAAGGAAATTTCAAGGCAAATCACCTTCACAAATACATTGCGTAAGTAAGAAGTGAAGGTATCTTTATTATATCACAATGACACGCTTTAGCTCTAATAGCACATAATATGCACATAGTACAAGCTATTAAGCATTAAATGCATCAACTTGACATATTTCACAAGTTTGCAAGTGTAAATAATGGAATTCTTATAAAATATTAGGTTCTTATGAATATATTATACTTGTTTAATTATGCTTCCAATAAGTACAAGAGGCAGTGGCAACATCTACAATTTGAATTTTAAAACTACGAACAACTTCATTATTTTATTGAATTTCATTCACCCCTGGTCACTACAAAGGTTAAACGTGTCGATAATTGGTTGGCATCAAAAGGCAGTGAGGAAGATAGCTTCGAGTTAATGAAAAAGGATAATTGAAGATGTCCTCAAGTCAGGTGCAAAAATGTCATGGATATACAAGGTGGGAGAAAATTTTCAGAATTACTAAATAACTTGGTTAATTAAATCTTGAAAAGAAGGAATGCAACAAATAATTAAATAAGCCCAGTCCTCAATTATAAGCTACGCAACACAGACTTGGGTATGAGTGTCAGATGCAGTAATGAGTCTACATGTTGGAACCTTCTAATTTAACAAACTTCTTCATGCAGATCCATAACCAAGTATGACATTGATATCCATTGCAGAACATAGGTTGCACTTTAGATAAATAAAACAGTCCAAGAAACATAGATTATAAGAATAAAGGATTGAATAAAGTTACACCATTTATGTCGGGAATAAAAAAAAATCTGCAACATAAAGGTAGGGTAAAGGGTGGTTGAATAAGGAAAGAAAAGAACAATATTAGAGAATGGGTAAGACCAAGATCCACCGTACCGGTACCGGTTGGCATACTGGTGGCGGCCCAGACCGGTACATACCGGTCCCGTACCGGTCCATACCGGTTCCATACCGGTTCTTCAACGATAAGCTACCAGTACCGGATTCCACGTTGATCCGGTACCGGTCCCTGGATGGACCGGTACGTACCGGCCCGTATCGGCCGGTACGGCAGACCATGGGTAAGACTGTACAGATCCAAGCTCAACTTTAAAAGCTAGTTTCTTTCCTTGGCCAAAAAGAATGGAAAGATTTAAGAATAAAGAATGTAAACATGGTCTTTAGTGACTTGAAAATAACATATAATAAAACACCACATGAGATAATTTTATGAGCATTTAAGAAGAATTGATACTCAAAGGGTACAATGAAATTGTTGAAGATAATGTATGCAGAGTTGTGACAAGCATGTAAATTTAGTGGCAAAACAAGGGAATTTCAAACCACTAATGACTAAAACCAACTCTTCGCACTATGTCTGAATATTTTGTGCAATGCCCCAACGCTACAATATTCTATTTATGACTACTTGTACAATTCAGTTAATCCATTCTACCTTATGATTAAGTTAAGTAATTGATATTAAGCATTGTTATTTCTGTGGAGTTACCATGAGATTAAGTAAATGATATTAAGGACTACAAGGAAATTGTTGATGAGATTCTGACTACAATTAAGGAAAGTGCAAGGATCATATTTCAAATACTAAACAGTAGGACACCTCATACTTTTATAGGCTTCTACGTCGTGCTTCTTAAGTGAATCACAACCTCAAGCTTACTGCCACCTCATGTTTAGAAGACATCATGCTTACTACTAAATAACCATCACATGCCTGGGCCACCTAATGTTGAAGCAGCTACCTCATATTTGAAAGCTACCTCGTGTTTAGGTAGGGATCGGTGCCTCATGCTTAACCTACCAACTCATACTTGAGACCTCATGCTTGATCTAACACCTCATGCTCAACCCCTCCCGCAAGTCCTTATTAAAATAGCCACCTCATGCTTACATATCAGCCACCTAGCTGAACCTTAGCGTGAACCTAGTTACTATTATGTTATAGTTGGAGACCTTCTCCTTCAAGACTTCTAAAAAAAGGAGGGTGATACACTGCTACCTATACAAAGCAGCTAGTGAAGAAAGAAAATATAGGAAAGAATAGCGGCAAGCTAGAGGAAAAGGGGGAGTTGCAGTGTTAATCTCTGGAACATATTTTATAGGGTAAGTGTCCAAACATAGTTGACAATTTATATTTTAGCAAATAGGTGATGGATATTATATAGATTCAAAATTTTGATTTCTACGGTTCAATATTCAGGCTCTGTTTGGGGGAGCTTTTGGAGGGCCAAAAAGCACTTTCTGACCCTCCAAAAGTACTTTTAGATAAAAAATGATGTTTGGTAAAATTTTCAGAAAGTTGTTTCAGCTTTTGCGGGAAGCTGAAAACAGCTTTTGGGGAGAAGCTCCAATTTGAAGCTTTCCGAAAATGTTGTTTTCAGCTTTATCGGAAAGCTATTTTTTGGATCAAAATAACCTCATTTAAATCTCACTTTTTTTCCCAAAACCCTCATCCCACCTCTTCCTCTCTCACCCATCCCCTCCCTCTCCCTTTCTATCTTCTTCTTCCTCTCAACGCCGCCGCCTCTATTCCTTCTTCATCTCCTTTTTTTTCCTTTTTTTTATTTTGGGAGCTCGTGGCTGCCCACGATGGCAGCCACCATGTCGGCCACCACCCATGGCCGGCGGCCCCTCTATATTTCAATAAAATAAAATAATAAATAAATAAATAAATAAATAACTAAATATAATAAATAAAAAGAAAAATAATGAGTGAGTGGCAAATAATTTGATCTAAATAAATAAATAAATAAATAAAAATATTAGTAATTATTTAACCAATTTTATCACCTAGCTAAAAAATTTGTTAGAGAGATAAATGATCATTAGAAGGATGAAAAATTAATTTACACTAATAATTATAATATTTTATATATTTATTATTGGATTATACTATAAATATAATATTATATTACATTATATCATAATATATGGATATGTTATGTTAAATAATTTAATATTATATTAAATTATTATTCTATAATACATAATGTTATAGTACTATATTATAATAATATTATATTACATTACATTAATATTATACTATATCATATATTTATGTATTAATACATATTATATTTTATTATGCTTTGTTGTATAATACTGGTAATGTCCTTTATGGTCATTTTGTCGCATAAAAGTACTTTCTCAGTTTGTTTACCAAACACATGTTAAAGTACCACAACGCTTTAGAAATATAGTTACCAAACAGCAAACAGCTTTTTATAAATGCTCTGCTTCAGATAGCTCTACTTCCAACAGCTCTACTTCCAAAAGCTCTACTACTAACAGCTCTCCCAAACATAGCCTTAGGAATTGCCTAATTTCTTGTTTCTGACTAAAGTTGAGGCAGGTTATAGATTCTAATATCAACAATGTTCCTGGTTACATGGATATTTTATATGCTATATACCCTAGTCATATGCAAATGATCAAAGTTCTATGATTTCTGATCTTTTTCCCGAATGTTTTGTCGCAAGTGAATGTTGAAAAATCTGTGTTTTGAATTACTATTTGACAACTATTTTATCAGCATTAAGTCAATGTATAAAAGAGTTTGCTTTTAACTCTAGTCCTTCAAAAAGTTCATTAATCGTTATATTGCCTAAAAGTGAAAAGTTTCATTTTGTTGTGAATTCAAATGAAAATTTCAGACAAGTCATATTGTGATAATTGACCCTGGCCAACAAGTTGTTGGCTTTCATGCTCTCTGTAAGACACAATGTAGTGAACCATTGCAGCAGGTATAATAGTTGGCATCAATGAATCCTTGACCAGCATGTATGATAGTTAGTCTCAATGAACCCTTAGCTAATAGGCCTATTGATCAATGAACCCTTAGTTAGTTGATCTTCAGTGAACCCCTGACCAGCGGGTAATAATGGTTGATCTTCAGTGAAGCCCTAAGCAGTGGGTATAATAAATGGTTTCAGTGAACGCCTAACCAATGGGTACTAAGGGGAGGCAAAATGGATTGTCCTATTTTCGGCATGAAGTCACCCAATTCTGGCCAAGTCGAGCTTGGAAGGCCGAGCCCAAAAGGCCGACCTCAAAAGGCCGAGCCCAGAAAGCCGAGCCCAGAAAGCCGACCTCAGAAGGCCGACCTGTCGTCCACATGTTGCAGCCATGCCCTGCAGCAGCCTCACCGCACCATGTTTTGCTTGCTGACCATGCCACGACAGGGATCATGCCCTGCTTCCCTAGCCATGCCCTGCCATATCTGTTAACGCCTTACCATTCATAAGAACGGCCTACGCCGTGTGCCTCAAGCAAGCTCTAGCTGCGCGCCATCTCCACTCTTGATGGAAACAGGCCATACCTTCGCCACCTGGGCGCCACCATCGGGGCTATAAATGACTCCATTAGGTAACGCCTAAGGAACTTTTGGACCAACTAAGATCCGTTCTAACTTGAGCATCGGAGGGCCCTCACTGGAACTACCGGTGAGGCTTTGTGCAGGTACGCCGTCGCGCAGGAGATGGCTCACCCTCTGCCTCGACACTTTGGCGGCTTCCTCGACTCCTCCAGCGTGGTCACCCTCGGGCCAAATTTGAACCACAACAGGTACCATAGTAGATTACCGATCAGTTGGCATTGAAACGATCATAAATAAGTGTTTGGAAGTTTTCAGTATATTCGAGTGTTTTCAAATGCATCCCAGCGTATTCAAATGTTTCTAAGTGTATTCCAATGTTTCACCAAACAAGCGTTTTCAACAATTCTGCAAAAGAAAGGCATATATCTTGATGATATTAATTGTTTCAAAAGCATTCCCTTGTTTCGGAACAATGAAATATTGATAAATGCACCTTTCTTTGAGGAGGATAAATGTACCTATTTAATCTCCTATAAGATATTGTTTGTTAATTACTGTGTTTTAATAAGCATGTACTTCCATTGTTTTATTTTTCCTAACACTATGTTGTTCACTATGTTTGGATACTTGCTAAGTTGTGTAGCTCACCATTGAATGATGTACTTCAGAGTGAAAAGCTGATTGGCATGAGGCTATTAACAAGCTTAAAGTGCTTTTGGTGTACATAGTAAAGCTACTACTACAAAAGAAAGAGCTAGATCCTTTTTTGTGTATCTTAAGAAAAGGCCTGTAGAATGACTGCATCAGTAAATTAAGGAGAGAATTCTGCAATCTACCTATATTGACGGATAAAATATTTGCCTTAAAATGAATCATTTTGCATGTTATAAAATAATGGAATGAAAAAAAATCTTGGTTTGGTTTCAAAACTTGTTATAAGCTTAAGTTGGACAAAATTTTAGTTTGCCTTGTTCAATCAACGGCCACTTATCTTATAATTACATGACTTGAAGTTTGATTTGGGAATGGTAATGCTTCCATGACAACATATTGAATTAAAGGCAAGTCGTTAATGCAATTGTAGTCACCCTTGGAACCTGGCAGAGCCAGATTACAAGGCATGACATTTTGTGCTTGTAAGATGAATTTATTTTTTGGCAGTCATATATGACAAATTTATTGCTGACATTGAACGGGTATTAATGCTTTTAGTCATTTGCAAATGACAAAAAGTTGATTGATAAGATGAGGGCAAGGTTACATACTGAACTGTAGTTACAGAATGGCACAAAACTGTCTGGTTTTAATTATCACATGACGGCACAAAACAAGGCCAAAATGGTCTTTTAGATTGTAAGGATGGTGTCTCCAAATAATAATACATTCAATATATCACTTTTAGTAGCACCCGACAAATGCATCTAACTTGCTCTTGGACAAAGGGTCACACATTAGTTGAAGGAACCATGAACTATATGTAGATAACTTATGCGCTTATCTAGCCTCCTCAAGTGTCCTCTAGAAATATTAGAGAATGCATTTGATTGTCTTTAGAGAAAAAGATTATCTTCAACTGCTTAGTGCACAAATTCATGATATGCCCATTAAAACCATGGCATGCCATACCGTACCGAACCGGACGGTGCCGGGCATATCATACCATACCGGTTCGGAACCGGTACCAATACCGGTGGTGTACCGACAATCGGTACGTAAAAAAACCGCGTACCGTGCCGTATCGATACTATGCCAGTGTGGCACCGGTACCGAGACGGCAAACTCAGATTAAAACACAGACATTTAAAAACGAATCATTGAATAGCCAATACACTCAGAAATTCAGTCATGTATATTATTAGATTCAGATAGGATAATCATCTGAAAAGTAGTTATGACATCCCACATCAGCTGAAGTAATTTCAATTTTAGTATAAAAAATGAGCACCTGTAGGGGAAATAGGTTGTCTGCAGGCAAGTTTTCATCAAAGACCTGTCAAAAGAATTAAAACAGAGCAATAACAATGTCAGATATTAACAAATGAAGGTTACTAATCAAAATTTTGAACACTGTATCTTCTTAACAAATATCACAGACATGTACAGGTGCACAGTGCAAATTAAATTAAAAGAGCCTCTGAAGAAACAAATGTGTTTAGAACTGAAAAGACATACATCAATATCGATCACATCTTTCCCCAGACCCATCACAATTTCTAGAAGCTTTCCACCATTTCTCCGTCCTGTTTCATTTTCCATCTGCTTATGAGCCATCCTAGCTTTGAGTTCTTTTGCTAAATCATTTTTCCCACCATCATACATGACTGCATTTCCTTGAGCAGCAGCAGATGTTGAAGCTTCAGAACCTTGATCTCTCTGTCTATCCAATGGTTGAAATAAATCATCCAAGGAAGCATCTCCTGGTGTGTCACTAAACCTACTCAGCTCATTACTTCCATGAACTGTTGGCTTTACAACCTTCGGATAGGTCACGATAGTTAGTTATAAGAAATTTAAAGGAAAATGATATTCATTTCAGAAACATACATCTTATTGACGATCATTTGAATAAGATTTGTGTTGTATCTCAATGCATAGTACATGGAAGAAAGCCGCACAAGATATTTAAGATAATAAATCATAAACATATAACCATGGAATTGGTTCCTCCCAACTTCTTTCAAGTTAACTTTTTTAATGATATGACCAACGAATGAGCATGTCGATTTGGAACATAACTAATCTATGATAGATGCAACAGCTAAACTGTCACAATAAATGCAATTGAGGGCAAAAAAAGACAATCACCAGCTCTGATTATCAGGAAGAGATATAATGAGAAAAATGTTGATGAAAATTTCACCTTTTGAGAACCAACTTTTTGTATTCCTGGTCCAAAGGAAAATAAACTACTTTCATCGAGTCTTGAGCCTCCTTCACCTTCATGTTCTACATCTCCAGCATTTTCTCTTCTCAACTCTGGAATGTCTTGAGCCCCATTTGTGACCATCATATTATGCAATAACTCATCCGGATTACTGGGAGAAGCTGCTCTGGCAGAAAAAGATCCTAATGATGGCTTTTCATGGAAAACTAGAGTAGGATCTTTAGCAGAAAGCATATCATCAACTATATTTTCTGCACCGTCTGAACAGGTATTCTGAGCAAGGTTACACTTTAAACTGAGATCTTCATCGGTCCCATTCCTTTCAATAGAATCAGTAGTCAAGAGCTCTTTTTCAGACTCTTCCTGAAGCATGATAGCACAAGGAGGCATCAGTTTGTTATAACCTGAACAATGGCTGATTGAGAATATAAAATCCAAACTAAGAAAGCCTGATTAAATTCATTTAAATGTCTATATAACGTTTGCTCGGTCATAATCATGCATTAAGAGAAATGTTAATCATCGTAGAAAGACATACTATCTTTTTTTTCTCTATGGATGGTCTTTCATTGCCAGTTTGGTTATCCCCGCTTAAGTTGTCATCAGCCATGGCAGCATCTTCATCAATGTTCCTGAAATGGCACCAGTCAGTAGACAGCCTGGAAACTGGCAAGTTGGTTTTCAATGAATTTGGAGCTAAACCTAACAACAGTGCATCGCGAAGGGAGGATGCAACTCAATTATGGGATATGGCAGCAAAGGTTCCTTTAGTAAGGAGCAAATCCAGAAATAAACAAGTTCAAATGTTTATGATATATCACCATTGGATAGCATAGGTACATGCAGAAAAAAAAGAAAATAATGTTGCAGGCTGCAGTAGTATAATATAATATGATATAGAGCCACGGGCGGCGGAACCGTCCCGAACCACCTAGTTTGGGGCGTCCTGAGCCGTACCGGCCACGGACCGGGACGGTTCCGGCAAAATGAGACCGGCGATGGAGAGGGAGGAGGAAAGAGGAAAAGAGAGAGAGAGAGAGAGAGAGAGAGAGAGAACGGGGGAGGGAGAGAGAGGTCGAGGCCAACCGGCGGAGGCCGGTCGGGGAGCTGCCGCGCAAAGTAGGGAGCTGCGGAAGAAGGGCTCCGCTCCGGTCCCCTGTTTCATTCAAAATAGGGGCCAGAGGGGATTTAAAAAAATTAAGTCTGCAATGGGTTTGCCGACTCACTTAAAAACCTCAAAAATAAAATAGGTCCCATCCAGTCCCTATTTCGAACGAAACAAGAGACAGGAGCAAAGCCCTTCTTCCTTGGCTCCCCGGCAGCTCCCCGGCCTCCGCCTCTGTGCGGCGGCTTCCCGGCCCTCCGCCTCCTCTTCGTCCGCCTCCATCGGCCTCCCCCTTCTCTCTTTTCCACTCTCGTTCTCCCTCTCCCCCGCCTCTTCTACTGTGTCGATACAAGCCCGGCACAGCACGGCACGGCATGGGCCCATACCGACCCGTGTTGCCCGGCAACCGGTCCAGGGGCCAGTACCGGCACAGCAGACCATGTATAGAACTGTCATTTCAAAATAGAGTTTGGCATATGATATGAAATTCAAATAGGGATGGCAATCGGGTTGGACTAGATACGGATCAGATCGGATACAAGATAGATCAAAAATCTGTCAATACGAATCTGATCTGTTTATTAAACCAATCAAAAACTCATATCCGAACCTGACCATTTTAGCAAACATGTATCCTAATGCAACCAACAAGAGGTTGAATCAAGTTAAACGGGTTAAATGGTTAGGCATTGCCACCACTAAACCTGATACACCACAAGCCTAATTCCATATATGTTTTGTTAAAAATAAATATACATTTCAGCTGATAATGGGCCCACAAAGCATGAGGTCCATGGGGCTGAGACTTAATCAGGCCTGCTTGAACAAAATTGATCTTTTTGGGCCAATCATGGATTCAATTTTAGGTCCAAATAGTACTGGCAACGTGGTCTGGCTTGAATCTTTCATAATATTATGAACAATACTTACAAATACATAAAAACATATATAGACTTTATATGTGTTAAGGCCTGACCTATCACCATGATCCCCCACCCTTCCCTCCCAATAGCAACCAATATGGGAACGCTTCCCCAGCCCACTCCTGCCTCATCTACAACCCAATCAAGCATTTCTCCACCAGGTGGGCTACAACTAGACTTAAATCTATGAGTATAGGATTCGAGCCAGGCTCCAGCCAGACCTAAAATTTTCACAGAAATCCTATGCCAGGAGCTGATTCAAAATCGTCAATCTAGAATAGTGTTTAAAGGTTCAGCCTGC
Organism: Phoenix dactylifera; assembly: GCF_051530095.1. Taxonomy (NCBI): domain Eukaryota; kingdom Viridiplantae; phylum Streptophyta; class Magnoliopsida; order Arecales; family Arecaceae; genus Phoenix; species Phoenix dactylifera. The sequence goes on from NC_143201.1 coordinate 18,411,267, forward strand.
CCTTGCTCCAAGTAGCCTAACCTGAGATATTATCAGTCATAATACCTGTCCACTGCCACAAACTGAGTACATTTAACAATTCTATCCAAGCCTTTTGGCCTCACATCCAGATTTAAGAACATTACTGTTCAAAGTTCAAACTATAATGGAAAAAAGAATTCTTGCACATGAATAAAAGTATCTTACTATAAAAATGATAACAAATGGCTTTTGTATGAGCATTCCCTTACATTAGCTCCACTGAATTTATTCTCTCAAGAAAGCTTTATGTTTGAGCAAAGAAAGAAGAAAACAATGATCGTATTAAGCAGCCAACAATGTCCGTAAATTATATATGGGGAGGGCGGATTAGATCTTGTATTTATTTTCTTGGGCAAATTACACTGCATTGACAATCACCATTACTTACCTAATTGATCCACCTGTTTGTCGCAGAGAGGATGGCAAAGCACGTCTTGAGTTTTGGATCCATGGGTGCTGCAACAATGTCTTTGCATCCGGTCTTTGCATTGCATCCTAAATTGACTTTCTAAAGTTAGAAGAGGGACTAAATGGATGACAAATAGTGGACTGGGTGGGTGAGATTTGCTCTTAATTATAAACAACCTGAGGTGATAACAATTTAGTGCATTACCTTTTTAAAACATTGACGGAGAAAGTCAGTAATGTCAGGTGACAGGCCTTCAGGTATTGGAGGATGTACATCCTGAAAAATAATACCTTAAGTATGTCGTATGTCCAGGAAATAATTTTTAAAGAAAATGTCCAAGAAACACTTAAAAGTAGCCAAAAAAAAGTTATTCAAATCAGAAAGTCCACTAACACTTCCAAAAAAAGAAAAATACAAACACATAAAAACAAAAACAAAAAAACAAAAATTACAAAGAGATGTTTTGTGAATTTCATAGAAAGTAAGAGAAATTGGAAAAGAAATGTGGGTGCTAGGCTGCAAAAGGATTATAATGACTTTGATCTAAACTGTAAACCATTTGACCTAGAACCAAATGTGTGCGCATGACATGAAAAAGAGCTAGTCTAGAGTGGGCTAGATTAGAAATTATATAAAAATTATATAACAACTTAAGCAGATGACCAAATAATGGGAGCAGCCCAAAAGAAACCTTGTAACAATCTTCTTCAACTACTGAATAATTATTGAAATTTTCTCAAATTTGTCATAAATATTTTCTTTGAAAAGTTGAACTTGCAAAATATAATGTTTACATGCAAAGTTTTTTGCAGGTTCCATGAATAAATCATGGCTACTACTTTTCTAATCTCCTTCTACTGCCCTCCATCATACTCTTTCCAAGAAGGGTTGTTGCTTAATTGCATTAGCTTAAATGACTTCGATAATAAGCTAGCTTCCCCACCTGCCAATTTGCTTTCTAGATAGCATCTAAATCCAGACTACTGCTTAAAGTTGCCTTGGCCAAGACTCTACTGCAATCTGTACAGGGCTTACATCAAGTTCAGAGCCAATTGTGAAACTCTCAAGAACTTCAACAGATCACAGCTAGAACAGCTATACCAAAGAATAAAGGAATAATTTCTCCATGATCCAAGACCTTGTCATCCTATAGAATTTTATCCCTTTCTTGCAAAAACTAAACTCTAGTCCTCATATTCACATTTTATTATCTCACCTGCCTATAAAAGAAGAGTTTGGCATGATTACTTGACCTAAATGTAGGTTGTAGCTGCTGACTTTTGCATCTGAATCTGCACCTGGTTTGACAGCTAAATGTCAACAAGGAAATCAGACTCTTTTGGCACACTTCTTAGGACCAACAGATGAAGGTGTCCAGGGCATCATAGTTTACAAAGGAAATTTTCTGGCACCCACATGATATTGTTGTCATATTCATACTTCAACCATTAAGCAAATTGGCATATCTTTGTACTTTTTCATACAACATTACCTGGCATATACCCCAACATAAAGTATATGATAATCATCAGCAAAAGAAGGAACATTAGCCCTCCAGCCTATGATACAACATCTTTAACATCATGGGCGTGCCCTCTATCTCACTAGAAGCCTGACCTCACATATTGATAATACGAAATGCCTTTGGTAAAATTTGCGAAAATATTTTCTTCCATGATCTTTGCAAATTATCCAAGAAGCACCAACAATGGTGTAAGACAAAATGAAAACTAAAAATTAATAATGCAATGATAGAAGCATACATATGGATGCAAACACATGTGTGCACTTGTACCACACACAATAAAGAAAAGGTATTTAGAGAAAACCTGAACAATTCGAAAAAGTGCAGGCATAGGTTGAAGATCATAATATGGAGGAACACATGTGAGTAACTCAATGACAGTGCAGCCAACACTCCAGATGTCTGATGCAGCACAAACCCCAGACATTTCAATAACCTGTAAAAATTGATGATTATAAAGCAATATGGCAAACAGATGGAAACCAACTAGTAATTTGCAGAGACCACATAGAGATGGAACTCAGAAGATTTATGTTAGCTAAAGTTTAATATAGAATTAAGAACCACAAGAAGGATGTTTAGTAAAACAATTAGTTTGGTCTTTCAGATTCTAATGTAATAAATGCTAGAGTAGCACTCAAGAGGAAAGGTAGGTAACACATAGATACATACACTAATTATAGATAAACACTACTTATACATTAAAACTTGTACCTAAAGACATGCATGTATACATGTGTGTGCATCAGAGTGGAAGTTTGCAATCTCTTTTCTAGGGTAGAAAATGTGAGAGTTTGCTCAAATACCACAATTTGCAATACCTTAACAGATAATGCAAGGTAATAAAGATGACATAAATGAAGAGAGCATAAGCTTAATGTTGTAAGCATCAAAAAGAAGGGAAAAAAGGGAAAAAACAGGTTAAGGGCAAAGTGCATATCACAGGGAAACAAAAATGAGATGTCTAAATATAAACATGAAAAAAGCTATAGGCCCCCAAGATGGTTGCAAAAAAAGAAGTTATTAGAGTGGGCTTCATAACAGAACCTTCTAATTTAGATGTCACATACACCTCAGAAAACATTCACACTTCCACTCTTTGCTTCTTTGTGCCTTTGGGACAAACACAGGTCCCAATATTAGAAGGTGTTATCTCACCCTTTCATCTAGACTTTGCATGTCTATGAAAATCTTGGAGTCATGCTACTTGCATTAGCTTATAACCATGATTGGTAAGCTAGATATACCAACATTCTGACAGCCATGTAGATTTCGTGGTAGGCCCTTTCTTTAGCAAATTGTCATTGCCAAGTATAGAAGAGGCCGACAGCCAGTGATAAGATGTGCTCGGTCCATCAACGGAGCCTTCTCAACTTTTTTTGGCAATACATCCAACACCATTTTTGACGGAAGAAGGCGGATTGATAATGATGATTTCGGTACTCACCATAAGCTTAGTTACTATGGTTAACCTGAAAGAGTGTTGCTAGGTCATCATAGGCCAACTCACAATGCTTAAGTATTCATTTTAAGCAAAGCATGTTGGGCAAGGCCTAAAGTTTTGGGCCCGATCAGATTGTAGGCTTAGGCATAACAAAAATTACATTGCCATCACATAGCCTGGCCTAGAAAAAATAATACATTAGCTTATTATTAAAATATAATATACATAATAAATATATGTTTTCAAAACTATACAAGGTAAATGTTAACACATACTACCGAAGCACCTACAAGTTCCCACCCAATTTGCTTGACAGCCCCTCTTGTTTGACATTTGGCCATCCATCCAAGACATCTATTTCAACTTTAGACCCCCAGGTCTTGGTAGCAAGAAACTTCTGGCTAGGGTGTTGCACTTGCTTTGAACCTCTTGGGAATCTCATACTAACATGTACTTCCTGAGCATTTTCTTATTCTAAAATTTTTCGAGAAATCTGACCCCCTAACCTGCACTTGAATCCACTCCTGCTTCAGGTAATTAAGATATAGATATATTCCTATCTTCCCCATTTTTTACATCTCCTAACCTCTCCTACTGCATCAGATGCCTCCACCACCCTCTCAATCATCTCCTCACTTCTCTTCCTTGTCTCCCAATCTATCCTCCCTACCACCCTTCTCCCTACCCTCCCCACCCCCCTCTTGCTTGTACTCTTTGACTCCTGCTGCCTCCCTTGTCCTCCTCTTCATTGCCAAAATCGGGAACAGCAAAACAGATATCTTAGAAACATTTGAAGGAAGCATTTAGGTAGTGGGTGCTGGGTTCAAAATTCCTAGATGATTCTAAAGTGGATGCGCTACCATGGGTGAAAGATTCCAACTGTTAAGGTCCTCCTATCTCCACCCTCAAAGGTCAAGTAATGTCATGCCCAAGCTTTGGAAAGAAGATGATAACTGAGCTCAATCTTCATATACGAGTCCTGAGTAGGCCTAGAAAAGGCCAATATTATAAGGCTTGATGCCGAGTTATGTCCTTGCCTAACTTAGCTAGGCCTAGGTCTAATAGTGAGTTATCACCACGCCATTTTGTTTAAAACAGTCCTAGACACTTAATCATATTCTAAACCCTAAGTTTCTACCTCCACCCAAATTTCCTTCCATTCTAACAACCGTTTTCCCATGGCTAAACGTTGATAAATAATAACTATTAGGCCTTCCATCACTAATCACGAATGCTTGAATCCCCTTCTTAGTTTGTTTTAGTCCAATGCCAGTGGCATGCTCAAAGGGCAAGGGAAACTCTGGCTATGAGATCTAAAAGCCCAAAGGTCAGATGGAAGCCAACTTCATGAACAATAGCCCTATCCACCTTCAATAGTTGAGAACAAATGGATTACTGCATATAAAATAAATGATATCCAACTTCAACTGTTGTCATAAGAAATAGAGGGCTTAAACATGTAACATTTAAGTCATCAATATGAATGACTTCGATGGAATTATATAAGTAATTATTTAGCATCATAATGTTATAATCCACTACAAAGGGCAATTGCCTAAACTATACCATTGCAACAGTCTATAGTCCTCTCATGCAAGATGTTAATATATATACAACATAAACAATTGTTTTCCAGCAATAAATATTTCAGCTCTTTAATCAAAAGAGCAAGTTGTCCATTTCTATTAAGGTTTCAATTCGAAACTATATTCTTCCATTTCATTTTCACCACTTAATTTCGCCAAGGATGTAGCTGGATACAATAGTATATATAACTACCAATTCAAAATTTCCATGCCCTTTATTTGTTTTCACTTATTGAAATGACATATTAGATTCGGGACATGTAGACCTAATATAGCACATTTGATGTATCCACAACCAAAGCCAATGATCCAAGACACGATCAATATCAGTCCATCCAACTAGTATCATACTGCTCCAATAAGGAATTGGGTCCTCAAATGCCCTCGGGACACCTATTCTCTCTTGGGTTAGCTCGTCCTGACTCGTCCAAGTGAATACGGCTAAAACTAACTGAGACCAAGTTAGCTGGTAGCCTGGTACCAACTAGGGCAAACATATGTCGAATAAAAGAGAACAACATGCTCTTTATTTATTTTTTTTGTTCGGACTCGCACATGAGAGAGGTTAACACAGGGAAAAAGTCAGAAAGAGGAGAAAGAGAAGAGAGAAACGAGAGGAAGACGTGAGAGGAGGTCTTCATATACGGCCTCCTCTCAAATCCAAACTTTCCTACACCAGAATTGTTGTGCAACTCTAATAAGCATATCCAACCTTTCTTTCCTCTTCCATTTTGCCATTGCCAAAAATAAAGAAAATAAGGAAAAATCATGCCAACCTTTTTCTGTTTGACAAGAAATTGGAACATGTCATAGGGAAGGCATCAATCTCGAACACCTTATTTTAACTTTTAATGTGAATTTTATTTTTTTCTAAAATTATATTATTTGCAGAAGCAATGACTAGAAAAAATAATAGAATAATAAATGCAAGAAGAAAAACGAATTATTATTTTACTTCAAATTGATGCTTTCTTGATCATAATATAATTGATAAAGTGGTGATTTGATTAAATATATTGTTAGTTATCATATTTTCTTTAAACCACAGACGCTAGTACCTGCACCAGCACCAGAAGTCCGACCATCTGCTTAAAAATTCTAACTAAGTGCCTAAAAACTTCTAAATATTTGCGAAAAAATACAAAACTAATGTAGAAAATATAAACAAAATAAAAACGGAAGAAAAAAAGAGGAGGCATCTCAATACCATACTAGGATGCAAGCCTTCCCAAGAGTCAACATAGGATCATCCCAATACCATCCGACTTTGGACTAGACCGGGATAGGTACCAATACCGGGATTAAACCCTTGATCAAGGAAGAAGTTGTATTCTGTTCTTATTCATCTACGCAATGATGTTCATTTCTTTACTTTCATCAAAAAACATGAGTTTCATAGTGCTACAAAATAGTGTTGATAGATATCTATCTTTAAACTGTCACCATCTTTTCTTCCTAAAGAAGTTTGATTCCATGTGCTGTAAAGAAATCTCCAGGATACCATAAAGGCAAAGCTTTTGCACTATATACTATAAAATGATAGAAATCAGATTAAAGTAAAGATGTCCAGGATGCAATTTATCATGTTACCTCAGGGGCCATCCAATATGGGGTTCCAACCACTGAATGTGTGTTTACATCTGCTTCAGTTAATTTTGTCGCAACGCCAAAGTCAGCAAGCTTAACAAGACCCTAAAAGAATATTTATTAAAGAGATCAGAATGATTAAAAGGAATTTTTTTAAAAAAAAGCAAGCTTTAAAAAGATTGAAAAAAATATAAGGAAAGTTTTCTATTGTTAACCTAAAAAAATGAATACTTAATGCAAGAAAAAAAATTTCATAGCATTAGAAGTTTAGAACTAATGACAGAACTAATGAATGAAAGGTGAACAATACTAAATTTGAATGTTTACATTCAAATGGCTGATGCACTAAGTTTTTCAAGAGCAGATACCGATGCTAAAAAATAAGAGTGCCTTCTTCAATTCCTCCGTCTATTGGTGCATGCATGCCGTCAATGTGTACCTACAAGTTGGAATTTGCAAGATGTACATATAAACACAATCAAGGTCTTAAATCCCCTGGGATGGGGCTGTCCTGATTTTCCTATGGAAAGGGATGTGCCGCCGTCCCGTCCCATCCAGATGCTTGGAACAGGGCATGTCCCAAGACGTGTCGATTGGGACGCTCGACAAGGGCGGCATGGTCCTATCCCAACACTTGGGATGGTACCCCATCCCAATATCCTACAGGGCGTCCCGCCGGGACTTAAGTCCTAGCACAGAATAACCCCATATATAGTGGTGACAGTGGGTCCGACTCAGGTCGAGTTCAGCAATAACCACATTTGGACCCAAATAGATTGGTTAGATCCAGTGCAAAACCCAATTAAATATTCATACCCATACCTAATGTTGGACCAAAGAAAGGTCAGGTTTGGTTCGTGTTTCATGTGGAAATCAAGTATTTAACAAGTGAATTTGATACACATTTTGGCCTTTTTTAAAATCATTTTACGCACCCAAAATACTAGCTCATGAACTATGAAACACGAAAATGATGACAAACAATATAAAAATTTGTATATAAAAATGGTCATTTAATCAACTATTGCTTTTATTACCTTAGGGTCCATGTAAGAAGACATGAAAAACAAAAAACATCCTACGATAATTAAGTTCAATATAACTACTAAATAAAAACAAATACATTGTAAAAAGAATAATAAAAATGACATGGATAAAAATTTGGACGAATAAAATGGCTACAATTGCACTACTCCCATTTTTTTCTTTTATGATTAAACTGAAAAACTGATAGATACACACACAGGCATGTATACATGTATGTATTTATATATTTATGTGTGTATGTGTGTATATATTTGTGTATATATAAATATTCAGGTCAGGTTTTGAGTTTTCAGATATGGATCTTCCTAAACCCAAACCCAACCCAATAAGCCTTCAGGCCCAATTTTGGAACCTCAACCCAACCTAATAGCTTATTGAATCTTTTTTCATACCTAAACCCTACGTTTCGAGTCAGATTCAGATTGGGTTAGTGGGTTGTCAGCCTCCCTTGACACCCCTACCACATATGTCCAGAAATTTCAAGGGAATATACTGAAACCATCAAGAAAATGTGACTTGCAGCATGGTGACCCGCACACAACCGGAATTGCACCAACTGTTAGCCCTCTTCTTCTTATATTTAAACAAAAGGGTGAAGAGAAGGCAGGCTCTTACTAGGCCCACCATCATTCCTATGGATTAGCAGGTACAAAAAGAGGAGGCCCTCACTAATGTGACCTGTCCCCTCCTAGTACTAAGGAAAAGAAGATGTGCACAACCTTGGTGGGTCCCTTTCCTCCTATTTTCACTAGTACCTGCAGTAACCAAACCTATGTCCTACCTAGACCTCAACCAAGCCCGATCAGACTTGTAAGCCTGTTGGTTAGGCATGGGTCCAAGGATATGTAGTGGGCACAGGTCCTAGTGAGGAGGTACTTGGACTCGGCCTAACCGGATAGCACCCCTATAGGAAAGTGAGGAATGGGTCGATGATACAGTGCTAGATACAGCTGGCAGGTACTATGATCAATTGGACCATGCCAAACCTCCTAAGAGCCAACAGATTCAAAGTGAGAGATCCCATTCAGGGATTTTGTAGTAGAGTGGTCCTAAATATCCTTTTACTTTTTGGGCCAGGTTATCTCTTTCTAGTTGAATCTTGGAAGGGTTCCATTTGGAATCGACTTGTTTCAATTGACTAATAGAATTTTCATGGAATCTACCTCCACTCTTCTCTTCTTGTTCCTTATGCTTCTTCTCTCTCTACAGCAAAAGGGCATTGCCTATGTCCATCGGCCCTTTGTGTGCCTTATTTTTGTCTGACTATTACTCTCTCATGCACTCACATTCCATTCCATCTCTCTTTCTCAAAACCTCAGAATACTTTCACAACAAGCAAAGTGGATAGTTTTCTAGCGCTTCCATGTTAATTGCCCAAGAAATCTAACATGATATCCGAGTGCATAATTTTTATTTTTCGGCTATGTATTCTCTTCAAATCAAACTTTCAAACTCTATCTTGAGGAAAAATGCTTGGGTGATGATAATATGGGATACCTGTAACCTACACATTGAGAGGTCACAGCAACAAAATGTTAATCCTAAACAAGACAAATAATTCCCTCTGATCAATGGTTAGAAAGTGCCCAAGCCACCTGAATTTTCGTTCACATAGGTCTGAAATATATAAAACATGATGTACATTACGGAGCATCATTTTGGATAGCTAAGCATGCATTTTGGCACAAGGCATAACAATGTCAGCAAAATCTCATGAACAAATACAGTCATTACATAAATATATTACATAAGAACATGTCTTGTGCACATATATTATACATATACATTAAATAGGTATACATAAATAGATACATATACATATATACGCATACACACATACATATATAAAGATTTTTATATATACACATCTATATGTATATGTGTGTCTGTGTCAGTGTGTGTGTATTGATACGTGTCAGCATGTGTGTTTGTGTCAGTGTGTGTATCGATGTGTGTCAGCGTGTGTGTATCGATGTGTGTCAGTGTACATATACTCACGCATATATATCTATATATATACAACTATACACACACATACACATATATATGTTTGTCTATATTGCAAATATATATATATATATGCATATATATGTATATTTACATATATGCATATGTTATCAGCACGTGTACAGTTAGCAGTAGATATGATGCTGTATATATAGACATACACACAAATAGATACATATATATAGAGAGAGAGAGAGATGAAATCCTGCTGAGGGATGAGGATTCCTATAAAATAAGATTAACTACTCACGATAATTGACAGATGGATATAGATAGGTTATGTCTATTTGTGTGTCATGTGCAAAGACAAATAGGTCGATAGATGAAATAGTGTCATAAACTTCGACTAAGTAATAAAGAAATCCAGAGTAAGAAAAGTCCAAGATGAAACAATTTATACAAAATTTTTACACCCAAAAATAATCAACTTAGGAAACAAACTAAGTAATTTTTTATAATAGATTCTTTTTACAAACAGATATAGAAGAGGTGCAAGACAAATAGATGCAAATATCAAAAAACATCAAGCAATTAACATATTAAGAAAGAAATAAATCCCTAATTGAAAAGAGAATTGAATAGGACATGTTTTGAAAAGGAAGTCAAAAGGATCACCTACATAATCGAGACAATCTAAGTTGAGTTCAAAGTTACCTCCTTGGTGGTCAAAATATTTGCACCCTTGATATCTCTATGGATTACACCTTGCTCATGCAGATAGACCAAACCTTCCAAAACCTGTGCATCATTAGAAATGCATTCAGCTATGAGGATTAATCAAGCAGGATTAAACAAGAAATATACTGCAGTACACACACCTGAGCAATGTAAACAGCTACCAATGATTCAGGAAATGGACCGAATTTGTTGGGCTTGATAATGTTAGCAAGTGAGCCATTTTCCACATACCTATATTGACCACACTAAATGAATGAAAAATATGCACCTTGTAAAATGTTACTTGTTTTATTAATATCAGATAATACTGATGAATTGCTGCAACAAGTGATAAAATACACAAGGGAAGAGAGGGCGGTACTCAAGAATGATGTGCAGATGGGTCTTTGTCTTCAAAGATCCAAGATACTTCACAATGTTTTTGTGGTTAAGATTCTGCAAAAAATATCAACAGCTTAAATTAGGAATATGAAGAAGCATCCTGCAGTATCCGAAACAATTTTTTGCATTGTTGCTCTCCAGTCAGCTGGAATTTAGAAGCATTTAAGAGCAGGGTGGTTCCGGCCGTCCCGAATCATACCGGTGGCTCACCGGTACGATTCTGGCCAAAAAACGGAATCCGTTGCTAGAGCCAGAGAAGGAGAAAGAAAGATAGGGCTAGCGGGGGAGGCAAGAAGAGAAGGCAGGACGCCGGCGGAGTGCCAGCAGAGGCCGGCCTCGGACACGGGACGAAACAGAGTCCGGCCGTGGCCTTAAAAAAAATTGTGATTTATAAGTGAAGTCGACAAATCACAATTTTTAAGTGAAGTCGGCAAGCGATTTACCGACTTCACTTAAAAATCGCAAATTTTTTAAGGTCGCGGTTGGCCCCTGTTTCAGCGGCCGCGCTTCCCGCGGCAGAAGCCGGCCTCCTCCGGCACTCCATCGACATCCGCCACCCACCTCCGGCCCTCCCTCCAGGCTCGATCTCTCTATCTTTTCCTCTCTCCCACGGTCCCTCTCGATACGAGCCCGGCACGGCCCGAACCGAGTCGTCCCGCCAAAGAACCAATACGGTGCCCGATACCGATTTCTCCAATTTTGTTTAAAAAATATAAATAGTTTGGCAGCATTGACATATAAACATGAGGCAATATGCAGTATAATGAATCCAGACATCCAGAAGCTTTCCATTTTCTAACATTGAAATATAAGGTTTCCACTTCCCTTAGTGCTAGTTATTTACCTGTGTTGAACCATCACATTAACATTGCACCAAAATCTCATGTTAAAGATTGTTTGAAAGGTTATCCAAATCGGTACTAGGACCTATACCGATTCGGTATGTTGCCGGTTTGGTACGGTACCGGTTCGATGGATCATAAATTCAAGCCTTCTGGAAGGGGGGGCGAACCGGTTCCGCTCTGAACCGCCCAGTTCCGCTCTGAACCGCCCGGTTCAGAGCGGTTCGTGGCATTTTTTTAAAATATCGGCCAAATCGTGCCAGTTCCGCACCGATTTGGTTCGATACGAGGTGAACCGCACCTGGTTCGATAAACTATTATTTGAAGCTTTGCTACTTCAAACATATAAACAAATGCCAAATATGTAAGAATATATCTAAGCAACACAATAAAAATAAATGCATGATAATGGAATTGACGAGTGCAATGCCAGAAAAGACTGCACTAAATGGATTACCTTTAGTAGATCAATTTCTTGCTGAAGTAAGAATGTGCCCACCACACCAAGGAGTTTGGAAGAAAAGGAAAAGGAGGTTTGTGAGAAACATTAGAGGAACCCAAGTAATAAGCATTAAAATAACAAACAATTCTTAAATGTAGAACAGATCAGCATTGCTTAATAACCCAAAAAACATCATTGGCATGACATTATACTCTAATTATACAAAACAAATTAAAGATGCAAATAATAAAGCCTAAACATGAATAGAAATAATTGTAGGATATAGAGCAACCAACACAAAGGAGGAATTAAATCAGTCTACAGCAAACTGTTTGATCTCTATTAAGGTTTTATAGTTCCCAATGTTAAGGGTTCTATTAAGGTTTTGCAGTGTCCTGATGAAAAGAGACCTACCCGCCATAAACACTAGAATCACAAGAGGTTCATCTAAACTGGCTTATGATACGATGCAAAAAACTAAAATCAGATTAGATATTCAAAGTTGGTTCAGACAAAGTCCTGGTTTTATAGGATTTCAGTTCTATGAGTGACATATATGTTAGCCAGGCCTTCCCGTAAGAGAACATATCTGTTCTTGGAAAACTAACAAAAGCTGTTTGCTTGTTCTCCCTCTTTTTTCTTTATTCTTTACTTCTCTTCTTGCCTTGAGAAGTCACCTTAGATTTAAGTTCTTTCCCACATGTTTTCTTCTTAAAAATCTAAAAGTATAACTTAAGAAAAGTTTCAAATTCAAAAATAAATTTCAAACAAAAGCCTTGTGGAGATCAATCATATTAAATATCTCCACACTAATTTGGGGTGCAAGTAGCAAGATCCTAACATGTGATGGCAATTCTGTGGGAAACAAGCCATGTTGTAACTTCAAAAACATGAGCATCATGTCAACATATGCACCACTTTTCAACAATATAAAAGAAAATCTTGATTGGCATTTGATGAACTGTCGCATCAATGAAGATGATAGAAGTTCTTCGAATTTCAACTATTCTATCTTTCCTTGCAGTGAGGGAAAAAACACACTTGCAGATGAAGATTTGAAATATGGAGATCTACCACATTGAAAGACCTTAATTGAAGATTCAATGCGCAAAAATGTAATGATTATAGATGTACTGGTCAAAATGCTAATGATGAAGAACCACCTGGCATCTTGAAAGGTCAATAGTCAGACTGATGAAGAACCAAAGCGCACAAGGTGCATGCCGCTAAGGTCATGCTATAAACAGAGAATCAGGATCAAGCACAAGTTTCCGGATTCCTTTGACGTTGATTCAAATGATCATATGATCCGCTTCCTTCAGCAACAAATCAAGTGATTCGTAATTTACAACAAAAGATTAGAACAGCCATCCAATCATTTGACATCGAGGAAATCCTAAGCGGCCTTCAACATCAGATGGTTAGAATCTAAAGTTGTATGAATCTGCACAACATATTGATGTATGGAAAGATCCACACAACTGAAGGACTGGATATAGCAAACAGTAATCAAAAAGATCTGGATAAATCTTTGTTAGATTTTTTTTAAAATTTCAGTTTTCTGATTATGATATTTAATTACAACCATAGCTTTCTAGAGCCATAAGTAGAAATCCGGTGTCAATCTCAACTAAATTATGCATGATTTTAGGTGTCACAGTTTGATCTATCTTTTCACCATATTATAAGGAAAAAATGCTTAAATTTAGACAAATTTATCAAGGCCTACAAAGGTTAAAACAAGATTCACAACACAACAATCTTCCTTCAGTCAAAAACATGATCTGAGAACAAGGATAGCCTAGTTAAAACAAGTTTCAGTTATGCCTTAGTTTCTTATGGCTTGAACCATAATGACCAATATATACAGGGTAGGCTAAACTTCAGAGCATTCAGATCTCTCTGAAATTTTCATGAAATTTAAGTTTTTCCTAGTTTTTATCATTACTCTTCCTACTACTCCTCCATCTCTCTTCCTATGGGCTTGAGAACACACCTTGATTGTTCAATTTATGCCACACATTCTCAATATAAACATTTGGAGTAAAATAAAGATTTGAGTAAATCTGCATATCTGGAAAACAAAAACCAATTTCAATCTTGTTGCTATCGTCTCTATATTACAGCTCCACCCTATTAAGCCACATTAGCTCCTCAGCAATCCACAAGGGTCGCCTTTTACCTTAATTATCAAGGGAACAGCATGGTTCGGTGAAGAAATTTGCCTTGTCGAGTATACTGAGTAATGTGATGGAGTTAGGAGGTAGGAGATGGAGAAAAAGAAGGATGATTTAAAAAAACAAGAGGTAGAAAATGAAAAATTGAAAAAGACTCGCTAAGACTAAGATAGTAATGTTTCCTCTGCATTCACTATCCATCGCCCCCCCCCCCCCTCCCACCTTCCTACCAGAGTCTCGTCGGCCATCGATTAGATGCACAAATGCAGCACCCTCCTCTTCCTTTTTTTATTATCTGCTCTGTTCTTTCATGTTAGGGCATGGCATAGAGCGCACGAAGTCTCAGGAGGAGGTTTTCATAAAACAACCCATTGAATTTTGTGTAGCCAACATGACCTAACTCGCCCCAGACCTGTTACCAAAACTGGCTCATCTTGTCCACGTGTCACCTAACCTATATTGGCCTAACAGACCACCCGGATAACTGCTAGGGAATCAGATTACATATAGGCTCGCCAAGATCTATGAGGTGCAGCCAAGAGCAGACCTCAGTCTAGGTGGTCCAAGCAACCAACTTTTACAGCACTGTGCATTATTATGGAGAGCACGAATTATGAGTACAGTACTATCCATTACAGATTATGTTCTCGTAGCTTCATGTTCAATACTTCTTTTATTTTCATTAATGTCTCACATGGTAGCTTATAATTTTGGTGCTTAAAGTTCACACACACACACATACACATATGTTACTATAAGAGTGCACTAGTAAACTAATTAAAAGTTTACTAAATATCCATAAAATACACATATAATTGAATTGAAGTTTACTAAATAGCCATAAAATACACATATAATTGGATCGTATGTTGACACATGCTTCAAATTCTTTCTATATAACAAGATCTTTCCATGTATATCAAGGATTTAATGTCATTTTGGAGTTTAAGTCCTTATTCATCAAAAAACTCACTTTTTGTCTTCTCAGACTTTCGTCATCAAGGTTCAAAAATTTTGGCGTCAAGTGGAACGGCCAAAACATAATCCAGAAACAAAATATCTATTGCACCTATTTACTAATGTAACATAATACCATTAAAAAAAATTGTCTCAAACAAGTGGCAAGCACCTTTTTGAAGAGGGTCACTTCAAGAAGCCCACACAAGCTACTAGAAGCCCATGGCAAGTGACACCACAGGAAGTCCATATTCTCAACTGCAGATCATTGCAGCAAGGGGTCAACCTATCCTATTCCAAATGAGGTACAAAGTACCTTGAAATCCAACCAACATCGTAACGTAGTGGGACATGTGGTCGAAAGCAATGGGAGGCTGCATTCTGGCAGAAGATTGTGGAATTGTAACGTCACTCTAAGCTAAGCTCTTGCCAAAAAAATAAAAAAGAAACAAGAAAAGAAAAGAGAATAAAAATGTGGGATAGAGGACAAACATATAGCCTCGCTTTCTAGCTATCGCATTAATAGAGATGATTTAAAAAAGCATCACAATAGGAATATACATTTGTGACATGCTAACAAGTTGAAGATGATTACAAACCAGCACTTCAAAAGACGGAGAAAGCACTTACCATTATGATGTTAAGATCTTCTTGGGGGATATTCTCCAACGAGACCTGCTTAATCGCCACAAAGTCTCCATTCTCCAAGTCCAAACCTTTATACACGCGCCCGTACGCTCCCTTCCCAATCTCATCTCCGAGCATCTGAATCACCAACAAACCAAATGCACATGAACCCACAAAAGAACGCGGGGGAGGGGGGAGCTAAGTTTTGGGAGAATCGCGCCAGAACACTCACATATTTGTTATCAAGCGTCTTCGATTTGTGGAAATGAGAGGCGGCTGCCTGCCGCGACATCTTCGAGTCCTCGAGATTGCTTCAAACCCTAGAATTGGACTCCTCCCGACCCTGTCACAGTGGAGGAAGACATTCGAAACAAAATGATCGCAACGTTCTGATGGGGAAACGAGGAAATGCGCAAAATCACCTGCATTGGTAGAACTCGCTGCAATTTCTTGGATCTTCAAGGTGAGGGGAGTGGTGAAAAAGGGCGAGGGGAGGCCGAGTAGAGCGAAATCGATGCGCGACGAGGGCGAGGGATTAGGGTTAGGGTTAGGGTTCGTCGAGTAGGGAGCCGGGAGATTGGGAGGGGATTTAAGCCCTCGGCGGGGCTTCCCCAGGGGGGATGGGGTTCGGGGAGAGATCGGGGCTCGGGTCTCTCGCTCTCCTCCGCGGGGTCTCGGAATTTCAAGGACGACGGTTGTTTAAGCGACGGGCTCGAGTTAGGAAAGCAAAGAACGGCACAGCGAAATATGCTGCCAGATGATGGACAGCTGTCCGCGTTTACCTTTCGCCAACTGGTTCGGGTTGTATTTTTTTTTTTTTTTTTTTTTTTTTGGTAAAAGCGGCTACTCATTTCATATAACTCTAACGTGAGTACAACCTGCTAAATCGCGAGAAAGTAAAAAGAGCAAAGAAGGAGGAACGTCATAATCAGACGTCCAGGTAAAATCACCGGAGTGCCGGGCAACATAAGAGGCGACCCAGTCTGCAGCCCTGTTCGCCTCCCTGAACACATGTCCTATCTGAACATCGTGCATCAACCGCACCATCCTCCGAGCCTCCCGAATAAGGGGATGGCCATCCCCGAACCGATCCGCCCCTCAAAGCCAGTCGACAACCACAGATGAGTCTCCCTCAAGATAGATCCGCTCCACACCAAGTACTCGCCACACATAGGATAATCCCTCCCAAGCCGCCCGCAGCTCTGCTCCAACCACTGTGAGTCCAGGCGTGCGTCGTCCTCCTACTGCTATCATCCTGCCAAGGTGGTCCCTAACCACAAAACCAACCCCTCCAGCCACACCATCCACTGACCGACTGCCGTCGAAGTTTACTTTGAGATAGCCAAGGGGTGGGGGTACCCAGGAAACAAGGGCAAAACGGGGCGCTGAAGCAGCGTGGAGAGTACCCCAGATGTCCCTGACTATCCCAGAAGAAAACCGCATAGTAGCCGCAAAAACCTCCCTCGCAGATAGCGTCGCTCTATCCACCACCCTCCTCGGGGACGACCTCCTCCCCTCAAATAGTCCGGCATTCCTATCCAACCCAATGTGATAGGACAGGTATGCCACCAAAATCCCTACCTCCACAGATCGGGGGCTCGACATGGATGCTCTCACCATCTGTATCATATCCTGCGCAGAAACTATCGAGTCGGGTAGTAGGATCGGTGATCTCCTCCATATCTCTCTGGCTCTGGGACAGTGCAAGATAACATGCTCGATCGTCTCCTCACTATCTGCACACTCCTCACAGCACTGAGAGACCGCCATGCCACGCGAGGCTAACAGACTCCTCGTAGGAAGGCAGCCCCAGGCCACCTTCCAGATGAATAAAGCCACTCGCGGGTGAATCCGCAATCTCCATATCCAGCCACCCTCAATCTGACGAGCCGGCTCCCTACCGAGCAGTGCACGGAGATCTCTGACACGCACTTGCGTCCGTCCCGTCGGACCCCATACTAGCCTGTCGCCCCCCCCCCCCCCCCGTCGATGGGAACCGGAAGAGACAAAACCGACTCCGCCAGCTGCTCCCCGAAGACCTCCCGGACCATCTCCTCCCTCCATCGGGCCCCCTCTGATGTCAGCAGCTCGCTAACCCTGCAGCCATCTAAACTCGTCACATCAACCATAGTCGGCATGCGACAGATCGGTATCTCGGTCACCCAGCTATCCTCCAGCACATCAATAGACCGACCATCGCCTATGATCCATCTAATCTCTGGAAGTACCACCCCTGCTCGAGTACAAATCTCCCTCCAAATCGGAGAATGGTGACGACCAGCTCGCATCCCAGGAACCAAGGCACCATATTTGGCCCTCATCAGCGAGGACCACATACCCTCTAGCTCAAGCACAAGTCTAACTGCATGTCTGGCAATCAGTGCCTCCCGTGTCGCCACTAGGGACTGCACCCCCAAACCTCCATAGCTAGCCGGCTGGCACACAACATCCCAGGACAATAAATGGATACCCCCCCTGCCACTGCATCTCCCCCAAATAAAGTTCCTGAACAGTTGCTCAAGAGACCTCAGGACTGTAACTGGAATGAGAGTATTGGAAAGTAGATAGATAGGAACCGAGGTAAGAACTGAGCGAACCAGAGTAATCCTACCCATCATCGAGAGTGTATGCATCTGCCACCCCTCTAGTCTCCGTCTGATGCTGAGCTCCATAGCTGTACAATCCCTCCGCCGCAACCGCTGACCGTAGAGTGGGACCCCTAGATATGTCATCATGCCCACCTGCTCTCGCGCGAAAGAATGATTCACCTTCTTTCGCAACGTAAACCGTTGAATCACGCAATATCTACTTCGAGATCTGTGAAGGTGGATGAAAAAATTTTACTGCTTTGAGATCTGCGTGAGGCGTGATCCAGTGGCTGACGTCGCGAAAGAAGATCACCCAATTCTTTCGCGCGAAGGATACAATCCGAACACTTCGCCAACCGTCAATATGCCTTATAAAATAGCCTACGATGGGGTGGTCAAGATTCGTGCGATCATTGAGAATATCAAAATAAAAAGTAATGAATGCAATCGTACATGGTGTATTCATTTCAAAAAACGCAAGCATTCAGAGATGCTGTGGATACATATTAAAAATGTAATCTAACAACTTGTGTACTGAATGTTTAATATAATGAGCCGTCCTGCAAATGGGCCAAATTGACCCACAACCCAACTCAACCCGTGTTGGAAGACCCATGGGGCCAGGCCAAGGTCAGATCGAATCCTAAAATTAGATCTATTATATTTTTTAAATTAGGTTTAGATTTATTAAATTCAGATCCAATTCAATCCATTTGAAATTTGAGTAATTTTAGATTTTCAATCCTACGATCCGATCCGACCCAACCTGAATCTATAAAATTATTTGAGCTCGCGGGCCGCAGCCCATGGACGTGCAAACAAGTTCTAAAGTCATGGATGGGTTAACTCGAACCGGACCCAAATTTTTTGAGCTGAGTCCAAGTTATACATGGACCCGATCCGACTCTAAATGATCCGTTGGGTCAAAAATTGTAACGGTAGATCCGACCCGACCTGACCCATTTGTACCCCTACGTGTACGATTGCATTCATTCGCGGCTCTTCGAAGAATTGTTTTCAAAAGAATGGAAGATGAGGGCAGCAAAAATATATTGGTAATATTGATTTTAAATTTAAAATTTTGACTAGCTTGTTTTGATGAAGATTGAGAAATTTGGTTTCTATCTTAATTTGATATTGTAATATTTTAAGTTCTAACTTGGTTGCTCGGTATGGTTGTATTTTCAGAATATATTTTCTAGAATGGGAGGCAAGCGTTGGAAATTCTAAATGTAAAACTTTATAATTTGAAGAAGCTTGAGATGAAGGTTAGGCGATCTAAATAAAAAAGAGTGCTACTTCACCATCTTGGTCTCCAGGAATCAAGCATATGACAACTTATTGTATTGAAATTGTTCTATTGAAGTGTAGAGTGAATCCTAATACATCTTAATCCTAAGATGAGAAGAACAAGTGCCTTACAATTTCCAATTTATAACAAGAGTACGGGATAAAAATAAAATTAGGTTAACACTAGTTAATTTGAACCAAATTTTGATCAAACCCACTTGAAATGATACTTGTATGTAAGGAATCACAAAATTTTATTTTTTTGTTATGTGATTCCAAACAATATGTAAGATGAAGTGCTTCTTGTTGCAGAACTTCTACAAAAGTGTTCATTAAGAAAAATTTCTAAATGAACAATAATAATGGAAAAAAAACAAATCGGATCTAATTTCAAGCATGGGTTAATTCACCTTTCAAAGAATCAATCTATAACATTTTATCAATTAGTACGAAGCTATGACTATACATATACCATACAAATTCTAAATTTGGGTATAGTTTGTTTGGATTGGTATTGAATTGTGTAATTACAATATTAACGTAATTTATATTTAATTCATTCATCGAACAAATCATGCAATCAGTGTCTAACATAATTCAAGATTGTAGTGCCATGAGTGCTAAGGTTAAAAGTTACATGCGATAAGCGATATCAAGAACAATTATGAATAAAGCAAGGTGAAGGAGTGTAAGGTAATTAATGCTGCACATTAATGAAGAATGATTTGATAAATCTGGTGATGAGGGTGTAAACTATAATTAGGATCATAAACAATCATAGAAGAATAGCGTACTTGGATCCATTGAATAATCTGACCAATCAAACTTGTTTCTCCCTCTTTACTCCTGTTAATAACACCCGTGATGGAGACTGATTTCTGTGTTTCTTTTTTATAGGCAGTGGGTGAGATCCATGAGTTTATCCTTCCATCAAGGATAAGAGAGTTATAACTTTGGGTTACTATAATCATCTAGTAACCACCCACGATTAGTCATGTGGGTCAAAATCCAATAGAGGGGACCAACACTAACCAGAGGAAAGGGACGAGGGGGAGGGGAGGGGGGTAGGCTTGTGATTTGGAGGGAGAGGAAGGAATCGCCGGCCATAAATTTTGGAGATTGCTCCACAATTAGGTAGCCATTGATCCACTTTCTAGAACTGAGGCCAATGGCAATTTAAAAGGACCAGCAGGAAAGCTCCACGATTGTTTACCTTATCTTCTTTCTATTCATACATAAAAAGATTCTTCTGGTTAACTCTTATTTACATATGTTGAGTTTTTTTAAGCATATCTTGTATTTTGCTGCTGCTAAGCCTTATATATGTTCCTAGGCCCTAGGAATAGGATAAGATGGATAAGAAATTATTAGGGAAGACAGGACCTGTACCACACATGCTCCTAGAGAAGAGAGGATACGACTCTCATCCTCTTTCTTCTTTCTTTTTTTTCAAAAAAAAAAAAGTTTGGATGAAACCTCAAAAGATCTTTGCTTGGACCAAGTTAGATTATGGGATTGATCTAGATGATTTTAATTTGGATGTGACTAGATAATATCTGAGTTGGTTTTTAAAGAGTATGGATCTTATACGGTGCAATTTTTGTATCACAGAATTTTGTACCATCGTGCATAATCAACATATATCGTTCTCAAGTGGCTTTCATTTATGTTGGAAATATGTCCAATTATTTTTTAGCACGATCACAGCTCGTTTCAAGGATGAAGGAGACTGGCATTTATGGTACCGCACTCTATAGTGCATAAGTCGTATCTCAGAAAATCCCGTTCAAACTTTGAATCATAAATCCGCATGAACCCTAGACAAATTGAACCATTGTTGTTAGAACAATATTACAACGACACTCGCAAATAAATCTAAGCTGTTAGGTTTATAGCGCTCCAATGAAAACTAATGTCCACATGTGTGACCTTCTCTCCACACCACCCCCTACTTGACCCAACCGAAGCATTCGAGTATATAAGATTCCAGCAATGTAAACGTATAACAAGATTATAGAATTTTGGAGTAAAGGCCGGCTAAATTGTCCTAGATACTGGAAGGAGACAACTGTGTGAAATAAGAAAAAAACCTTAAATCAGAGTGCTATGTTTACCTCGGTCTCCCGATGATTTTAAATAGGGTGCATTATTTATCCACGGACACCAGACTAATGAGAAAAAGTTGCAACGATTTAGGATAATAATTATTGATTTCATTGGAAAAAATAATACTTACTTAAATAACTGCCATCATTTAGTCGTTGGCTTATTATAATGGTCATTATTTAAAGCAAATAACGGATGTTACTTTGTAGATAGGAAGCAAATAACCCAGCCCACAACCTCATCACATAAGAGTATAAGAGTTCTTTTAGCGGGAAACTAAACAAAACAAGAAGAAAACAATCCGGTAAAAAAACGTCCTATGAAGACATTAAACGGAGAATGGGAGGGTCTGCCATCATAAGGTTACTGTGGTTGGCAGAATCTAGCCCGATAGAGCAGGATGAACTGGTGACTAGACTGCTCGAATAGTTTGTCCAGAATTAGAGGTCCAACCTACCAGCAGAAAAAAAATATACTGAAAGTTGTCGAAGATCCTCTGATGCTTAAGTCTGACCGAGTTTTAGTGAAACATTGGAGATATGAGATTACGAGCTATATGTAGAAGATGAAATGCAGTAGGAAAATAAACACACCTGAAGGTCCTCGGAAATCCTGCACCTTGTTCATATATATAGAAGGAAGAGGTGAAGCCATTGCCAAAAAAATATGGACGCAACCATCAAACGTGGCTTAAATGTTCAAATATGCAGCACGAGCTATAACAGTCTAACAACGTGCTTCATAAATATATGCAGCTATAACTGTATTTTTAAATAAATTTTAACTGTTTTGATGTAGGTTGATTCAAGCACATATGGTATGCTGTTATTGGTTGGCCGGTTTGGTCGGCAACATTCCATGCAACGAATCTAGGCCATGCCATTACTTTTTAGGCATGCAAAGGAGTCATGGGAGCATCCATGTCGCTCCTCCTTTGAGAGATGTGCGACAACGATAACCTCGTTTCATGTCAAAAGTAAAAAGTAAAAAAAAAAAAAAGTCATTTGAAGCTTCGAGTGCACAGGTCGACATATCAGAGTCACAATGGCTCTCTTACAATGACAACCATATTTTGCAGGCCCCTCTCTTACGGATGGCTTTTAATGGGCTTTTGGAACCTTATTCCCAACAACCCTATAGTTTGTAAGGATGCCATTAAATGGGTCTTTGGATTCGTTTCCTTTCACTGTTAGAGTTAATGTACGTCCTAGCAAGACCTGCCCTAGAGTACAATCCATTGAGCAAGAAGAGGACAAAAATCACCATGCTGTTAGAACTGACCTCTAATTTCCCGGTACAGAGTGATCATCAAAGGGATAAAGAAGGTTTGCCCGACTTGAGCTGATAAAGGAATAGTCAGCATAAAGAATCCACAAGTAGTCAATTTGGGTGGAAAAAGAAATCCGCCATATCGGAAGGCAAGGGTTTCAGATCATGACCATGCGCATGACTGAAGTGGTCCTCCGCCATCATTGGCTCTTTTGGCTTCACTCATCAGCAGAATCATCACTCTTTTTATTTAGAGCCTGAGGGTGTTGATTCCAAAGGACTGCCAAGGTGATAGCTAGCAGGCCAGCAGGATTTGGAGGTATCAACACAGAGAGAGAGAGAGAGAGAGAGAGAGAGAGAGAGAGAGAGAGAGAGAGAATCGATGATGATGAAGTACTGGTGGCTACGACTGATGATGTACAGGAAATGCGCCTCCTTCACTGCATCGCCGTCGGCTGAACCCATGGAGGTGGAAGAAGCCAACCGGGAGGTGGTCGACAGGAAGCCCAGAGGATGGCAATGCATGCCTTACGTCATAGGTCTCTCTCTCACACTCTCTCCCTCCTCCTTTCTCTCTCTCTCTCTCTCTCTCTCTCTCGTGATTATATCTCAGTCGTTAATTTCCTATAGATTGAGCCTAAGCTTGGTGAGCCTATTTCTAACAGCGTGATACTCTTAGACCAAGCAAGTTTAGATCGAGGTAGGATGGAGTTTAATGCAAACACATGCAGTTCAAGCTCAAAATTAACTACTGCCTTGTACAGTGAATAGAACCCGTCAACCGTACGTTAAAACTTAAAACAGTCAAAGGATCTTAATGTAAGCTGTTGATTGGTTGATTTCAAGAATTCCTTGTAAATATGTATCCAAAAATTATATATGTGTGTGTGTGTGTATCCAAACCTTCGTGAACCATGATATACACAGGTTTGACGTGAAACTGATTTTGATCCTAAAGGGCAAGATCAAGCTTGGCACATCTTCGACTTTACCAATTAAGCTGAACATGACCTGTGTGTGAAGTTCACATGATCTTCATATAGTTTTGGGTTAGATGTTAATAAGTTTGCGATTTTTTTTTTAATTCTTACTTCTAGTTTCTTTTGGCTTTAAATCCCATAGCAGCCCATCCTTTTCTTTGAAAAAAGAAAAAAGGAAAAAAAATACAAAATAAATTGAAAAAAAATTGTATAAACAGTTTAGATTAGTAGAACTTGGAGATTTTTTATAATTCTATATTGAACTTGGTTTGTCTAAGATCTAATGAGCTTATCGCAGGTGGCTGGTCTGCGAACCCGAGTAGATTATGAGCCTGAGTCTCTTGGGAGATTTGTAGAGTTGTAATATTTTCGATCCTGTACACGAAGAGTTTAATGCCTTTTACACTCATATTTTGTTAAAAAAAAAATTGTTTTGAGGCTCTTGCATATGTATGCTTTTTTTCCTCTGCAGGGAATGAAGCATGTGAGAAGGTGGCAACAATTGGGCTAACAGCAAATCTGACGGTATACCTGGTAAGCCATTTCAACATGGAGCAGGTGGAGGCAGCAAACTTGACAAACATCTTCTTTGGGACAACCAACTTTGCACCACTGATAGGTGCCTTCATTTCTGATGCTTATTGGGGGAGATTCCGAACCCTAGCCTATGGCTGTTTTGCATCTCTCTTGGTAAGAACTCGCCAAATCTTGTCACGAGTAGTACCTTGAATACATTCGACTTGGTTAATTTTGAGTTGAACTCAAAACTATTTACAGATGACCAGATCAGAGGTTCCAGTTCTTGTTCTTGTTCTTCTTTTTCTTTTGTTAGTTTATTTTTCATTTTTCTTGATATACAAATGTACACATATTTTCAGCTAATCTTAGGCCCCATTTGAGGAAGCTTTTGGAGGCCAAAAAGTACTTTCTGACCTTCCAAAAGTACTATTAGATGAAATAGGAGTATTTGGTAAAAATTTCGGAAAGCTGTTTTAGCTTTCTCAAAAAGCTAAAAACAGCTTTTTGGAAGAAGCACCATTTTGGAGCTTTCCGAAAAATCAGTTTTAGGCCCGGTCGGAAAGCTATTTTTTTGACCAAAATACCCATGATAAATTATAATAATTACACAAAATGTCTCTTTAATAATTGTTTAACCAATTTTATCACACAACTAAAAATTTGTTATACTATGAGAAATTAATTTACGCTAATAATTATAATATTTTATATTTTTTATTGTATTATACTATAAATATAATATTATATTATATTATATCATAATACATTGATATGTTGTGTTAAATAATTTAATATTATATTAAATTATTATTCTATAGTATACAATATTACATTACTATATTATAATAATATTATATTACTCTATTATAATAATATCATATTACATTACACTAATATTATACTATATTATATATTTATGTATTAATATCTATTATATTTTATTATGCTCTGTTGCATAATATAATGTAATGTCTTTTAAGGTTATTTTGTCATACTAAAAGTACTTTGTTAGTTTGTTTACCAAATATATATTAAAATGGTACAACACTTTAAAAATGTAGTTACTAAACAACAAACAATTTTTTATAAAAGTTCCACTTCAGAAAATTCTACTTTCAAAAGCTCTACTGTCAACAGCTCTCCCAAATGGAGCCTTAATAGTTAGAATATTAAGCTAATCTTTGTAGTTTAATCAATATTTATATATACACATTCGCATATACATTCATCTACATATGTGCATGTACATTAAGCCTCACAATAACATACTATTTTTCCTAAGCAACATTGTTTAGTAGCTGATGAGAGTATGTGAAGACAAATAATGCATCCAAACCAGGTAACTGGTATCCAACACTTGGTATCTTCACTGAGTCAACCTGTTGGCATCCTCATCCAATTATCCCATTTGACACACCGATATGACAACTAGCATCTAAGTAGTCTTATATTATTAGCTAGTTGGCACCCTCCCTCTCTTTTGATATATATCAAGTACAAATCCTAGAGGTGGTTCTCCTACAGAATTTCTCAAAAAAAAAAAGAAAAAGAAGAAGTATGAATTGTATGTTATAGGCTAATTCATGTTTACAGATATATGAGATTTCTAATCTATATTACTTTTGATGGCTTATGCTTTGAAATAGCGGCATGTAGCAAAATTTATGAATAGAAATTCTTATCTCCTTATGGCTAATTATGTTCAGGGAATGCTGGCCTTGACTCTCTCTGCTTCAATTCCACAACTGCAAAGACAAAGTTGTAGCCAATTGGCCCACCAAGTAGGGCAATGCATGAGGCCATCCAAAGCAAAACTGAGCATCTTGTTCATCTCCTTGAGCTTCTTAGTTCTTGGCGCCGGGGGTATACGGCCATGCAGCTTGCCCTTCGGTGTCGATCAATTCGACCAGACATCAGAGCAAGGGTTAAGGGGCATCAATAGTTACTTCAATTGGTACTATGGCACCACTACTGCTGCCTTTATGATCTCTGTGACTGTTGTTGTTTATATCCAAAATAGCATCAGCTGGTCCATTGGCTTTGGCATACCAACAGTCCTCATGCTCCTCTCAATAATTTTGTTCTTTATGGGCACTAGATTATATGTCTATGTGCCCCCTGAGGGGAGTGTCTTCTCTGGAATTGCTCGAGTTTTTGTTGCCTCATTCAAGAAGCGAAAACTTGAGCTCCCATTTCCTGATGATGCTCAGCAGCAAGAATCAGTGCTATATAACCCTCCTACTCCAAGTGCCCGAATCATGAAGCTTCCACTAAGTTTGCAATTCAGGTAACTCTATGTCCCTCCACTCATCCTAGTGAGCATTAAATAAGCTTAAGTCTAAAATCAATGCTATGTAGCTTTCATAGTAGAAGTCACTAGTGAGAATAAGGTAGCTCCCATCTTCCTCCTCACTCGTCCTTTACTAATCCCAAATGGAGTCTTAATCTCTTCCATCATGCTTTCCCTGGAGATCTTCAAGGCACAATAATTAGATTTGAAGAAAAAAAATCTTATTCTCATCTCTTATTCCGGTATTACATAAATAACATATACTAATACGAATCATCGGTATGGAAACATATATACATCTTGTATGACTATGCTAACATGTGGTGTTTTTCTACTAGCCAACACCCAATAGGTTTCATGTCTAATAGGCAAGAGCCTATCAACTCTGATTAGCAGAACAATCCATGACATTTAGCTGAGTTCGATGGGCCTTTTACTTTTCAATTTTTTTCTCCCTTTAAATCAAGAAACTATGTATGGTCCCTTAAATTGATGCATTAGTTCCTGCATTCTCTTCTTCTTAAATAACCATATTTTATTGTATAAACTTTGAGAATGCCTCTATATAGTTATCCATGCAACTATTGCTATTACGATAACATAGGCGCTAAAATTACATGCACAAAAAGAAGGGGACACACTCTGATGCATGACATCCAATGCATTATGTAAGTAAATTGTTGATCTAACCACAATAAAATTCTTGCCCTTTTCTTTTTTCTTATTAGATAGGAGTCATATTATAGTCCACACAAAAAGGTGGACACCATGTTTTACAATATCATAAAGACATTGCTAGTACATCATGTTTTCTAACATTATATGATTCATATAAAAATATGGGAAAACTCCTAGGGTGAGTCACTGATTAGGAGCCCAACCTAGTAGACCTACTAGATGGTGGGAGTCTCACAAGATTTTTCAGTTACATAGACAGAGGATTCTGTCTATTTTACTCTAAATGCTATAGACATTAAAAATAACTACAGTTGCTAATAAACATAAATAACAACAATGATACTACAAACCTCTGACATAGTATTTTTTCGCACTTCTTCTTTTTCAATAAATCTTTAATCGAGTTCTAAGTTCTATAATGACCTCATAAAACTCTAACGAACCTCATTCTAAATTCTCAGCCTGGCAGATTCAATCTCATTTGAAATCCCAACAATACTCACAAATCTTCAATTAAATTTAATCAAACCATTCAAAAGTGCCAAAAAAAAGCCTTAAAAGTTCAATCTGGACCATATTAATCTCATGTAAAAAAATTGAATAAGAAATGTCGATCTATGGAAAATATGAGCTGAAATATGTGTCGATAAAATTCAACAAAAGCATGATAAATACCTAACTCTTATCACATATGAAGTCATAAATAAAGAAACACACTTGTGTATTGATCAACAATATAAATTTATATTATCAATCTAATGAGGAGAGAAATGGTGTTGTTCGGTAATGTTATCCATCATCAGGTTCCTTAACAAAGCTGCAGTTAAATGCGATGGCGAGATAAAACCAGATGGTACAATAAATTCATGGAGGCTTTGCAGTATCCAGCAGATTGAGGAGGTAAAATGCTTAATGCGTATCGTGCCGATATGGTTTTCTGGCATCATATGCTTTGTGGCAATGGCTCAGCAGTGGACTTTCTTAGTGTTACAAGCCATGAAGATGGACAGACACCTTGGTTCACATTTCCAAATTCCTCCAGGATCTGTTGTCACCATCAATTTGCTTGCTCTAGCCTTGTTCCTCCCTATCTATGACAAGGTTTTTGTCCCCATGGCTAGAAGAATCACAAAAATTGAGACCGGGATCACCCTTCTCCAAAGACAAGGAATTGGACTGGTCATCTCTAGCTTATCCATGGTGGTTGCAGCCTTGGTGGAACGCAAAAGAAGAGACTTAGCTTTGTCTCATGGCAGGGCTATGCAAATGTCGGTCCTGTGGCTTTCGCCGCAGCTTATTTTAACTGCCATTGCGGAGGGCTTCAATGCAGTAGGACAAGTGGAGTTTTACAACAGGCAATTCCCTGAACACATGCAAACCTTAGCAGGTTCTCTATTCTTCTGCAGCCTGGCTGGGGCTAACTATTTGAGCAGCTTTTTAGTGAGCGTCGTCAAGAAAATCACCGGCGGCGGCGGTCGGGCAAGCTGGCTGGACAACAACATTAATATCGGTAGAGTGGATTACTACTACTATGTCATAGCTATCATGGGAGTGGTGAATGTGCTTTATTTCCTTGTGTGTGCCCATTACTACCGTTACAAGGGGTTGTCATCCGTAAAAGAATAAATCTTTGGGACATGGGTATGGTCTATATATATGAGAGGGGAGTTGAAGCATTATTTAGAAAATGGCAGAAGTTAGTGATGAAAGGATGTAGAGGTGTTTGTAATGATGATGATATAATATGCAACTAAAGCTTCATTGAAGTTAAAACTTTCTGAGCAATCCAATAACAATATGCAGGGAATTTCATGGATTCAATGTGTGATGGAGCAGTGACATAAAATTATTTGAGGAAAAAGCCAGGTCCAAGGAGAAATATTCTGAAGTTTGCCAAGAAAGGGTCAGACCAGATATGATCTCGCTCTAAGAAGAGAATCATAATAGAGGGCTGCAAGTGCTTCATGTGGGTCAGATATATTGCTCCAATAGCAGCTATGTAATCTATTGAGAATATATCATTTTAAAGTGGAAAAATGGTAGTCCAATGAGCTATGCATGTGACATGAATGCACCATACATACATTACAGCATTCCATAAAAGAATATCAGTAAAAAAAAAAACCAAAAAGATACAAAGAAAATAATCTTTGGCTACTGCATCATTTCCATACCAGTAGCATGTGGAAAGTCTACAAGACACAACAAAATCTAGGTTGAATCGAACTTGTAGAATCTGATAAAAGATTCTACTGAAAAAAGAACTGATAAAAGATAATTCAAGGTATGAACAGAAAATAAAAATTTAGAAGTAGAGGCATATTTCGCTTTAATGTTTAAAAATTACTCACAAATGCTTTTCACTGTTGTGGATAAGAATTTTTAAACCATTGTTGTGACATTTGTCATTCCAAATGGTTCCTTGACTTCAGCTTTCTCCTTGGCAGCCGTATAAGTGGTGAATACAGAAGCAGCTTAAAGTTGTTTTTCTGATTGTAGAGTCAAAACTTTTTAATTAGTGGATTCATCTACCGGGGAAGTCAAGAACTATAACTGGTCTTCCACGGAACTTGCAAGAGCAGAGCCTTAATAATGCCTGCAAAACAGAATTAATTCAGAACTTTACCACCACATCGATTGATTTGTTTGTACATACAGTGGGTTTCTTCAACAAAGCCAACCCACTGAACTACAGGCAACATATATTTTTACCTTTCCATCCATGGCATCTTTGGCTTCAAGACGGTTAGCTTCATGTTCTGTGGAAGAATTGACAAACCCAAAGCCTCTTGACCTTCCACAGTTCTTGTCATTGTCCTAACCGAGCAAAAGAGGATGATTTTTGTCACTTTTAGCTTAAAATCTAAAAGATGAAGTATATGCAGTTCAAGTGTAAGCAAAATGAAACAAATAGTGATGGATACATTTTAGAGATGCTATACATATGCTAAAAAGTTTGATGCCAGAAAGAAAGAAAGCTCAATTAATCTGTTCAGTTTCAAGCTATTTATGAGCACCGACAAGTTCAATGCATGCGCGCATCATCCATGCTTTCTACTCTTATCCCCAGTTTCTTGGCGGTCAATGTGAGGATATATGCGATTGAATTTTACTTATGAAGATGAACAAAGAAAATGGTGAAGAGGGACCTTACTGGAGGTTACAAATGAAACTAAAGCACCATGGTTAAGATCCAAAGTGAGGCAGGCTCACTCAAATGATGAGGCTGTTGAAGATTTGATGGTCCTTTGATCACAAACCATATTTTTGTTTAAGATTTAATGCTCCTAGATTAACAAAATCTTGACTAATGCTTTAGGGGTGAAGTTGCATGTGGTTACACCTTAAAGCATAACTTCCCTAATAATGACAACAAAAGAAAGAGGCTCATGGCCAGACATGTTGAAGTATGTGCTCTTCTGCTCTTCTGAGATAATCCTCAGATCTACACTATATGTACTTGTCATTTTATCACTCTCTTTTCCTTTCTTTTTGCCCTTTGGGCCAGTCTGACCTGAAACAAATCCGAACCAACTTGATATTTGGGTCGAGTTGAGTAGACATGTGTTGAACTTGGGTCATGGTTGAGTTAAAAATCACCAAGACTGCTGCTTCACCCACCAAACTTGGGGAGTTTGCAGATATTAAATTACTTGCAGAGATGCTGGGGACACCACTGGCTGAAACATCCATAAATCGATGGTATTGTTTTGTTAGATCTGATAGCAATTGAGAATGGATTGATTGATCTAGGCTAGGAAAAATAGCTTTCAGAAATTATGCTGAGAATCCCTTGCTGCAATTGCTGCGGTGCTTCTGAATGGGAAATTCAGATGGCCAAGAAGACTACCAGATGATGTTTCGCGCTATTATAGTTTGATTATGGGAGGGGAACTGATCTGCAGACTATTTTGCAGACCATCCTAGAGTGCAGAAACCCAGTTCATATACTAAGGTTGTCAAAAGCAAAAGACGCCCTCAAGACGACATGTTCGCTTTATCACCTGAGGAGCTAGGTGCCAAAAAGCCTTCACCTAAAAAAAGCTAGACATTAATTTAAGAAAAGTTTGATAAATGCATTAGAAATAAATGCTATATGTATCTGAAAACAATACAAGCGTTGTAAGATCAGTTATTCCTGTTAGGGGTTGGCGAGGTGTCTGCTGAATTCTTGCACTTGCCTTAATTCTAACTTGTTTTTTGACAGTTAATTTATCTGTGCAATAAGTTATGCCGAGATCGATCGCACTTTGGCTGGCACAATTCAGCAAACAGAAATGCCACACATATCGTGCAATTATAACTAGACCCCACGGAAAAAGACCTCATAGGAGGCCCTTTTTGGTCCAAAATTTCCTAAAATCTTTGCCCATTGCATATCCACTAGTCCTTCTTTGCTTATCCAATATTATTCTGTGAGGTAATATAATGACAGTCTTACACATCTACTGATTGCTTTGTAGCATGGCTACTCATGTCTTCAGGTCTTGACACCACCTGCAAGCTCTGCATGCAGAACTTGCATGATAGATCCATTTGCATCATTTTAGGAAGTTGACAGTTGATGTTTATGATTCATTATAAATTCGAACCAAATGATGTTTTCTCCCCTCAATCAATAACATGCCATTATTTGCTGGCTATTCTTGCTTGATGACTTGTCATAATATTTGATACTAAAGCATAACAATCTTTCTTATTCATGCTCCAAGTTATTTGCCAGTTGGTCACACCAACCACTGACCAACTTCTGTTTTTTTTTTTTTAAGCTGAGGTTTAACAGATTGATTCCTCATAAAATCTCGAACCCGAATTTTCCATCATTAAATTCTCGCTAATAATTCTTTCTGATAGCTTTTAGGTTATATTGTCTATCCCGAGGAAATTATACCCTACACCGTATGCACCACGTCAGCAGTGCACCACAAGAACAAACTGAGAGGTAGCAATTGAAGACAAGCGCAGGATGAATGGGAGGGACCCCTAGGGATTGAGATGCATGATCGGCGCGGTGCACATGGTGCAAGGTATAATTTCTCCTATCCTCTAATATTGTTGAGTTGTAGCTTATTAATGTATAATTTTTGCATGCCTTTTCTTTTTTTTTTTTGGGGTAAAACGGCGTTTCATATTGTTCTAAAATGAGTACATCCAGCTACATCAGCAGAAAGAAAATAAAACAGAGCATCAGGAACATCAGTATCCCTAGTCCAAATAAACTCTCTAAAATGCCGAACAACAAAAGAGGCAATCCAATCAGTCGCTCTGTTTGCCTCCCAATACACATGTGCTGCATGAAAGGAATCTATCTCCCTAACCAATCTGTGGGTCTCCCGAATCAGTGGGTGGCCATCCCCCAATCTATTCACTCCTCATATCAAGTCAATCACCGTAGAGAAGTCACCCTCCAAGTAAACCCCATATGCACCAAGTACCCTCTTCGCATAGAAGACGTCCTTCCAGGCTGCCCGAAGCTCCGCCTCAATAGCGGTCGAACCAGGGGTGCATCAGCCACCCGCCGCAATCAGCCTGCCCTGGTGATCTTGGATCACAAAGTCTGCTCCTCCATGAACTCCATCCGCCGACCTACCGTCATCGAAATTAACTTTGACATGAACAAGGGGTGGGGGCACCCAGGAGAATAGGGCGAATCTGGGCGCTGTGACAGTGGAACGGGTACCCCAGATGTTCCTAGCCATCTCATAAGATCTCGACGCGGTTGCCGTGGTGACCTCCGCCGCATGCCGAAAAATATGGGAACCCATTGAGGAACTTAACAACAAAAAATATGGTTGAGGAGGGCCAAACCCCAGACGGGGCACCATGATGAGTCAGCTTGCAGATTTGTGTGAGAGGTCTCTCACTCCAACTCGAAAGGGCATGAGTTGTGCATAGCAATATACATGGAGCCATCACCATTACCTGAATAAATAATTCCACAAGAGCAGTGCCCACAGAGGTCATTCCTCGTATCAGTGGCTAGCGGGGCCAGAACAATTAGTACGAGCATGCAACTGATCTAACGAGGGCCAGCATGCCTGCATGACAGATGAAGGGATGAACTGTGAGTTTAAGGCTTTAAGCCTAACTTTGTCCATAAGCGAGACATACTTGATGGAAGGGAACTTTGGTCCTTCAAACGGGGTCTCTGTGAATGCCGAAAAGATTCGGCCTGGGTCCTATGTACCTTGGACTCGATGTTAATCAAACTTTATACATTGGCCTTTTTGTGTGTGTGTGTGTGTGAAACGAGAACATGGTTCTGATCATAAGGTGATGATACCCACGGTTCCAAGAGTCCCCCCCCTGAGCCTATGATCACAAGAGATGGAAATATCTTGGCCTCGACTTGGGGGAATATCTTTTGGGGCTCTCAAAAACTTGAAGTGACGTTTGGTTCATGTCAAGGTTTATAAAGATGGAGTATCTCAGCGATCACTACTAGTTTGATCCATGCATGCTGCGATGATTCGAGATATTGATTTATTAAGGTTGAAATGGAGGAGAGTTTATGTAAGCACCCATGCGAGCGTATGTTTAGTTCCATATCGGCTATTTGCTGGATAGATCTTATAGGTACTTATACAGGATCAAAAAATCTATGTAATACTTTTCGGTTAGCCATCATGGATGAAGTTCTGAGTTGTTACAGTTTATATTTTGCACCGCATGCACCAACGTAGCCATGCATATCCATACCGAGATGAGAGTATGATGAATGGATTCAGAGAAATGCATCTTGATGATTGACATGGTGCATGGCCATGCAGTGCAGGACATAATTTTTCGAAATGAAGGCCTGACGAATTTGAATCAAGATGAAAAGAACTTTTTGTATACATCAAATGAGAACTGTGTAACATTAGTCATCTTCCAATATGTGTTGACTGAGATTCTAGAGTATTGATTGGCATAGTAGAAAACAAGCTTATATGTCATTCTAGATCTTGATTTTAACACAACAATCAAAAGACCTATGTTTTAATGTAGTACGAAATTGATTGCCAAATCTTGGCTAATATTTTGATGCTGTTTTAGATATATTGGTTTTGCAATGGCCAGATAGGAGTAGTTATTTGCACCAAATGCTTTTGACTGAGATATTTCTTTTAGATGAGAGATATGGTTCACATGCAATGAATTGTTTTTGGTTATTATATATGGTCCAGCGCAAATCAGATCCCATGCCTCTTTGGGTGTTGCTCTCATTCCTTGCTCATAAATTGAACAGTGAAATCAAACATTGCTGTTGGATCCAAGTGCCTCACATACTGTTAAATGGATGATCGAATTAATTTTTTTGGAGCTTTTGAAAAATCTAAAGTTTTTGGTTCACATTGGGATAGGGGTATTAAATGTACCGAGCATCTTAAGCTCAATTCAAGCATGATTCGAGAGAAGCTTGAATCGAGCTTAAATTGAAGCTATACAAATCAAGCTTGAACCACCAACATAGCTCAGAAATTAATTTGAAGTCAAGTCAAAAATTGATCTTGCTCAATCAAACTTAGCTTGACAAAGCTCAAATATATTTAGTTATATATAAAAAAATATTTCATATATAATAGATCATTGGAATACAATTTTAATTGATATTTTCTTTGATTCTTTGGATCGCTTGAATATTAATTTAGACCTGAACCAAACTTCAAATCAAAGCTTGAAATCAAGCATACATTCAAGTTTCGATGAAGCTTGATTTAATCTCAAATTGATTTCAACTTATCAAGCAAATCAAGTAGGCTTTCACTCAGCTTGGTTCAAAATTAAGCTTGAATTTAGCTTAAAATATCAGTAAACAAATTAAGCTCGATCTTTGAATTCAAATTCAAAATTAATTTTAAACTAAATTAGATCAAATCCAAACTCGATCAAGCTTGATTCCCTTGCACCCATACTTGAAGCAGGGCATTTTCCAACGGGCTCCCATCAAATAACAGGCCAGAAAATCCCCCCTACCCTCACTCTAAAAGTAGAAAAGTATCCCAAGTCCCAAAAGATTTTTTTGGTTTACCCAAATATATATATATATATATATATATATATATATATATATATATATATATATATATATATATATATATATATATATATATATATATATATATATATATATATATATATATATATATATATATATATATATATATATATATATATTGACAAGGTACGAAGATTTTTTTCCCGTGAGTTTCTCGGGTCTGCTGTGGGGGTTACGTGATTCGCGCGTCGCATCGAGTGCATGTGCCTCTTTTTTAAGGTGATTTGAGTGCGTGCGTTAGCGGTGGGCCACAACGAATAGATTAACCAAAGACAACCATTATTATCAACCAAACCACTTATCCTTCTCACTCACTCACTCTCTCTCTCTCTCTCAATCATGCATTGTATTAGCAAATCAAGCCTCCTTTCTTTAAATATTTTCATTTTCCCCCAATTTTTCCCCCCAACATTCTAGAACCCATTGTTTCACAGACTTCCTTTCCTACCCATTGTGGTTTATCACATCCATGCTACATACATACATACCCATGCAACCTAGGGCCATCTAGAACCACTTTATTTTGATTATGCCCTAACTTAATACCATGCTCAATATGGCATACATGGAAATGCTAACTTGTCAAACAACCATCACATCAGCCACCAAGGTGGGTAGTCTGGTGGTAAGGGAACTTGGACTCCACCCGAGTTGTCTGGATTCGAAACGCATGGGCGTCGATTAAATCAGGAGACCGCATGCCTCATGCCCGGATAGCTCTATGTGGATATGCTTTCATTTCATTAGTACTGAGGTGGCGCTGGGGTAACGCGGAAACTTGCGACATGCATCGAACATTCTCTAATGGAAGGAGAGCCCAGTGGAGGCTGCTACACGGGTGGGATTCTGCCCCTCCGCCTCTCCTCCTATTTTCTAAAAAAAAAAAAACAACCATCACATCATCATCACCATCATCACAGCATTGCTCAAACCATAATTTAACTCTCATTAACCTTGATACGTTATCTTGGACATTTGGTAGGACAAAATCCCATAACCTACCTCAGATTTGCTAATGAAGGATGCAAAATACGTTGATTGACGGCTAGTATAAGCTATTCATCCATCCATCTCAAGGCTAAATTGTTCTCCACTCATCCGCAAAACCAAAACCAAAACCAAAACCGACACCGACACCATGTGCCGTGCCTGGCCTTCGTCTTACGAATTTACGATCCCTTCCCTGTCCAACACCCCACGTGTAATCCCTGTGCGCCCTCGGCAGAAGAAGCGTACGTGGCAGACAAACAACATGCCCTCCCCACAATCTATGGCTGTAACTGATCCACTCCCCCCCTTCTCCTCTCCCTCCCTCCCCCAATCCTTGTACCCCACGCATTCAAAACTACAGCTCGTTTGAAGAGTAGGAGAAACAAGGAAGGCAAGCAAGCTGGTGTTGGACTCGGATCGTATTTTTTTCGAAAAAGACTCGGCCATAGTGATTAAGTAGGTTTGAAGTTGGAGATATAATACAGAGAAAAGACCGTTGTCCCACGACGTCTGCAGATTGCCGGAAGAGTAATTTCTATTAAGTCACATATGTATACACGAAAATAAATAATACTGTAGATTAGATTGCAAAATTTTTTTTGTACGAACAATGTGCCATTCTCTGTGCCCTTATAGTTTTTAATTTTTAATTTTTAATTTTTTTAGCCACATTCCAATCCGTGAGTGTAGCTGCCCTTGTATAATAATAATAATAATAAACCCTAAGCGGGGAAAAGAACAAGAAATAACACCATCAAGACCAACAACGGTGGAGAGAGGGAGAGAGGAGGCCTCGGATTAGGATTTAGGAGCTAAGAGAGAGGGCGGAGGGTTTGGACGGTGGGTCCTACGCTTCCGTCCCCATCGGCCCTTCAATTATTGCAGCCTTGTTCCTAATCCTCTCTCTCCCTCCCTTGTTCCCGTCTGGGTTCTCGCTGGCAGCGCCGCTGTCTCTCTCGTCCTCTACTTCTTCGCTCTTTTATCATTTCCCCCCGTTCGAATCCCGGCGAGTAAAGAGGCTGCAAGAGACTTATCTGCGTGCTAGTAATGGTGATACACACCATGCGGACCAATTTACTCTTCTGCCTCTCTATTTCTTGCTTGCTTTCGTCGGCGGCTGCGATGAGTGCGTACGAGGTGCTGAAATCGCATGGCTTGCCGATGGGGTTGCTGCCGAAGGGGGTGAGGGATTTCCAGGTCGACGGCGACGGGCGGTTCGAGGTCCGGCTGGATGCGGCGTGCACGGCCAAGTTCGAGAGCCAGAGCGAGGTCCGCTTTAACTCCACCGTCGCCGGCACGCTCTCCTACGGCCAGATCGCCGCCCTCTCTGGCGTCGCCGCCCAGGAGCTCTTCCTCTGGTTCCCCGTCCGCGGTATCCGCGTCGACATCCCCAGCTCCGGCCTCATCTACTTCGACGTCGGCGTCATCTACAAGCGCTTCTCCCTCTCCCTCTTCGAGACGCCGCTGGATTGCATCCCCTTCTCCTCCTCTTCCTCCTCCGAAGCCCGCCTCCCCTCCAAGGTATCCCCTGTCTTCATTCGAACAACACAAAAGATCGGGCTGATTGATTTGTTCGATTGGTCGGATCTAATAATAATAATATCCGTTGATTTGGATTGCAGAATCGATCGGGAAAGCTGCGTTACACGCTCGATCAACAGGATGCTCAAAGGCCGGTTCTGTGAATCAGAGAAGAATTAAAATCATACCTTGTTTTTAGAGAAGTCTTAGGGCTTAGTCTTGGCTCGGCTTGGCTTCTATAATGTGTGTGATTGCAGTTGCAGTGCAGGTTCCCTCGGATTTGCTCTATCCTAGCGATGCGGAAAATTTTGACCGAATGATGAAGGATGGAGTCGTCGTCACGGTGAGAACAACGAGTGATAAGATTCGAGAGGATATAGGAAAGGGAGTTGAGGGAGTTCAATTCCATCCAAATGAAATCTGGTAATTAATGTTATATATTGCTTGTAAGTTTTGGTTCTTGTTACCTACGATGAACCTGGTGAAAGGCTTACATATATATATATTCATATATATGTATAGCAGGGGAGTTGGGATGGACCCTGTTCTTCCTGCTATGTTGCCTTTGTTGTATTGTAAGTAATGCTTCGAGTCTCTCTGTATATGGCGGAATCATCTATCTTTATGTATTCTCTAGGCATTTGTTAGATGAAGGCAGCTTTTAAATATGTGTATCTCTTGTTTACGTGATGAAAGGCGATCTTTTTGGAGTCAAACTATGGGTTGATTCTGTTTTCCTTTCTGAATCAATTAAGTTAGAAATTTGGTGATATCAATTGTCTAGATAAGTGATCTATGAACAAAAAAATATTGTCAATCTTATGGAATCATATTGGAATGCAGATAGATACTCAAAACAGCTAGTTTATATCTGCTGTCTTGCAGGATGGATTACTATCTTTCAGAGTCACTTAAACTGTATTTAGCTTCTATATTCCTTTTTGATTTATCTAAATCAGGGATTTAATCATATGAATTGTTGATATGAGTGATCTATGCAGAAGAAAAAAGTGTATTACCAGTCTTATGGTGAATCAAATGGAAACCAGATGCTCAAGTAGCTGAGCAAAGGCTTATGAGTTTTAATAATTAAATTCTACGGATAATTTGTGGCTGCTACATGATAAGAACAAGCAGATATCAGACATACTCCAGTAGTGGCATCTCAAGTTTGGAAATCATGTAGGTATCTGCTTAGATTTGAACTTGTCTAGAAATTTAGGATATGGTTGGCAATGTTAGGACGAAATACATGTCAGTATATGATTGTAGTACTGAGCTTGAATGATCAATGGTGACAACAGCTGTAGGCACAACGGGTGAGCAATATTGCAATGCTTCAGGTGAAGTCTTGCCATTTAACAGTTCCCTGCTTTTCTTTGATTGTGGATATGTGAAAAAAATTGTTATTCTACCTAAACTTTTATAACATGTAGCTATTTTGGAGTAATCTTGCAGCAGTTCTGACAGAGCAAGTGTTGGTGACTCCAAGTTGTGTGATGGTGTGCCGATCAATTGAAATTTTTATGTTAGCTCCAAAACACAGCTTAAGATATCAGTATGGATGCTAGAATTCTTGTGGGAATCTTAAATGGGCATTTTTGATGGAGACCACTGCAGACGATCTCCAAGGATGAGTTGCCAAGTTAGACGTTGATGTTTCCCTTAATGTTCTTCAATTGAAATTTTTATGTTAGCTCCAAAACACATCTTAAATGGGCATTTTTGATGGAGACCACTTCAGACGATCTCCGACGATGATTTGCCAAGTTAGATGTTGATATTTCCATTAATGTTCTTGACAAAGGAGCTAGCAACCTAATCATCCAAAGCCTCAAACAGAACAACAATTATGGTAGAACTGGATATTTGAAAAGTTGTGAATGTAAAGAAGATTATCTATTTATTTGTTCTGTTGTTAGTTTTCTGTTGTGTGTGCAGTGGCAGTACATTAGCTTGGATTTGGATTGGTGCATGCGAGTGTCAATTAAATTTGATGGTTCTTGTATAGAAAATTAAATTTGATATGATCTATTCTTCTGGGCAAGGGCTCTACAGGAGTAAAATCAAGCTGTCGAGTGTGGATTGAAGTAAAAATTGATATTTATGCTGCTGTTTGATGTGCAAGAAGGTTATTTATTTTGGTAACATATGCAAGAACAGGTTATTGCAGTGAAAGCAAATTTTTTTGTATGGAATTGGAGACCATGGCAGAGAGGGCAAATTGTTGTCAACCAATTAATGCCTGTCGTTCATGGATCCTGAACAGAGCTTGATGAAGACAAATGAGATAATGCTTGGATCGTTGCGTTGTAGAGGAGGGGACCAGGACCAATTCATTTAAGGGATTGCCCAAAAACTGACACACACCTTTAAGGCTGTGAAGAAAAATGCTTCCTTGCAAATGGTACGCAACTTGTTTTTTCCCTTTCTCTTATGCATATGATGCATGCGAGGCTGTATTCTTGATTTAAGTGGTGCACCGACTGGCTGCTAGTATAATTATTGGTTCACAATACAGATATGCATGAGGCCACCTTTTGCCACAACTTGAAGAGGATAAAAGTGCCAAAAAAAAAAAAAAATAGGGTTCATGTGCAAGGCTTGAAAAAAAGAAGGAACTTGCAATAGGATAGCTAAACAAGAACGAACCAACATTAAAACTCTCTCTTAGAATGAACTAGCGAGAAGGTAAAGGAATTCCTCTAAAAAAAATAAAATGAAGGAATTATGTTAGGAACAGAAGTACCTGAAAGTCATCTTGATACCTTTAAATTAATTGACATGTTCACTCATGTGGAAACTGGCAAACTGCAACTGCACCCTCATTCTGAACTAGACACTCGTGCAGATGTACATCTAGGCATGTTGTGGTTTCACCTGCTTCATGTAAGATGTTAATACCAGTTTTCTTTTTTGTAGAATTTTTAGTCAAACTTTGGATAAAATGAATTTGAATATAACAAGTTGGTGTGTTGTCATATGAAGATGTAAACATTAGATAGGAGGAGGATATGTTCAGGACATTAGGCTAGATGTATTAGTACCTTTATGCATGGGAGAACATGTTTCTCTTCCTCTCTTTCTTTCGAAGATACAAGGGCACCTAGAATGATGAGCTACACAATGGGGCAGCCTTCCCTAACCCTCTAAACCGTAGACAGGATTTGATCCTAGATCACTTGATCTAAGTGCCAAAAACTTTATCAGCTTGTTAAACTGGCACCTTAAAGATTATCTTGTATGTTCGCGAAAACATTCTTGTCTACAAATAGAACAGAACTGTTATTAAAACAAAAATGGTTATCATACTTTTTAGATTTTGTCTCCATCAATTAAGTTCTAATGTACTTGTTTTTCTCACTAAGCGAGCAATCTCTATTTGTATAAAAGATCTATAAGATATGACCTGCCATATTAGGTAAGATATTGGGGAACACATGGCATAGTGTGTACTATAAGCACCCTCCCTAAGTGCTTCAGAAGCAAGCAATTGCAGGAGGCTATTAGACCAAATAAGTTCCAAACCCGATGAAAGGCATGAGCCTGGACTTAACCCATAAGCCTTAGCTTTACCCCTAAACCGATGAAACTTTTTCCTTACCATCACATATCCTAAATCTCAGCCCAAATATCATTATTCATAGCCAACGCCTCTTCTTCTTTTCCAAAAAAAAAAAAGAGAAAAAAAAATCCATTGCCTATACCTAACCAAAACAGTTCATTCTATCCACATACCGTAGGAATCCCTCTCAATTTCATCCAACCCAGCACCCCTCCCCCAAAAAATCATATATCTGAAGCTCACCCAATGATTTGACTTAAAAATAGGACTATAAGTTGGTCCATTGTCAAATCTAGCTGAAACTAGTCGACACTTGAGGTCAGTAATTGGCTTGACTATCCTAATTTGGATAATATATCCTCATGAACCTATTCAACGACTTGGACCAATTTGACCATTCTTTTTTGTTTTTGAGAGTGCAAGGCCCACCTAGATTTCATCAAGAGTATGAAATTACAGTGCAAGCAAGAATAATAAAAAGAAAAAAACATAGAGGACAGTGCAAAGTGAGCTTGACCGAGTCTGAAAAAAAGCTCGATTCCTGAAAATTTTCTTTGGAGTTATTGAAGATGCGTTAATTGCACTCCTTCCAAATCAGCCCACATAATGTAGAAACAAAGGAGTAGGTTCCAATTCTTTAAGCTGTTGCAGATCTGGAGTCTATGAGGAAGACAAAGTACCAGTGCTTAAACAACTGAATCACTGTCAGCATTCCAGTACCCTACGTTTTGCATTGCTTGTGATCCCCATTATAAAGGTAATTATCTTCCGTATTAAAACTACAGTTTCGCATGCACTTCTTTGTATCACTCTTATAAATAGGATGTGCTCTTTGAAATAATTGTACTTTTGAGGATGTAAGTGTCATGTGGAGCCTTCGGTGAGTGGAAGGCAATTGGAGGACTGCCTCTTGGCTGCTAAGCAGTTTTAAAGGCAACTTTGATAACTTTGTTCAAGAAGGTACAAGATAATTTGACCTCCCCCACCCTTCTCTCAAATAGTTTCAACATTGTTTAAGGTGAACAAGCATCATTTTTTTCCTCCATTTTTCTCTAAAATTTAAGAAGCATCCCTGTTCATTGGGATTTATTCAGAAAGTTGTCTGGCTGAATATCGAACAGAAAAATTCGTTATCTAGAAAATGACATAATCTAGATTGTGGTTTTGACATGATTGAACATCTACATTGGATGGCCAGCTGTTGTCGCAAATTTGCTCAGGTTTATTAGTGGTAGCTAGATAACAAGTTGTAGCATGATTACAGGAACTACTGAGCTCTGAGACTAAGTAATGGCCTCATAGAATAAAATATAGGTTTTTTTTCATAGATATCCTTTAAAATATCAGATTTTGCATGAATACCGTTCCAAAATTAATATTTGCATGTATACCCTCGTAAAACTCTGTTATTGTACAAATGCCCCTACTATAACGGTTATTCTAACGGGGTTCAGAAAAATCAAATTTATATTAATTAATATTTTTTTTTAAATTATACTATTGTCCCTATCTTCTATCGGGATCGTGATCTATTTGGATGTCTACCATTAAGGGTATTTTAGTCATTTTAATTTGAAACCGTTAATTTTTTAACGTTGTTAGATAGCATGGGTACATATGCAAAAACAAAAATAAAAAAATGGTAGAATAGCAAAATAAGTATTTTACGAGGATATACATACAAATATTAATTTTGGAAGGGTATTTATGCAAAATCCAATATTTAGGAGGGTATTCATGCAAAAAACTCTAAAATATATAATTTTCTTTATCTTGTTTTCTTAGAAATTCTCTGATCGAGGAAGCTAGCTAAGTGCATATTGACTTGATACCATCAAAATTGAGTTTTGAGCTTTTAGGTTTGGTCATGTCACCTGGAGTACAAGATTTTTTTTATAATTTGCTTGAGAAGGATGATGAAGTCCAAGTG
The DNA here is from genome assembly GCF_051530095.1 of Phoenix dactylifera. Lineage (NCBI taxonomy): Eukaryota > Viridiplantae > Streptophyta > Magnoliopsida > Arecales > Arecaceae > Phoenix > Phoenix dactylifera. Next base: position 18,454,764 of record NC_143201.1, read on the forward strand.
ATCAAGGTTCCTCATGGCATGCAAGTCTCAATATTGTTTGATGGAAATCATCTTCCAAATGGATTACTATCCCGACAATCTAAGATTGGCGAAAAAATGGAATACTGATTCACTTCCACTGATAGTTCACATTCTAATGTTCCTTTCCTTTCTCAATTAAGTGATCCACCAATGTAGGGAATATCAGATTAATGGCATGATATTGTGGCATGTTATTTTAAAAAATAATGTCAGGCTGCTTGTATTTACAGTTCAAAATTGCATGGCTTAGTTAAAGCCTATTACCGCACACAGATATCTGTCTGCCAGATCAAATATTGTAACTCAAATAACTATTTTCTTAGATAAAGTAAATGAACTTCTGACAACATATGATTAATTATTTTGCAAATTTAAGATTATTGCTACACACGTCTTAAACCAAAATCTCACAATTTGAACTTTGTATCCTATCTACCAGGTTAAATGTCCGTCTAATTTAGAGGGTCCACTCCTCTTAAGTTGAAATCTAACAAAAATTATGTTGCGAGATCGAATGCCAAAGTCCTGCAGAACTATAGCTCGCTTTTGCCCTCTGCAGATTGGTCTCTATCTGATGTCTTCCCATTCACGGTCAGAAGCTCCGTGTCAAATATAAGTACTGTTGCTCCACCTATATATCAGTTTTCAGGATGATTTTAGAGAAGCATTTGAAAGCTAATGAAAAGATCTTCATTGCTATCTTCAGGATAATTCCCATCTAGGTTTTAAAATAATCATGATCGATTGGCTCACTCGACTCTCGAAGACTAAGCATCGGATCAAAAGCTTTCAAAGAAATTGAAAGGACAATCCATCATGAAGCCCTAGTCACTATAACATGTAAAAAATAAAATATATACCTGGGATAGTTGGTGGGGATCCTTGAGCTTCATAGCCAAGTTTTGCAGGTATCTTTAGCTTCCGTTTCTCACCCGAGCACATCCCCAAAAGACCCTTTTCCCACCCTATGGAGCAAGTATTGCGGAAGCTCTTGGAGAAGTGAAATGCTTATATGAAACTTATATGTACAAATCCTGAATGACTGAATGAGTCTGAAGCATGAAAGAACAAACTGTTTTATAGGAAAAAAGCTAAAGGTTTTAAAACCAAGCTTCACACAGACAGATATCAGGCTTTTCGATATCACTCTCTACCCTTCTTAAGATAAAGCTTGTCATTTTTTGCTCTTTTTTTTTTGGAGGGGGGCGGAAGAAAACTAACAAAATTAAGAAACTAATCTTTCCTGATCTCCAAGATTATATTATAGGTGCAAATTTGATCGAGAGTATGATATATGGCTGAGATTTGGATTTTCCTGCAGGCCACATTTCAATTGTTGCGGTTGAATTTAAAATAAGGATTTTGATACTTCAACAATTATGATAAAATTAGAGGAGAAGTGTTATTCTTTTTGTATCAACTATGTAACAAATTTTTGAAGGTAAATAAAATATTTAGAGTGTTTAACTATGTTACTAGTGAAGCCTTTCAAGCTCATGGTTGAATATATCCCATATTTCCTGCTTTTTTCTCCCTCAACAGCCATTGTCCCCTTCCATTTCCTCCTCCCTCTTCCTTTTCCTCCTTCATAGCCCTTGTATTCTTCCATCCTTTTTAGGTTGATGGTAGAAAGTAGACTCACATTCTTCTCCATAGAAGATCTGTTTTCTCAAGTCAAATATTTGTTTCTCCAAGCAAATATGCACTTGTATTATCCTGAAAACATGGATAGGCATTTTAAAGTGTCGACTGTTGAGGGAAATGCAGAAAAAGAGTTACAATTTTAAGGGAAGTTAGGCAATCATGTGATGTAACAGTCTAGACAGTTGGGGTCTATAATTTCCAGGGAAGCATAGCTTAAACCTACAGATTGCTGAAAATTTCGGCTAATTAGTAGCAAGTTTAGGATATTAAAACATGGCAAAGCAATCAGCTGCCTTTTTGGCTAGAAAGAAAGGTCTATTTGTGGATTATAAAGATAGGTAACAAATATAAAAAACTAATGGTGTTAGGGGCAGCAAGGTTAGGGTTTGAAAAGATCAACTATGGATTTTGATGGAAGGTTGTGAGGCTTGTTGCAATACCAGAATAAGGTCTCTTGTGACACCAGCCCTGATTCAACCTAAAAATAGACACTGACATATGGTTGTTTATATCCACAAATGGCTTGCAGTGCCGTAAGAGTAAGAGAGTAGCTTTCTATATTGTTAGGTCTGCAAGATAGGAGGGTCTAGCAGGGTCTGCTAAACCAGGCCGAATTGTCCGATTCAGGCAATATCGAGTCATCTTAGTGCAAAATCGGGTCGATTCGAAATTTCAATTCGGTTCCGGCCCGTTGATGCCAACTCGGTAAGATTATTTTGTTGTAAACAACAATGCATAAGGTTAAATAGAAAGTTCAAATGAGTAAATACTAGGTGCCCAAAAATAAACACTAACCTATCAAGAATAAATACCAATTTTGCAAAAATAAATATTAAAAGGTCCACGATGAACATCAACCTCCTGATGATAAACACCTAGCCTATGGAAATAAACACAAACATCACTAAAATAAATAGAAAAGGATCTAGCATAGGGTTTGGGAGAGAGGGGGGGGTGCATTACGTACAATCTCATTAAAGATAAGTGTTGTACTTAAGAGAGGAGAAAAAATGGCACAAGTGCTGTCCCATCCGATTAATTCCCTCTTCATTTTTTATTGTTTTGCATGTAACGTAGGAGGGGCTGCGGCTAATGGTTTGTTTTCCGGCAACAAGATCCATGTCGATCTAGCAATGGTAGAGACAATTGGATCCGGGCTTGAATACTAGGTATATGATAAACATATCCCTCAATGTTAGTTGAAAACGATCAGCTTTTTGATCTTTGATCAGAGTGCATAAACTATAAAGTCCAATCCTTCTCAAAAATATGTTGTTAGGATTTTCTTCATTAAGATAGTCAAATAGATTTATGAGCACAAAGAAACTACAAATGCGCGGATAGAGGTCTTTTTTGGCTTAGAGATTCTCTGAAAATCAGAAGGAGTGTCCGTTTGCATTTATTATCCACTGAAAAACGTCCGTCATGCAAACGCCCATGCAAGCATCGATCGGGGATCCCACTCAAGCCAATGGCATCTATCATGGTACTTGTTTGAAGCTGCAACTAGTCCGAAAGCCCATGGTGGATCGTTCATCCTTTCGAACCTTACGTGCATGGTTAGTGTTGGTGGAATTCGGACCCAGACGTCCACTGGGCTAGAAAGAAGGAGCTCCGGAAAAGCTGAGCGAACGACGGGGATCCGCTCGGAGGCTACCGCTCGGATATTTTTTAGTCGGAGGAGCCGCTTGGGCACTTTCAAACCCCTGAATTGGGACCCGTTCGGCCGCCCCTTGCCCGGAGGGGCGCTCGGTCGCCTCCTGCTCGGACACAATCCTTTCCCCCCCCCCCCCCCCCCCCCAATAGTTAGGGTGGCAGAGGTTAGTACATTCGGTGCTCCCTTGACCATCCTATCATGTTTACGCGAAAATAGGTAATTCATGTTACGATGCTTGTGAAATTTTTGAAATTGTTTTTTTAGATTTGACCGTGCTTGGACTCAAACCTTGTGAACAAATATCTTTCTGCTAGCTGAAATATTGCGACTCGATTAGCTAATTTCCTACGTAGAGTTAACAATGAACTTCTGCCATCATATGACAGATTATTTCGTAAAACTAAGATTACTGCTATAAAAGTTTTATGCTAAAAATTCGCAATTCTATCTTTGTATCCTGTCTACTGAGTTCACCGTCCATCTTTGTTTAGGGGTCCACTCCAAGCGGAAATCTAAAGAAAATTATGTTGCAAGATCGAATGCCAAACTACTTCATCTAATGTCCTCCCATTCACATAGCCACAAGCTCTATGTTCAATATAAGTGTCGCTCTACCTGTGAGTTTTCAAGATCATATCACAGAAGCATTCGAAAAGGTAGTTTGTATACGAGCTAATGAAGCAATCTTTAGTGCTATTTTCATAATAATTCTCTTCTGATTTTAAAATACTCATAATTGGCTCAGTTGATTCTCAAAGAAGACTAAGCAACACATGAAAACCTATCAAAGAAATTTAAAGGTATAACTGAAAAAATATATCTAACTGGGATAGTTGGCGGGGATCCTTGGCCTCCATAGCCACATTTTGCAGATATTTTTATCTCCTTTTTTATTCACCTAATAAAATACCCAAAAGACCTTGGTTGCAATTTAGTTGATTTGATACCACCGGAAGAAGTTAAAATGTAACCTAAAATCAGACCTGATCTATCTAGAAGCATCTCATGGGAAAGATGAAGAACAGCGCAATAGTGTAATACCGGTCACTTGGACAATCAGATTGACATGCAGGGGCTAGAGACCTACTCGAAGATGAAGTGCATTACCATCAAGCCCTAGACCGATCGAACAAGTCCTTGAGACTTAGTTTAGAACTTGCCCTACACATTGAGGTAATAATGCGATGAGTCATGGACTAGTCAAAGCTTGGTTTAGATTGACTGGTAAAGATGTTCAGTTGATGAACAGAAGAAGGAAAATATTACTCTCCCCTAACTGCTAATATAAAAGGCACGCCCTTGCCCATGTAACCATGTTGTTATCAGGCCGACGAAGCTCTTCTTTGGGTCCAAGGTGTTCGGGCCCACTGAACTTGGCTCGATTCATGGGCCCAATCGGGTCATTCAAAAGTGTTTGCATGGATTCGGCCTAGGCCTACTCCCACATCTCTCACTTCTCAGCCCAAGTATTATAACTCCAGAAGTCCCGGTTTCGGCTCCGTTTTTAATCCTCCGGTAGAAAGATCAAATCCAGGGGCAGATGGTGGTCGCATGGGTTTGCCAGGTCACTTACAGTGCCATCTTTCAGTACTGCTAAGAGCCGTCCGATCTGCAACTTGACACGTGGAAGGAATCACTGGGCTGCGGGTGCATACAAAGCATCACAGATGATCCGCGCTCGATTACATGGGAACCTCCCTATATATGTGTGGACCGAGCGTTTCACTCTTCGCTCCCCATGCGTGAGTTCTGATCTCGTGTGTCTGGTTTCTTGCTTTCGGTGTTTTCCTCCGACCTCTGATCTTTGTCGCCGAAGCCAGGAAACCAAGAAGCCAAGAAACCAAGAAGCCAAGATACATCGCCGGAGACGAAAACGGTGCTGCCGGCCTCGCCTTGTTTCTTTCTCTCGGGTGTTTGACTCATAACCCCAGCCGATCTCAGTCCTAACCTCGTTTTTCTCTCTCGGTGTTTTCCTCCGACCTCTGATCTTTGTCGCCGAAGCCAGGAAACCAAGAAGCCAAGATACATTGTCGGAGACGAAAACGGTGCTGCCGGCCTCGCCTTGTTTCTTTCTCTCGGGTGTTTGACTCATAACCCCAGCCGATCTCAGTCCTAACCTCGTTTTTCTCTCTCGGTGTTTTCCTCCGACCTCTGATCTTTGTCGCCGAAGCCAGGAAACCAAGAAGCCAAGAAACCAAGAAGCCAAGATACATTGCCGGAGACGAAAACGGTGCTGCCGGCCTCGCCTTGTTTCTTTCTCTCGGGTGTTTGACTCATAACCCCAGCCGATCTCAGTCCTAACCTCGTTTTTCTCTCTCGGTGTTTTCCTCCTCCGTTCTCTGTTCTTCGTCGTGTGAGCCAAGAAACACTACTGGACACGACAATGGCGCTGGCGCCCGGCCATATGTTCAAGCCATTTGACAAGCACCTCCTGGACTCCTACCTGAGGAAGAAGATCCTCGGCGAACAGCTTCCTTCTAACACCATCGTGGAGGCCGACGTCTACGGTGACGACCCGAATAACCTAACTGGTAAGCGAGTTCTTGGTTGACACCTACCTTTCTCCTTCTAATTCCTTGGTTTTTTTGTTGCCCTGTGTTCTGTCACGGTTTCATCTTCTTGGGTTTTGTCTGGGTTTTTCTTGGGTGGTCGCAGCTCGGTACCGCATGGCAAATCCGGACTGGGAGTGGTTCTTCTTCGCCTCCACGATTCGGAAACATCCCGGTGCCAACAACAGCTGCCGGGCATCAAGATCTACGGGCTCGGGACGGTGGAAGGCCAGCCAAGGCATCAAGACGGTGCTCGATTCCAATCTCAATGTCCTCGGTTCAAAGCAGAGCTTCTGCTATATGGAAAGAAGTCCATCTGGTGGAGAGAGGAAGACTGTCTGGCTCATGGAGGAATACTCCATCCCTAGCCTTCGAAGAAAAGCTGGTGCATCCGCGATAAATGGCTCAAATAAGGTATACATATCACCTTAAAGAACAACCCCTATACCTGTTGTTTCTGATTTCTTGATATTGGACGTAGATTTTTTTCTTTTCACACTATATCTCCTCTACTCTTTTTTTTAATTGCAGCTCGATGATTGGGTCATCTGTAAGATTTATTTGACACCGAAAGCTCGCAAGATTTATGTGACATATGAAGATCTACCTGAAATACAACTAGTAAACAACGCTCCACCGGAGCCGGAAGCAAAAAGGAGAAGGATGGAAGATCCACAAACTATTAATTTATCTTTCATGCACCCCAGCCAGGATATTGCCGGTCATCGTCAAATTCTTCAGCTGCCAAACAATTTTCTACCACCGCTTGTCGATGTGTCCGGCATGCCCATTGATAGCTATTTCTCTACACAATATGCTGGTGAGGAGCCATCAATTCCAAGCCAGGACATTGCCGTTGACTTCTTCCAAATACATCAGCTCGCCGATGGCACCTTGCCGCAGTCTGGCCCAACCGTTCCCGTGCATGTGGAGATGATAGAAGAAGGTCCAAGCCATGTGTCTAGGCTAGATAATCTTGACCGATCCTTGAAGGATATCGATGCAGAGGGTTCCATCATTACCTTCTCTCCAGATTTTATGCAAGCTGGTGGTGAGGAGACAGAGGAGATTGAGAAGATGGCCCTATTACTTGAGAGAGAAATTATGCAAGCTGGTGGTGAGGAGACTGAGAATATGGCCGCATCACTTGGAGAAGAAAATATTCAAGCTAGTGGTGAGGAGACGGAGGAGGCTGAGGAGATAGCCGCATTACTTGGGTCACTCCGTGATGACATCTCCATGCCGTCGATTGATGACATACTCCACTAGTTGGTTGATGATAGCTTTTAAGCATAGTTTGTTTAATTATTTTATTGATCTTAGTCATCTTAGATTTGCTTCACATTACATTCCTCAATAATTCTGTATGCTACAAAAGCGAAGCATCTCACTGTTATGATGTACTAAATCTGCCAATTTCTTGCTATATATATGAAGCTCATACACTTGTCTTTACATACTTCATGCCCGGATATGTCACATTTTTTTGTTACTTTAAGAAACAACAATTTCGCAGAGAAACATTTGAAGTAAAATATATATCATGCATGTATGTATATCTTAAGTTCCTGCTAATAATGTCCTACATAAAAAAAAAAAAGTTTGATAAACTGTTGTGCCTCATCTTCCTCTTCAATCTCAATCGGTCCTTTGTCTTTTTCTTAATTATGAAGAACCAGAAATTGCTACAGAGTTGTATTTAACGTACCAAGTAGGAATTAGACAAATATGTAGAAAATGATCTTGGTGGTTCTAAAATTGATCGTCACTTATGATTCCATCAATCTGTTCTTGCTGTCATGCTCGAAGGCATCGTGTTTCCCTTCTAGTGCTCCATGTTCCTGGTTTAGCAGTTTAGAAGATTTCTGAACCCACTTGCAAAACTAGTGGCAATTAAGGATGCCAGAAACTTAGCATCCGTCTCTCTATTTGCTCATGTTTGGATCTGCCACAAATAGAACTGCCATTCTAACGTTGCACCGGATTCAGATTTTAGTCCAGGGCACCTGGAAATTACCGAGTTCAGGATTTTATATAGAATGAGGATAGTGGGCTACTGCATTACAGTCAACATCTTTAAATTGTTGCAGCTTAAAATCCTCTGTAGTTAGCTTTTGAAAATGCTACCTAACTTGATCGCAACCAAGAGCTTAGAAGATTCCAAATATCTTTAGAAAAATGGCAACTTAAAAGGGTGTCTCAATTCATTATAATGTTCAAAATTGGAAGAAAAAGTGGTAGTCATGCAATTCCGGATGTGTATCTTAGAACATACGGTTGTTGGTCTCGACCAGCCTTTTTTAGACGAGTCATTAGCCATTAGAAACTTCCATTGAATTGCCAGCGATGCAAAAAGCAATGATCTTAGGGAAAAGCGGCATTGACCATAATTTTTTTAGCGCATTGACGATAGATGCCTCCGGAATAGATATTTTACCATTTTTTCAATCTACTTTTTATATCAATCAAAGAGGCTCTAAAATGATTTAGCAAACATGAGGATGAGTTGGGATGAAAATTCAAACCCAAACGCAAATCCAAACCCACAAGCGCCCCCCTTCTCTCCACATGGCATAACCGGCCAAATTCCCAAGTTCCAATGGGCCACCACACGGGAAGGCTCTTGCTAAAATATCGAAAGAAAGCAATCCTTTGCGATTGGAATTCCCGAGCAGGCCGCCCTTCCGTCTCTCCTTTTTATGTGGACGAAACCCGCTCCCAAACGCCCACCACCAGACGACCCACCATAAAATTTCCAAACCACCCTCCCCTCCTCTGAACCACAGCATCAGAATCCGCTCCAACGCATTCGCGGATTTCACATTCCCTTCAAAAGCGATATCAGGAGTAATTTTAGTCTTCTCCATAGTTTTAGCCCCGAAGATCTCTGATACTGTGATGGCTCTTCGGATCTCTCTCTCTTCTTCTCCTGCTCCTCGATGCTCTCCTTCTCCTTCTCCTCCTCTTCCTCCTTCGTCTTCGTCACTTTGTCTCAATCCGGCCTTCAAATGGGCCAGCCGGAGAGCTACGGGAGTGGCCGACTCGGGGTTGTCGAAGGCCGCCGCCGGGCGAGGGGGGAGGGCGCTGATGGTGAGGTCGTCGAGCCTGGAGACGGAGGCGCCGGCCGTCGGGCAGGTGACTGATGTCAACAAGGACACCTTCTGGCCTCTTGTGAAGGCCGCCGGCTCCAAGATCGTCGTTCTTGACATGTACACCCAATGGTAGGATCCTCCTTGTCGTTCCCCTTTTCGATCCTTTTGCTGCAAAGGTTTTAGTGGTTGTGGTTTGCTTTTTCGTCTAAAAGCTAAAAATTTCGTTGGTAATTGGGGATTCCATGAGTTACTTTTTGGTACTTTTCATTATTGACTGGTAACTTGCATGCGTACAAGATCAGATATTTTGTTAGATGAGATAAGAGTATATAAATGATTAATTTGAGGTAAATGGACATGTCATATAGAAAATGATACAAATCGTTGAATCCTTGATTCCGTGCTAATCTAGTGGTGTTTGTTTGCTTGGTCTTCACTGTCACTTGACCGATCTATCCGCTCTAGTGGATGCGGTTACCACCCTGACCCTGTATTTCAATGGATTGCCATGGTATGTATATTCTCCAACATTGATATAGTCATCTGGATTGATCCCCTAGTGAAAGGTTTTCTCTGAATAAGAGAATGCTTTTATTTTCTTATATTTTTTTTCTAAACCTTTGCAGGTGCTGACGGGCACGTCACCAACTTCCATTGCTTATTGCTTAATTGCTTATCATAGTGTGTCCATTCAAATTCTTAGTTTTTCATCATAGGCTCAAACATCTTAAGATGTTCTTAGCACCTGATGTTTCTGTCCATTCCTACCTTGGTATGCCAAAATAAGCAAGGAAGGTCTTGCAACTACGACATTAGACATCCATTTGATGGCTTCATAGAGATTATGATTGGTCAACCAAGCTTCTCGAACTTCAAAATGTGATATAAGTGCCAGTGAATAAACTGATTTACAAAGTACAAGCAAGGAATATTGAAATATCGTTGCCTTTCAGTTGTCATTTATTTGGACTGTTAGTTTCTTGCACTCTAGCCCGTACTTGAAGCAGGTTGGGTGTAGGTATGGGGAAGCAGGTTTCTTTAAAAAATTTAGTAAGAAAACACTTCGTAAGCAGGTGAGGGGACAAGTTTTTGAGGAGATATGGATATAGGTTCACCACACTAAATGGAAGATTCCTCCTACTAAGCTCTACCACCATTTAATTGAATTCATCATTCTTCCACCCAACATGAACTGCAAAGGCAATTCTACCCTGTAATGCACTTTTCGATTACATCATATTAAAAGATCTTCAATCACCAAAATCTCAATTGGTTTGTGTCTTAGTTCCCTCTTATGCATAGAGCCATTTTCTACCTTCAGAACATTTACTTTTGTGCTCTAGAATCATGGTGCTTAGCCCGGCAAGCCCATGAAGGAAATTGGTAGCTTGGTGGCATTATTTATTCTGGGATATTTTGTTATTCGGTATATAAATTTTAACATAATTTTGGAGGAATTGCACAAGACTTTATGTTAACTTTTATTTTCACGTTGCTATGGCTTATGATGAAGAAAGCTTGTCGGGCTTGACATGGTTGATGCCAGTTCTTCAAGAGGTTTCCTTGTTTGGGAATTTAACAACAATTGCTCAAATTCTCTTTTCATATTGAGACACCATCTTAAGTTATTCTTAGATTTCATGGATTATTAAAGAGTGAACCCATTTTGATGGGGTAAGTCTTGTTTGTTATGCATAAGATTATCCGTTTTGGTGATTGCTCAGAGTCTTATGTATTCAGTTGTGTGATGTTAATTATTCTGCATGAAATCCATTTCAAACTCTCTTTAAAATTCTCAATAGGACATAGAATCAGAAAAATCTAGTACGAGTGAGCACAATATTATCATTTGACAATGTAACAATGTATACTAAGTTAGTATTTAAAGCAGGTTCATGCAGTACAACTTATAGCGTAAAGGAAACAAATTATTGATATGTATAGAGGGTACTGGTTTGAGATTGAATGTATGCTAATCTGATGGTTGGTCCATACTTGATATAAGGAAAATCATAAACTTCTTGGTTGCTGTCCTATGGGCATAACTTTTGAAGTTGATAGATGGTTCTTTGTAGTTCGAGTGTGGTGAATACATCTTCTACATGATGGATTTCATGGTAGAGATCTGTACTTCGTAGGCCCCATAAATGAAAATGGAGCCAGTTTCAACTTCCCTAAACAGCTAATGTTGGAGTAGACTTCTAAACTGTGTATGGCAAATTGTAATGGTTTGATTCTCAGTTGCTAGAATTGGGAGCAGGTACAGATGCAGGAACGGGATAGGGGGTATTTTTGAAATACTTGAAGCAATGAAATGCTCAAGAAGAAGGTGCAGATTCGAGTTTTACTCGAGTTTCTGAAGCAGATACATTAACTGCAGTAGAAGTTCCATTCTATTAAGATTGGATGCTGAAGGTCATTGGAGATAAACCTCAGATGAAAGAGGTGATTTCCAGGGATAGTTGCTGATGAGGTCTAATACAAACATGGTTGATGAAGAGGGTGATAGGGAATGGAGAACTATATAGCCTGTTATCTTATGACTCGTCATTCATTTTGTATCCCTGCAATCAATAAACAAGCATCATAATGATTTAAAAAGCATCTTCAGCATGTAGGATTAGACTACCAAATGCTGTATGCTTAGGTTTAAGGATAGAAGGATCAAGGATGAGATATATGTGATGTCCTATTGATAGCTTATGGATGGGGATCAGGATTACACTACTTGAAACTTTTGTAAAGATTTTAAGGATAGTAAGCAGCACTAATCGAGATAAGATGATCTTTTGATGAAGGCATTGATGGGGCCAAAGGGCCATGACAAAAAAATTCTTGAGAACAGTGGAATATCACCAATAGCCAATGGGACAAGCAATTCTACTCTGAGATACATGGAGCTGATACGTAAATGTATCTATTATAGATATAACACTATTTGTTTTGCTATCTTGGACTTTATACCAAAAAAAGAGCAGAGTAGAGAAAGAGATAATACATGTGATAGAATCCAAGCAAAGTAAACAAAGTAGATGAGTAGTTTCAAAGTGTCTTGTGATCTGCAGCTGCCTTGGGAACTTGGGAATTTATAAGACAAGGCCTATAATATGACAAGTTCCAAAATCTTTCAATATACAAAAAGAGTTCGGGTGCAAAAAAAAAGAGCATAATGAAGATGATATTGTTGAGATGAATTCGTAGTAAAATTAAGAAGGAAACAGTAAGATATCATCTATGTTACATGGACTTGGATATGAGGTGCAGCGACCAGTACACGTCTAGATGTTGGTTCTGTTTAATTTTTAAGAATTTCCTCTTGTGGACCAATATTCACATCTTCCAATCTTTTATGAATATAAGATAACCAATCACTTGCATTTGCCTGTAGGTGCAACTTATTCTATAACAGTGTAATGAAATCCTAGCTTCATTTCTGGTAATCTACATCAGTCAAGTGATATGTTGACTACATCCAGGCTTGCCTCAATAGATCTTGAATGCCTAACATTGTCCTATCATAGACTATATTCATATTCGGAAATCTTAATGTAACACTAATCAATTATTAATTGCCACTTTGTAATTGCTTTCCTTGTGTGCATATGTCTTGATTTTTGCTTTAATTTGTCTATAATAGTACGTTCAATTTCATCCTAGCAGTCAGCAGAATTGTATACATTTTTACAAGCATGAGTTCGTAACACATTTTTTACAAGCATGTATGTGTCTTGATGGGAACATTTTGTTGAAGGTGTGGTCCTTGTAAGGTGATCGCTCCTAAGTTTCAAGAATTGTCTGAGAAGCACCTTGATGTTGTATTTCTGAGGCTTGACTGCAATCAAGAAAATAGGGTATTCCAATACTCCTCCCCAATATTTGTTAATCTTCCATCATACTGGTGGGTTTTGATCCTTATTATGTTGCTTGCAGCCCCTCGCTAAAGAGTTGGGTATAAGGGTCGTCCCGACCTTCAAGATTCTCAAGGACAGCAAGGTTGTAAAGGAAGTAACAGGGGCCAAATTGGATGATTTAGTTGCTGCAATTGAGACAGCAAAGTCAAGCTGATATTTTTCATATTGAAATCGGGCCCTCCAGATAATCAAATCTGAGTATGCTACGGAAGAATCACTTAGAAAATTTATCTGGAATGGTGTTCCTTGGCTGTAAAGAATGGGATATGCTACTCCTAATGATACAGATATGAATAGTACTAAAATATGTTCACTTTACATTTTACTACAGATTAAGAATATGATGCACCATCATTTCTCACTTCTGCAAGGCATCAGATGTGAAAAGGTTTGTCTTTTGAATTGTCACAATATCCAATTCTAGTGATCACAGAAAGATCCCCTGCATGCTTTCACACCTTGCAATTAACATCAGAAGTCATCTTCTTGAAAGGGAGGGAGCCATCAGTACTATAAGTTGTTTCACTTCTTTTACCATTTCTTAGCCTATTTTAAGTTATAAAAAAAAAAGAAGAATGAAGAGAGAGGAAATTACACCGATCTTGGCTTGGATTGAGGCTCAAAAAATACAAAAAATCCCTTTTCTTCCCTAATTTTTCTTACCTTCCCATCATTTCTTAAACATTCCCGTCAGGAAAAAGGCATTAGGATTCCTTCTCCTCCCTTTTACTTGTAGGAGGGCTTAGAACTGACTCGAACCGAGTCGTAGCAAGAAGAACTAGGCGGTTCTGCTCAATTTAAACCGGTTCAAACTAGTTTGGATCGGTTAAGACTGGTTCGGCCCAAGTCTCAAACTGAACAAGCAAACTGACACAGTTTTGCACCAGTTTAGTTCGATATGCCCCGAACCAGGTTACTTGGATTTGCAAGCTTTGGGCCTGATTATTAGTACAAAGGCCTGAGCTTAGACATCCTTAAAGAATTTACTTTATCTTATTGGATACATGCACACATACATGCATGCGCATGTATTAGTACGTGTACATTATGAAAATTCTGATAGGCCATTGGTTTCAATAGCCAAGCTCTCATCTAATAAATTAGCTATATTTTCCAGCTCCCAAATCATGGTCTATAGCATCTAATCCTAGCCGATGTTTGGTCCTATTGGCCCACAAGTTGGCCCTCCCACCAAAACCGTTGACTCCATAATTCTAGATTACTAGTTTAGCTCATTGTTCTTTATCTTTTCCTTCGTTGTTTCTGTGGAGCAGAGGCTTTTCCTTTAATATAGTAAGCTTTGGAGTTTGGACAATGTCATAAAAAGAGCCGACTAAATTTTGCATAAGCAACCAACTGTGCTATGTTGGAAATATTAGTGAAATGCCTTTCTTTTTCCCTTTTAATGAAAGTTATAATAATGTCTTTTTTCCCTTTTAACGAAAGTTATAATAATGTAATTTTAAATATATAGATAAAGAGAATATGCCCTTGTATTCATAAACAATAAATCAAGTCACTGATGTAAGATAGCATCCAAACAACACAAATTACATATTTATGGCACATTGAAAGAATTTCTTGTACGTCTATGATGTAGGCAAATAACTAAACATATGTCAATGATATAGGAGCATGCATAGGGTCTAACGACTAACAGCATGGACCGTCATGGATAACATTAATCGGCAAGTCTACAACATACCAATCATTTCTTCTGATTTCATGCAGAACTCTATTTAAGAAATACAGTAAGTAATAAATAAGTGACACACATTAATGAGCCACTTATTCAACAGAGCAATAAATGAAAGAAATTTAAACTCAGTGACAGACTGACATGACCAGTTGAATAAAAGGTACAGACTACAGATAAACAAAAAGTATGTGATCTAAACTATCTCCCTTGGAAAACTCTAGCTAGACTTCTGGAAGCACGTATCAAAATTCTTGGGCGCATCTTCAGCAAATAAAATGACTAGTGCAAAATCAAGTTCAAGATCAGTTAAAGATAATATTTTACTTCCGAAGAATGTAGATATCGACTATAAACTTCAGCAATGGCAAACTGACCTGCTAAAGTTCAGCTTCTTCTCCTTCTAAATTGTCAATGCAATTCTCAGCAACCAGCTCCTGGAAAATGTAAATGACCAAGTAATCAAATGCATAACAATGGAAAATGTGCAGCTTTAAAACAAGGCAGTGGCCTTCTGAGTTTGAACCTAATACTAAGATTACAATAAATGGTGCACTTCAGCTTCATAAATATTTAAGGTCTATGTACAAGGAATAGTAAGGGTTCTTTTCTTCATCAAGAAATAATGACACCATTATAAGATAATAAGCATTACAAAAATTAAATAGATGACCAAAGGATTATTTATTGTTACATGTCATTCAACATCATATTTTGTATCATGGGCACATGCAAGCATCACACTTACAGTCCAGCCAAAAGTAACCCCATGCTATCCCAGCAGCTTCACCAGCCACAACATATCTGCAAAAGGATTTTGACAATCCCAGACATAGGCACACTTTATGCTGGCAAACCTGCAGAACATAACTTAATTTGCCACACATAGTATAACGTACCATACCATATCGGTACCGGTGGCATGCCAATACTCGGTATGCTAGGCGTACCGCATACCATACTGTATCGATATTATGATAGTGTGGCACCGGTACGGGGTCCGTATGATAGTGTGGCACCAGTACGGGATCCGGGATCGGTACGGCAAACCTTGATTTGCCGGTATTAAAAAAGGTTCAGAGCTTTGAATGCTGGATATTGAAAATAGCATGTGCTTAATCAGAAAGGGGGGAGTAGCTCAATACTGATATTTCAAAGGATTCTATGAAGGATTTGTTAAACGCCTTCTGAACAACTGCCACCGACAAGAGCACTGTGAGGTAGGCAAGGTGCCATCAAGAGACCTGCCTTGCAGAAGGCGGCCCATGTGAAGAACCCCTAGCCCTGCAGGAGCACCAGAGTAGCACAGTTCTTGTTGCTCTAACTTATATGAGAGATCTGATAAAAACAATAAGTATTAGGAGAGCTACAGAAATTGCATTAGCATATATGCATTATGGCTGACATTTTTTTTCATGAGCACCTTTTTGTCTTCATAATCAAAAGATCCAACCTATATGCATAAAAATATCAAGACTGTAAGCAATATCAAATTATATTCTTTTACTTTTCCAGGTTTCTCAGAATATGCAAAAGCTGGACATGAGTATACAATATATGCAGGACTGAAACAGCAAAAGGATGGGGCCTTCGCTCATCAAAAGTTGTGCCCTTCATATTGCTCAATCACGTAGCTGCCATAGAAATGATGCAGTACTAGGGAATTGCTTTTCATCTCAAATCTAGGTGATTGGATTTACACCAATATAAACCACAAATTCCAAACATGATATAGGTATATGATATATCTTCTCTATCTATCCTATTCATTTGTTCTCATCATTGAAACTGCAAAATTGTCTAAAGAGTTGACAATTAATATAGATCCATTGTAAGTCTGCAGGCTGTACAATTAGATCCTTCAACTACTTGAATGCATTAAGAGGGTAAACTAGAAAAAAGAAGAGATAGGAACACTTCCATAAACACAGCCATGCCCAAGTATCTGAAGGTGTATGGAGCATACAATATCACATCCATGTGGCATGCATTCCAAGTAATCCCCCAGTTCAGTTTATGATAGAATAGATAACTGGCAGGAATATTTAAGCAGTAATTTGACCTCAATCCATGATATGCACTTACATGGATTTCATTTATGTCATATATGTTTCTTAAGTTCTGCATAACCCGACTCATGCAAATAAGCAACTTTCTCACGCCATCAACTCTACATTATGATGCTTCAGGATCCTTAAGATGAACACTAGACGCCTAGCAGTGAATTGCAGTAAAAGGAGTAAAATTTCTGTACTAACTTGTACAAGCCAATGGATTTAAATAAAGATCATCTGGAGTAGAAGAAAAATCAAGAGCATGAAAAATGTGTATTAGTTCCATATACTCCTATCATAATGTCCCACAGACAGACATGTATCTAAGAAGAACACCAATTAAAGCATCTCATCCACAAATACAAACCAACTAAATCAAAGTAGCCTGTAGGAGTGTATGAACCATGGACTATTGTATCGCCCCGCACCGCCCTGTACGGGGTGCACTGTACTATGCTGGGTGGGTACTAGAACGAAACTCAAGTTCGGATCAGTATAGGCCCCGTATCTCTACTGAGACGTACTAAGATGTACCGAGACATACCAAGGTCTACCGAGGAGTAATGAGGTATGTACCATCCTATACCGAGATGTAAAGATTTGTACCGATCCATAAGGAGACGTACCGACCCATACTGAGACGTACCAAGATAAAAAGTGAGAAAAATAGTTGGAAGGCTGTTTCGGTATAGGGTGTGTCCTATACCAACATGTATCCTACTGAACCAATAATGTATTGATACAATACCAGCTACCGAGATTGTGGATTTTGGTACAAACTGCTATAAAGCCTATCATTGACCTCTAAACAACAAAGTTTGATGATACTTCACCAGAAGCATTCATGCTAGATCCCTTCCAGACCACGAAGCTTGACAACATGTTGGTGCATTTCATTCGTGAGAGTGCCAAGTCAAGGGTGAGGACTGCGATACCGAACTCGACACATTTTTCGATACATACTTTTCTTTTGATCTTAAAATCATCTATATTAAACTCCAAGAATTCCCCATCCATCCTAGCCATGTAGGGGGCCTTGACCGAAATCTGAGATCCTATTGCAATATTAATTGGAGCTTCATGTCAAACATAAGATTTTAAAAGGGTCAAAACCATGGTCTGCCGTACCTGTCCGTACCGGCCGGTACAGGCCGATACGTACCGGTCCGGCCTGAGATCGGTATCAGATCAGCGTAGAATCCGGTACCGGTAGTTTATTGTTGGAGAACCGGTACGGGACCGGTTCGGACCGGTACGGGACCGGTTCGGACCGGTACGGGACCGGTTCGTACCGGTCCGGGCCGCCAACAGTACGCTGACCGGTACCGGTACGGCGGACCTTGTGACTCAAAACTATATATAGTTTGCATTCATGTATGCAACTAGAAGCCTAGTCAAAGGCCACTAATATTTTCTAGTGAACAAAAGTAATTTTGGAGGTCAGTAAGCTGTGCAGATTCACGAATACAAGAAAATACGGCATATAATGAGTAGGATTTAATGCACAAAATAGTTGAAACAAGGGTTGATGGCTATATTTATCAGTTATCAAATAAATCTTTCTTACATGACTACATCATTTTCTTCATGTCCCAAAAATATCCTGGGTTTTCAGTGTTTTAGAACATGAAACGTCAGATACCACTTCAGTATCTTTAGCTCACCTTTTATTTCTTGCTGAGCTCTGGAAACAACGAATTCATCCTACCATCTAAGCACATCCAAATCCAGTATATTGTCTACAGTCAGGCCTCCTAGCTTTCAGGCACCCCATCACTTTGTATACGGATTGCACCACTTCTCTGCTACAAACTCTTAGTAAGATCATTCAATTGTAAGGATTATCTTTGCAAGCTACCCTGCTTCATATATACTTGACAGCACTAGCCAGCATCAACGTAAAGCCCTCTTGCCTTCAAGCTTTGTCAGCTCATTGTTTGCAACTTAATATGGCCCCTCCGTTTGTCCTCGGTCCAACTATAACCTGGAAACTTACTAATTCTTTTTCCTCTCATTATTGCTCTAACTCTAGCAGCATCTGCCCATTGTTCTCTTGCTGCATATATACTCGAAAGAAGTATATAATTCCCAGTGTTGTCAGGTTCTAACTTAAAGAGCTCCTCTGCAACATTCTCAGCAATGTCAACATTGGAATAAGTCCTGCAGGCTGCAAGCAACGCTCCCAGAGATCCTGCATGAGGCCCCATCGGCATCCTCTTCACCATCTCGTGAGCTTCTTCAAGCCTCCCTGCCCGTCCAAGCATGTCAACCACACAAGCATAGTGGTCAGGTCCACGTTCCATACCAAAGTCCCGAACCATGCTCTCCCAAAAAAACAAACCCTCGTCAACAAGCCCTGCATGGCTACACGCACTCAACACACCAACAAACGTGATGGGATCCGGCTCAATGGCCTCCACCTGCATTCTTTGAAAGATCTCAAGTGCCTTCCTCCCGTGTCCATGGGAAGCCAACCCATTAATGAGAGCAGTGTATGCGTACGCATCTGGAGAGGAGATCTCATCGAATAAGCTGGAGGCCTCATCAACATTGCCGCACTTGGCATGCATATCAACAAGAGCGGTGAGGACACGCTCATTCCGCTCGATTTTCCTGTAATTGACGTACGATGCAACCCAGTTCGCCAGCTCGGCTCTCCCGAGTTGGGCAGCTGCTGAGATGACACCAACCATGGCAGCTGCATCCGGCTCAAGCCCCTCCCTTTCCATCTCATGAAACAGTGCCAGGGCCTCTTGCGCCCGGCCACACTGGGAGAACCCAGTAATCATCGCTGTCCACGAGACCAAGTTCCTCTCAGGCATCGCTTCAAATAGGGCCAGAGCAGCGTCTACCGAGCCAACCTTGCAGTATCCCAACACCATCACTGTCCACGAGACGACATTCCTGACGGGCATTTTATCAAAGACGTCTCTCGCAGCGGCGAGATCACCGGCATTGGCGTACCCAACGACCATAGCGTTCCATGATATCACGTTTCTCTCAGGCATTTCGTCGAATAGCCTGCGCGCGGCAGGCATGTCGACACCGAGACGTGCATAGCCACCGAGGAGGGCGTTGTGGGAGACGACGTCGCGGAGGGGCATTTCGTCGAAGGCCTGGCGGGCGAGATGGAGGGCGCGGCACTTGGAGTACATATCGATGAGGGCGTTGGCAACGGGGAGGAAGGAGAGGAGGCCGGAGCGGAGGGCGCGGGAGTGGAGCTCGGCGCCAGCGGAGGGAAGGGGGATGGCAGCGGCGGAGTTGAGAAGGAAGGGGAGGGTGAAGCGGCCAGGGCGGAGGGCGGCGCGGGTCATGAGGAGGTAGAGACGGAGGGCGAGGATGGGCTTGGTCTTGGAGACGGCGTGGACGGCACGGTCGAAGGCGGGAAAGAGGGAGGAGGGCGGAAGGGGGGAGCGGAGGAGGTGGGCGTGGATTTGGTCGAGGTGGGAGGGGGAGGAGCATGGCAGGGACGTGAGTAAAGCAGCGAGTTTGTCCGGTTTGGTGCTGATGATGTCGCTGTTCCTGGTGTTAATTTTGTTGCTTTTTTTCTTCTTCTTCAACAGTGCAGGATTCTGAGACGCCACGGCGGGGGTGGAGTTGGTGGTCGCCACCTTCGACGGCAGGAGAGAGCGATGATGCTTCAGCCTCCTAGGGAATTTCAGCACATATAGAGCGCGTTCGTGGCAGTAGACAAGCTCATGCCGACTCTCAGATTGGTTCTCATTTTACGTTGACAATTATATCGAACAACTCTATTTATATTTTTATCTCCATCAATATACCTTAATTATCTTATTTTAATATTTTTTAATAAAGTTTAAAAATTTCTGAGATCTTCTCGTGGCATCGATAATTAAGGGCTGTTTCGCTGTTGGTATAAATTGTCCACAGGTTGAATAAGTTAATCTCAGCCGAGAGAGAGAGAGAGAGAGAGAGAGAGAGAGAGAGAAGAGGCATGGGCAGTTGTTGCAATAATATGTCAAGCCAAGAAAACTCGATAATAGTGGTATTTTGGATATTTTCAACATCGCTGCAGACACTCAGGGCCGGCCCAACCCTTAGCCGATTGAGGCGGTCGCTTAAAACCCAGCCCAAAAAAAATCCACCACAGGAAAGACCTCAAAGACAAAACAGAAAGAAAAAAAGTTTCTCTTAATAAGTTCGTCTTAGGCCGACCTACTACAGGAATGATTTCAAAGATTAAAAAAAAAGAAAAAAGGTTCCTCTTAGTAAATTCGCCTTAGACCTCCAAATATATTGGGCCGCTCCTACAGACACTGGCTCAACATTTGAAAGACTAGCGAAGTGGCTACAAATCCTCTCAAGCCCAATGTTATGTACTTTTGATCGAAGTGGAGGATTGGTATATGCTTATCGACCAATGCGGCACTCTTTTATTAGCCAATGTTCCATTATGATAATATCACACACCCACTATCATTACGCCTTCATCTTAGATTGGCTCTTCTGCCAGAGACAAGCCCATCCATGGCTCAGATCGCATATGACCCTCATATCCTTGGCGAAGGATCCATATGACTAATAAGGTTGTAATGCATACTGAACCTGGCTCCGATACCATCTGCCATTGACTCGCATCCTAAAAAACTTAACCTATTAGGTAGAGGATCATATTAAGTTTATAAACCCATGTGGCATTCTCTTATCAGGTGATGTGGGCCATGACACTCGGCTATAAAGACCTCTGTAGCTCCTCTACTTGAGCATATATTAAATAGACGTAAAATTTTAATGCTAATGCATGGCACATCTCTATCCATTGCCCAACTTTATTATAAGTCACTTTTATTTAAAAACAAATAAAGAAAGTGAAGGTTTTTTTGCAACAAACTCTGCTCTTCCTCTTCTCTTCCATCGTCTTGTCGAAGACCATCATTGGAACTTGCCAGATCAAAGCTTCTGGGGTTACTGTGTTCGTAGCATTGTTTATCCTAAAAGTAAAAAAAAAATCTAAATCATATTCTCATGATTCTTGACAAATTCAATTTCCATGATCCCTTAATTGGCATCCTTGGTTAGAGTCCAGTAACTCATAGCTCACTTGCTCTGAGCAGCTTCTTTTATTTTCCAACATTAGTTGAAAGCCTATTATTAATGTAAATTACAATTTTCAATTTTGGGTCACTTGGTCCAACTGCCGAAGACTTTGCTAGCTTGATATGTTGGCACCTTTGACGAGAATCTAAAACTTGAGTGGGGTCAAAAGTAAAAAATTTTTAGACATAGTTGTTAATTGATCCACATTAAGAATAAGAATTGTTGTTGTCACGCCCCCGGCCCGAGATCGCGAGCTGAGGGTCCGCGCTAACCGCCGCACATCCGTAGGAAACTCTCTCCACGAGCATGCAAGGCATCTTAACTAAATCTTAAAAATGTAACTAAAATAATTCAACTAAAATAAATGCAATCTTATTCCATTGACTGATACAAATTATAAAGTCTCACAGTTCTAAATACGCAGCGGAACAATAAAGATAGAACATTAATTTAAATAAAACCTAATCTAAGATAACTTGTGCCATAATTCTTTTATTCGCTCTCTCATATTGTAAAACCCCGGATCGAGCTAATTTTTCAGATCTATAAAAACAGTAAAAAATCGTATAATGAGCTAGACATCCCAGTAAGTAATAAACACCTTAACTAGTCAGTTCATATAATAACATAAAATATGAATACAAATTACGATGAGTCAGCATAATAACATAATCAATTCATTTTCAAATACAAATTCATTGAAATCCGTATCTTTCAAATATCCATATACATAATCGTAAATCTGATTCGAAACAAATCACATTCATCTCAACAGCCTTTAGCTACGACCACACTTATACCCTGTGGCTAGGCCAGAAACAAAACCGTACTTATACCCTGCGGTGTGGGCCAGAATACCGCACTTATACCCTGCGGAGTGGGCCAGAATACCACACTTATACCTTGTGGTGGGGCCAGAGTTGCCAATGCATAACCCCCTATTGGCAGGGTCCAGAACATAGCCATGCTGAGAGTTCTAAATCTGATGCACATCAAAATTCTTTTGTAACATAATAGATATATCATAATCCGATCTAAATATGCATATACGATGCAAGAATAGTAAGTATATCCGAAAAATATTAATTCCAATTCACCTATCTATTTTTCATTCAAAGCATCATCTCGTAAAATTCATAAATAACATATAAATTCATTAACAATTTATTCGATGCAAAAATAATATTATATAAATGAAGAGTCTAGAGAAGGCAGTTCATTACTTACTTCGAAAGCGATTCACAATAATTTCAATTAATCTCACAAATTCCTCACAGAACCTAATATCCAAAAATTATTTTTTTCTTTTAAAATTCATCACAATATATATAAAACTTAAATTTTTAACATTCTCCCAGGGCTGACCCTGCAAAGGTGTCTAGCACCCCGGTTTCGGGTTCGGATTCGGGTTCATACCCGTAGACCACCCTCCTCCCTTTATTTTATTATTATTATTATTATTATTATTATTATTATTTTCTTTCTTTTTTTTTTCTTTCTTTTCTTTTCTTTTTCTTTTCTTTTCTTCACTTTCCTTGCCTTTTCTTTTTCTTTTTCCTTCTTCTCCCGAAGCTTCCTCTGACTTCTTTTCTTCCTTCCCCCCTTTCTTTCTTCTTTCTTTTTCTTTCTCCTCCTCCTCTTCTCCCGACTTCTTCTCCTTCCCCCCCTTTTTTTCTTCTTCTTTCTTCTCCCGTGAAGGGAGGTCGGCGAGCTCGGAAGACATCCGCCGGCTCTCTCTCCTTCTTCCCGCGGAGGAGGTATGCACACGGAAGAAGAGGAAAAGCCCACAGCGGTCGGCCTTCTCCTTCTTCAGAGGTAAAGGTTAGGAATCCTTACCTCAGCCCCGGTAAAGGTCCGGCGGCTTCCTCCCTCTCCGGCGGCTCTTTCCTCTCCGACGGCAATGGAACCACCTGGATCAAAGAAGACCGGCTTCAACGGCTCCCTCCCTCTCTCTCTCTTTCTCTCTCTCTCTCTCCCTCTTAGGCGGTTGCACAAGGAAGAAGAGAGGACTCGGGTGGCCTCAAAGAGAAGGAGAAGAAGCCCTAAAAACAGAGCTTCCTCCTTCTTCGGAATGGAAAGAATTCATCTCGCTGCCTCACGTGCGTTGCACGTGACGCCAAGTCTTGGGATTGGGCCGGTCAAGTGGACCGGGCCGAGTTCCAGGGTCTCACAGTTGTGGTTCGAATCTGGCCCAAGGGTGACCACGCCGGAGGAGTCGAGAGAGCTGCCAGTCATTTGGAGGAAGAAGACGGAGGCCAACTCCTACGCGGCAGCGACGGCGGACCTGCACAAAGCCTACCGGTATTTCCAGTGAGGGCCCTTCGAAGTTACCTGATCGGGCTATTTATAGTCCCGGTGGAGAGGCGCAGGTGGCAGAGGCATTGTCCGCCCTCATCATGAGAAGAGGGTGGCTCTGAGTCGAATGGCGCGCAGCTAAGGCTGTGTTGCCCAGAGATGGTCACCCAAGAGGGGGGTGAATTGGGTGTTTTAAACTTTTTGTCTAATTAAAAATAAAACACACAAGTGTATGCGCTAAAGTAAAGATAAAGCTATAAGCACAGTCAATTGCAAACACGAAGATTTATAGTGGTTCGGAGCTTCCACTGCTTTACATCCACTCCCCAAATACCTTTGGGAATTTCACTATAATCCGCGATTACAGTCCGGTAGTTTTGCGAGTGCACTACCCAACTCGTTGTTTTACATCGGGCTAACAACGAACCCTACAATCCCCCAATTTAACCTAGGCTTGGGACGCCTATCCCTTGTTCCAAGTCCCTTGACTGGAACAAGCACAATAAACGAGTGTTTCACAAAGATTTGAAAGCTTTTAAGAAGGCAAATATATCAATGAGAAATAACAAAATCCGGAAGAATCCTTTTTGCCATTGGAAGCGTGGGTAATGGTGGTTCTTTCGATGTGGATCGCGTTGGATTGAATGTGAGCTTTGAATGCCGAGTGGGAGTGAGTAGTTGAGCACGAAATCAGATGGGAAAGCTTGAATGCACTTGATTTCTCCTCTTGAAAGCACTAACTCCCTTGAACCTCTTTCTCTTTCTTCTCTCTTGAATGATCTTGTGTTAGGTTGGTGAGAAATTGTTGGAAGGCACTTAAAAGCTCCCTTTTATAGCCCAAAAAGCAATAGATCCGTTAGACACAAAAATATGAACATTTGAAATTCAAACAAACCTGCAAAAGTGTGTCAGTCGCGTCCCAGGCGCTCCGGAGACGTCTCCGCTTGAACGCGAGACGTCTCGGCTGTATAAAATTTCTTTTGACGTTGTTTGGAGTCGACTCGGCGCTTTACGGGGACGTCTCTGAAGAAGAGCAGCTTGAATGCTTGTTTTTCTGTTTTTCTGAGAGAGTCGGCTCGGTACTTTACGGGGACGTCTCGGGATGTTTGCGCTTTTTACATGGGGACGACTCCGCGACGTCGGGGACGACTCCGTAGTTTTATCACCGAAAAACAAGTCCTCTGGAATCCCCTGAGAGAGTCGACTCCGCGCTTTCTGGGGACGTCTCGGGAAGTTTGCTTTTTATGCGTAGGGACGACTCCGCGTCCTTCGGAGACGACTCGCGCGCATCCCTTGAAATTGGTCTTTCTGCCGCCTCTGAGAGAGTCGACTCCGCAAAGTCGGGAGTCGACTCCGACCCTGCGAGATGCCTCGCCAGGTGCCGGGGACGTCTCCAGACGTGCCAATTCTTCCTGTTCGTGCCAGAGACGTCTCTGGGACAAACCGGAGACGTCTCGGCTGTCCCTGATCTGTTTTCTTCATCTCAAAAATTCTTCAATAAATCCTTAAAAAATATGGGAACTTGCCTAGACATTTCTTAACAATATTCTTAATTAAACACCTGAAATCCTCAAATAAATTGTTAAGATAAAGGGAATTATACTCTAGTGTTTTGTATTCATCAAAATCCATTAGGGGGTCAACAATCTTCCCCTTTTTGATGATGACAAAACACTGAGTATATGCAAAATTCAAAATTTAAACATATACACAGTATTTGATCAGATGTACAAGTATTGTGTTTTGGTTAGAGCTAGATACAGTATGCATAATTCAAAATAGTCAACTTTCAGTTCTATCCTTATGCATAAGTATTGATCTTAGTAGCTCTTGAGCAATTTTAGCATATCAACTGAATTTGAATCAAGTTAAAATGTAAATTAATGAAATATTGATGCTAAAGACAATTGAAAGCTAAATACTTTTTGACTCCCCCTTTCTTTTCCAGAAGGGCAATTATCTTAAAGCCAATATTCTTCAATTTTATCTTTTCTAATTCAACTTTTAAGTATGAGTGTAAATTTTGTATTTTGCATTCCATATATTGGTTTCCATATATTGGTTCTAGGTTCTACTCCCCCTTTTTGTCATCAACAATGAAGGGGACAAATTTTCCTTAAGTACCTAAAACGCAATTCCTATTAGAATTCAGCATTCATATTATGATAAAGCAATCAATGATTTCCAAGTTATTGCCATCCATGAATTCAGCATTCATTTTACTCCCCCTTTGGTTTGGAATTCATTTCAGACTTTTTGAAAGCAGTTATCACAAGTTGTGCTCCCCCTGTTTCATATGCATTGATAAGTTGGCAGGATAGTGTCAAATTTGAACACTTAAAGTATGTTATGATATTTTTATGGCACATCACAGAATTAGCAGCATACACAAAGTTTGATACTACAGAATTAGAAACATACACAAAGTTTCAAAAGGAAGTGTATGAAATTCATATATCATTGCAATCATTTGAAGTCATTACAAGTTTGAAAAGGAAACCATTACAAGTATTGATTGCTAATACAAAGAAAGTTTCAAATAAGCCTAGGGTTTTACAAAAAGATGAACCCTAGATGTCTACAAAATGTCCTTCACCGGCGACGTTGCTCAATAGCCCTAGCAGCTGCCTCTATAAATCCATTTATTGAATCCAGTAGAGTTCTGAACTGATCTCCCTGAGATTGATGGAAGGCTGCCACTAGTGCTTCAAACTCAAGACTTGCCCTTTCAATTTTTCCTCTAAGTTGGGCAACCACAGTGCCCACATTGCCTCCAGGGCTCGTCAACTCTTGAAGACCATCTGATATGTTCTTCAAGTCAGCCTGTATCTCAATTGATCTTAAGGTTTGACTTGTTCCCACATGAACCAATTCTGATGCTGTAGCTTCTATCTGAACTTTGATTTCCTTCAATTCTTGTAGAAGTGCTTCATGTGAGGTACGGATGGGAGCCAACTCAGCAGAGACTATTGATCTCATCTCTTCGCTCATCTGCTGGCATATCACAGATGCTAGGGTGTGCATCTGCTCATCTGATAGAGTGAATGGCCCACTGACTGGAGGAGGAGGCATTGAGGTGGATGGTCCAGCCGAGCTGGAAGGTACATCAGGAAAAGCCATGGGACTATGTGGAGGTGAGAGGTGGTCAGGCTCCTGATGTGGGATCTCAGGCTCTATGGTTTGGAATTTTCTTTTAGGGGCCTTAACCCAAGATCCGTTTTTCTTGTGAAACTCCATCCTATGTAATGTGCTCTCATTGTAGTAGTCAGTGTTTCTTAAAGGTTTTGCCGGCTCATTTTCTGGAATTGGAACCTTAAAATGTTTGAACAGTAGGGTAAAAATCATCCCATATGGTATGCTAAATCTGGAATACCTATGACATATGGAGATGTAGTTTAACATGAGCCTAGGTAGGTTTAGGGGAATCCCTAACAAGATATGGTGCATAATAGCTAAGTCTCGCTCCGAAACGAAATCGAAGCGACCTGTTTTTGGAAACAAGACCCGGTTAACTATGCTCAAAAGCAATCTCATTTCGGCATTGAGGTCTTGGGAGTTAACTATGTCAAGAGGGCCGCAGTCCTCTCTTCCTAAAAGTAGGTTTAGGGCAATCTCCCTTTGGGGATGTGAGGTCGGAGCCTCACCGTATTTAGGGATTTGTAATAAGCTAGATAGGATATTCTCATTGATTTCTATCAATGTCCCTCGGACATATCCGGTATACCCCGAGTCCCCTAAGGCCATATTGCTAAACATTTCTCTCACTAGGCTGGGATAGGTTGACATATTTAGGGAACATAGGTATTCCCAACCTTGGGCTCGGAGTCTCTCTCCAATAGAGAACCCCTCACTAGCTAAAAATTGGAAATCAATGTACCTACCCGTGGTTACTGTGCGATTTGCACAGGAGAGGGTCATGGTTGGCGGAGCAACCGGAGGAGACGGCGCGGAAGGCTCTTCCCTCCGTTCCTCGTCGTCGTTCGCTACTCTAGGACGCCTCCCACCCGTTCGTCTAGCTCTCTTAGGTGCCATGGATTGGAAATCTAGGGAAATGTGGAGAGATTTTGGTTCGGTTTGTGGTGGAGAGCAAATGGAGGATAGGGTTTGTGTTTTTGTTGGGGACGAAAGAAAATAGCTCGGGTCGGCTCGAGCTGTTTCGACCTAATTTAAAAACTTTCATTCGGTCCCCGAGACGTCTCCGCGACTAATACGAGACGTCTCGCCGGGGGGACGTCTCTGTGATTTGCCAGAAACGTCTCCGGCACTGAAAAATTTCAGAAAGATTTCTATCTTTTCTCAATTTATTTTATTCAGCCACAATAATCAGCGTGATTTCTTTTGGTGAATATAGAGTGAGTTTCCCTGTGATCCTTCCCTTCAATAATACATCCTATAAAAGTTTGATAATGATTTTTGAATTATCAATATTGAAATGAGGAATGTTTGACCAAATTTCGAATGCCTATGAAATAGGCTCTGAAAATATCTCCATGAAGAGTCCAAGGGAGGGTAACCATCCTCCGGAAAGTCAAACAATTCGTCATCTAACTTTGATAGATTCATGTTTTCACTTATTAGATATTAGGTTTGCTATTTGTGACCTTGAAGTGTATTATTAGTTTGAGTAGCATTCACATGTATCTCTAGAGCTTACAAAACATTACATTACAAATTCAATCTATTTGCTAGGATCATACAAACACAAAGCATTCCTTAAAAAGTTGAACCTATCTTTACAAAGGGGCTTTGTAAAGATATCGGCCAATTGATTTTCAGTACATACATACTCAATCATCACATCATTTTTCAGCACATGATCGCTTATAAAGTGATGCCTAATCTCTATGTGTTTTGATTTAGAGTATTGAACAGGATTTTTTGTTAAATTAATTGCACTTGTATTATCACATCTAATTGGTATGTTGTCCATTTTGATACCGAAATCTTCAAGATGTTGCTTAATCCAAAGAACTTGGGCACAACAGCTTCCAGCTGCAATGTACTCAGCCTCAGCTGTGGACAAGGCAACTGAATTCTGTTTCTTGCTAAACCAAGAAACCAAATTGGCACCCAAGAATTGACATGTGCCACTTGTGCTTTTTCTGTCGAGTTTGCACCCGGCAAAATCAGCATCGGAATAAGCAATTAAATTTATATCAGATTGTTTAGAATACCATAAGCCTGCATTAGATGTCCCTACTAGATATCTGAATATTCTTTTAACAGCTTGCAAGTGTGATTCCTTAGGACATGCTTGGTATCTAGCACACATGCAAACACTGAATAATATGTCTGGTCTACTAGCAGTAAGGTAAAGTAAAGAACCTATCATACCTCTGTACAATTTGCAGTCTATACTTTTACCTTTTTCATCTTTGTCAAGCTTGCAACTTGAGCCCATGGGTGTGCTGATTTCCTTTGCATTCTTCATCTTGAACTTTTCCAACATTTCCTTGATGTATTTGGACTGACTGATGAAGATGCCTTCCTCTGATTGTTTTATTTGTAGCCCAAGGAAGAAGTTGAGCTCACCCATCATGCTCATTTCAAATTCTCCCTGTATTAGCTTAGCAAACTCTTGACAAAGACTATCATTAGTAGCACCAAAAATTATATCATCCACATAAATTTGCACAAGTAATAAGTCATTCCCTTTTCTTTTAATGAAGAGGGTTTTGTCTACATTTTCTCTCTTAAACTTATTTTCAATTAGGAAATTACTTAATCTTTCATACCATGCCCTAGGGGCTTGCTTAAGTCCATACAATGCTTTATGCAATTTAAAAACATAATCTGGATGTAAGTGGTTCTCAAAACCTGGAGGTTGTCCTACATAAACTTCCTCCATTATATAACCATTTAAAAAGGCACTTTTTACATCCATTTGATAGAGTTTGAAATCCATGAAGCATGCATATGCCAAAAGTAGTCTAATAGCCTCTAACCTAGCAACAGGAGCAAAAGTTTCATCAAAATCTATCCCTTCCTCCTGATTATATCCTTTGGCTACTAGCCTAGCTTTGTTTCTTATTACTATTCCATCTTCATCTAGTTTATTCCTATATACCCACTTGGTGCCTATAATTGAAACATTAGGGGGTCTTTTCATTAGAGTCCAAACTTGATTTCTTTCAAATTGGTTTAATTCCTCTTGCATAGTATTTATCCAATTTTCATCTTTTTCGGCTTCTTCTAGTGATTTAGGCTCTATCTGTGAAACAAATGCAAGATAATTACTAGTGTTTCTTAAAGACGATCTTGTCCTTATCCCTTGTGAAGGATCACCAAGGATTAGATCCCTTGGATGACCATGTGCATACCTCCATTCTTTAGGAAGATCTTGATTTCTCGTTGGAGGTTGATCTTCTTCACCTTGCTGAATTGTATCTTCTTTGATCTCGTCCTCATGTTGTTTGTCTTGTATGGAGAATTCCTTCATTCTGTCTTCAAGTATACCTGCATCACCATCTTCTTCTTTTCTAGAAGAATCTCCATTAGCTTCATCAAAAACAACATGAATGGATTCTTCAACAACGAGAGTTCTCTTGTTGAAGACCCTGTATGCTCTACTAGATGAGGAATAACCTAAGAAGATCCCCTCATCTGATTTAGCACTAAATTTACTTAGATTGTCCTTTCCATTGTTTAAAATAATGCAGCGACAACCGAAAACATGAAAATAGCTTATATTGGGCTTCTTATTTTTCATTAACTCATAAGGTGTTTTCTTTTAAGATAGATCTAACTAAAGCACGGTTTAAAATATGACAAGTAGTATTTATTGCTTCAGCCCAAAAGTACTTTGGTAGATCCGATTCGCACAACATGGTACGAGCCATATCTGCTAGTGTGCGATTCTTCCTTTCTACTACCCCATTTTGTTGGGGTGTCCTAGGTGCCGAGAAATTGTGATTGATACCGTTTTCTTCACAAAATTTTTCAAAATGCTGATTTTCAAACTCGGTACCATGATCACTCCTAATTGCTTTTAGTTTAAGATTGAGTTCATTCGAAACCCTATTATGAAACTTGATAAAAGCGGGAAAGGACTCATTTTTGTGTGCAATAAATGAAACCCATGTAAAACGTGAAAAATCATCAACAATTACAAGACCAAACTTCTTACCCCCTAAACTAGCAGTTCTAGTAGGTCCAAATAAATCCATGTGAATTAGTTCTAGGGGTTTTAATGTTGAGACTATGTTCTTAGACTTGAAGGAACTTCTTATTTGTTTCCCTAGTTGACATGCAGCACAGATTTTGTTCTTTTCAAAGTCTATTTTTGGTAGTCCTTTGACTAGGTCTTTTGTAATCAATTTAGAAATTAAATCCATGCTAGCATGCCCTAACCTACGATGCCATAACCAGCTAGTCTCATTGACTTTGGCATTCATGGCTACAAGACATTAGCCATCCTTAATGGTGAGATCATCAAGATCTACCATGTAAACATTTCCACGCCTATGTCCCGTAAGTATGATTTCATTGTCAACTGGACTACTAATTATGCATAGTGAAGATTCAAAAGACACTTTAAAGCCCTTGTCACAAAATTGACTTATACTTAATAAATTATGTTTTAATCCATTAACTAACAATACATTGTCAATAAATGAGGAGGGTGATATGGAGATTTTACCAACGCCAATGATTTGACCTTTAGCATTGTCTCCAAATGTGACTACTCCTCCTTCTTTCGATTTTAAGGTGACGAAAAGGCTCTTGTCACCGGTCATATGCCTTGAGCAACCACTATCAAGATACCACATTTTCTTTTTACTCCCGGCTGCAAGGCATACCTGCAAAATAATCATGTGAAGCCCTTAGGTACCCAAGTTTTCTTGGGTCCTTCTTGGTTAGTGTAGTTGGTTCTCTTAGGCACCCACACTTTAGTTGTGTTTTTACCCTTTACAAATGTATTCTTGTTAGTTTGAATCTTTCTTTGAATGTAAGAATAGGCTTTATGTCCACTTTTTCCACAATGAAAGCATGTAGGTTTTTCAGTTTTGATATCTTTTGCTTTCACAAAAAAATTCTTTAGATATTTTTGTTGTTTGCTAATTTTGTATCCCAATCCGGCTTTATTAAAAACAGCTCTTTGATTGGATAGAATAAGATTTAATTTTTCAGAGCTATGTGTAAATTTCTCCACAATTGGTTTGTACTTATGTACCTCATTTTTAAGATCCAAATTTTCTTTAGCCAATTCTTCCTTATCATTTTTAAGGGATTCAACATTTTGTGCAAGTGAGGTATTACTATTGAGTAGGAATTTAACTTTTAGATTTAATTCCTTAATGAGTGTTTTTGCCGTTTCATTTTCAATGCTAAGTTTTGAATTTTTATTTTCTAGGTCAATGGTGTTAACATTTTCAAAGCTCTCCTTCTCAATCAGTAAGTTTTCAATGTCATTCTTTAGTTTTTGATTGGAGGCCTTTAATTCTTTATTTTTTGCTCCTAACATACTACAATCACTCATGAGCTCTTGGAAGGCTTCATATAATTCTTCTAAAGTAAAATCTGTAGTTGAGCTTTGACATACCTCATCGTCGTTGAATGCCATGAAACATAAGTTGGCGGTCTCTTCCTTCTCTTCCTCGGAGGAGGATGTGTCACTATCATCCCAAGTTGCTTTCAACGCCTTCTTCTTCTTCTTTCCGTAGTGCTTCTTCTGTTGAGGGCATTCGGAACGGATGTGTCCCGGTCTCTTGCAATCATAACATATGATTGGGTCTCTTTCCTTTTCTTTTTCCTTTTCCCAATCATTTCTCCCTCCAAACTTTTTTCTTGGAAAAGGTTTCTTTCTTCTCATAAATTTTTTGAACTTTCTTACTATTAAGCCCATGTCCTCATCTTCGCTTTCTTCTTCACTCTCACTGCTTTCTTCTTCACAAACACTTGAAGTAGCCTTGAGTGCGATTGTCTTCTTCTTTGGCACATCTTCTTCATGTTGCTTCATTGTGAGCTCATGCGTCATCAATGAGCCCAATAGTTGTTCAAGTGCCAATGTGTTGAGGTCTTTAGCTTCTACGATCGCCGTGACCTTCGCTTCCCAAGCTTTTGGCAAGGACCTGAGAATTTTACTCACAAGTTCTGGGTTAGTGTAAGATTTACCCAAATTCTTTAGACCATTTATTATATCAGTGAAGCGTGTGAACATGCATGAAATGGTTTCGTTGGGTTCCATCTTAAATAACTCATATTTGTGAACTAGAATGTTCACTTTAGATTCTTTGACTTGATTGGTACCCTCATGGATAACTTCAAGCCTATCCCATATTTCCTTGGCGGAACTACAGGTGGAGACTCTATTAAACTCATTCACATCTAGAGCACAAAACAATGAGTTCATGGCTCTAGCATTGAGTTGAACCATCCTACTATCATTCTCATCCCAATCCTCCTCAGGTTTGGGAACTTGAATGCCATTAACTATGTGAGATGGTTCGTGTGGTCCCTTGATTATAACCCTCCACAAGGCATAATCTTGTGCTTGAATAAAGATCCTCATTCTAGTCTTCCAATAGGAATAATTTGTCCCATTAAAGAGTGGAGGTCTATTGGTAGCCTGCCCCTCAGCAGGAACATTGTTGAAGGGTGTTGCCATCTAGATCTTTGGCAAAGACGGTTAGGTCTTCAAGAAATACACAGAGCACCTGCTCTGATACCACTTGTTGCCCAGAGATGGTCACCCAAGAGGGGGGTGAATTGGGTGTTTTAAACTTTTTGTCTAATTAAAAACAAAACACACAAGTGTATGCGCTAAAATAAAGATAAAGCTATAAGCACAGTCAATCGCAAACACGAAGATTTATAGTGGTTCGGAGCTTCCACTGCTCCTACATCCACTCCCCAAATACCTTTGGGAATTTCACTATAATCCGCGATTACAGTCCGGTAGTTTTGCGAGTGCACTACCCAACTCGTTGTTTTACACCGGGCTAACAACGAACCCTACAATCCCCCAATTTAACCTAGGCTTGGGACGCCTATCCCTTGTTCCAAGTCTCTTGACTGGAACAAGCACAATAAACGAGTGTTTCACAAAGATTTGAAAGCTCTTAAGAAGGCAAATATATCAATGAGAAATAACAAAACCCGGAAGAATCCTTTTTGCCGTTGGAAGTGTGGGTAATGGTGGTTTTTCCGATGTGGATCGCGTTGGATTGAATGTGAGCTTTGAATGCCGAGTGGGAGTGAGTAGTTGAGCACGAAATCAGATGGAAAAGCTTGAATGCACTTGATTTCTCCTCTTGAAAGCACTAACTCCCTTGAACCTCTTTCTCTTTCTTCTCTCTTGAATGATCTTGTGTTAGGTTGGTGAGAAATTGTTGGAAGGCACTTAAAAGCTCCCTTTTATAGCCCAAAAAGCAATAGATCCGTTAGACACAAAAATATGAACGTTTGAAATTCAAACAAACCTGCAAAAGTGTGTCAGTCGCGTCCCAGGCGCTCCGGAGACGTCTCCGCTTGAACGCGAGACGTCTCGGCTGTATAAAATTTTTTTTGACGTTGTTTGGAGTCGACTCGGCACTTTACGGGGACGTCTCTGAAGAAGAGCAGCTTGAATGCTTGTTTTTCTGTTTTTCTGAGAGAGTCGGCTCGGTACTTTACGGGGACGTCTCGAGATGTTTGCGCTTTTTGCATGGGGACGACTCCGCGACGTCGGGGACGACTCCGTAGTTTTATCATCGAAAAACAAGTCCTCTGGAATCCCCTGAGAGAGTCGACTCCGCGCTTTCTGGGGACGTCTCGGGAAGTTTGCTTTTTATGCGTGGGGACGACTCCGCGTCCTTCGGAGACGACTCGCTCGCATCCCTTGAAATTGGTCTTTCTGCCGCCTCTGAGAGAGTCGACTCCGCAAAGTCGGGAGTCGACTCCGACCCTGCGAGACGCCTCGCCAGGTGCCGGGGACGTCTCCAGACGTGCCAATTCTTCCTGTTCGTGCCAGAGACGTCTCTGGGACAAACCGGAGACGTCTCGGCTGTCCCTGATCTGTTTTCTTCATCTCAAAAATTCTTCAATAAATCCTTGAAAAATATGGGAACTTGCCTAGACATTTCTTAACAATATTCTTAATTAAACACCTGAAATCCTCAAATAAATTGTTAAGATAAAGGAAATTATACTCTAGTGTTTTGTATTCATCAAAATCCATTAGGGGGTCAACAGGCTGGCCGGTGGCGTGTGGCGCTGTCTGTTCTCAAGAACGGTAAGGTGTTGACAGTCGTATTAGGGTATGGCCGGAGTAGTCATGGTGCTGTCCTTTGATTGTCGAGGGCCAGCTATCGAAGCGTGGCGCGGTGGCATTGCAATGTACAGCCACGTAGGAAGGCGTGGGCGCACACATAGGTGCGGCTATTGGCGAGGCCGAACCCATTGAGAGGTCGCATCATGCATTTGGCGAGGTCGGCCAGACGGGTGCCGAGGATAGCTTAGCTCCCCGGGTTTCAAGGTGTGCTCGGTGGAGCGCCCCGAGCTCGAGGGTCGGGACATACTACTGAAGCGGTCGCCCCGAGCTCGGTCGGGGCGAGTCGGTGAATATTGGAGACACCCCGAACTTGGTCGGACGAGTGGGCGAATATCTGAGGCCGATGGAGCTTGTGGCGGAGTCCGAGGTCGGGCTGATTCTGGGTCGGACTGAGGATTCAACCGGTCAACGTTGGCATTTATTGGGCCAAAATTGGGCAGCCTTTTTGTTGTGGACTGGATGATCCATTTCGCCCCTCATCAAGGATTATATACAATGGTGGTAAAATCACAAATGGGAAGAATTTTTATAAATTTCTATATAAATAATATCTTTTATGAATAATGTTTTGACGTGGCCTTGTTTTCTTTTGATCCTATTATTAATGTCTGGGAACTGTTAAATAGACTCTCTAATGTCTTAGTCGAGGCTAGGTCCATCAAGATTTGAGCTCGAGCTAGTTCAGATTTACATTTAGCTTTGGATTCGTTCCAAACACATTATTGATTGGATTAAATGAAATGGAGATTTGTAAAAATATAGCCTATTGTTTATCAAGGTGGCTTTAGTCCACGAGGACCCAAACTTATGATAAAATTTTAGGATTCAGGTGAGATAGGATTGTGTTAAGATTAGGATGACTGGAGGGAAGAAGGGTAAGATAGCAAAAACTATTAAAAGCTAGAGAACATTTGAGTGGATAAAAGAAAGAGGAGGAACGGATAGAAGAAAGCTGATTAGTTTTTTCTTAGTAGTATAGAGCAAGTTAGGTAGTTTGAGCTTGTTAACTTAACAGAAAAAAAAAATAAATCGATCGAGGTTTAGCAAAAAAAAAAAAAACTATTTATACGCTTAATAATAGGTTATATCGTTAGGTTTTTGACTTAATAATACTCTCTTCAAATTCGGTTTTGAGAATAATCTTGTCCTACCAGATAAAATAATAATGCATAATATTGAGTGAGCTACACAACAATTCCTACCTCTAATAACAAGTTTTAATTCATTGACTTTGCTTTTTAGTTTTACATCAGTACTTTTTTTCTCTAAAGTTGTCTATACTTGTGAATAAAAACCAACAACTATGATTACTTTTTCCTATCGATGAACAACTACATATCTCTTAGCTATTATGTGAGGACCCGTGCAGACGTGTCTTTAGTCCCACATCGGTTATTCGCTGGATAGATTTTGGGTACTTATATAGGATCAAGAAACCCAAATAATACATTTCGGCTAGCCATTTTGAGTGAGATCTTGGGTTGTTACAAATGATATCAAAGCGGACCCGAGTCATAACCTATGTGGACTAGGGGACACTGTAGCACGGATCTATTGGAGCTAACCACGAGCCGATCATAGTGTTTGTGATTAGATTTGAATAGATTTGAACCCTTAGTCTGATGAGGATGTCAGAGCTTGAACAGAGGGAGTATGTGAGGACCCGTGCGAGCGTGTATTTAGTCCCACATCGGTTATTCGCTGGGTAGATCTTGGGTACTTATACAGGATCAAGGAACTCAAATAATATCTTCCGGCTAGCCAACATTATAGTAGAATCTTTGAGGTAAATGATGTTTAAAAAAATATCGTATAATCGAATTCTCCTGCACGTGTGATAAACTTATCTGGTAAGAAAAGCGCATGTATTTTGCGTGAGATCTTGGATTATTATACATTATTAGGGGTAAGATGTTTGTAACATTCATCACTATCTTTTCCGTCTAATATTGATTCCACGAAGGAAAAATTATGTATAGCTCGGTTCAGATACTCTATAGTACATTTTGCATTTGGAAGTCTGATGCATGTTTTAATCTCCTTCTCATTGTTAATATTAAGATCAAATGTCTGTGGCTCATGTCTATTTAGATATGGATATGAGAGCCAATCGAGTAAAATATCATATGTCATCTCTTCTTCTTGTTTACGTCGATGTTGTTTAATGTTTTCTCCCTCTTCCTTGTCCCCAACCTCATACCTAAAACATCCTCCTCTTCATTGTCATGCTTCGCCATGTCCAGTAGCTTAACCTACTCCATTTTGATGAGCTCTCCCTCTAATGAGTGAGAAAGATAGGCAGCATCTACACCCTTGCCAATATTAAAGTCGAGAGCGACAATAATATTAAAATTATAGAATCAGTAGTCAATAGATCTTATATAGAACAATATAAGCTATAGGAGTGACCCTAGAATTGAGGCCATTGGTTTAGCATTGGGGACAAGAGAAGAGGCCAACCTTAGCAGTGCTAAGCAAGAAGCTATATGGAGATCTTGACGTTGTATGGAAAGCTGCCCAATGTAAGTGTGATGGTCATAATAGGAGATTTGACATATGGTTTCTCTCTATTAGCTTCCATCTATTTTAAAAGGAATTCAATGAGGGCTATCCATTTGTAACTTGGGTGATCAGAAAATACATTGAACTCTTTCGTGTAAAATGTGCATTAAAGAGTATTCAAACTCGAGTTGGGTCTCTCTTTCTCTCTCTTGTCACTCTTTCTTTTTATCTCTACTCTCTTTTACTCTCCATTGTCTCTTGCTTTATTGAAAAAATAGCTAAACATTGTCATATCTTTCTTGGTATCACTACTAATAGCTTCGATATTTAGTATCTTTAGCACCTTGAACTCTTTTAGTTATGTTTCAGCTTCTAGCATCAAGCACATTGCTCCAACTCACCCATACTTAGCTATATGTGTAATTGTATCAACCCCTAGGTCCTTTCCACTACCCTATGTCTAATTCTGCCACTACCAACATAGTCCTTTTATCCTAACCTAAAAGCAAAGTCACCTATCCATTATGGTCCTTTGCCAAGTTTCTAAGCATCAGATTTGTTAAAAAAAAAGCCCGACAAGGCAACATTATAAGCCTTCCATGCAGTGATCCGCCAAGCATTTTCATATTCATCACTACATTGCAGTGAAGCCAGAAGCAAGAACCCAAGATAGGGTGAAGAGTCATATAATAGATGGAAATTAGAATCACAGA
This sequence comes from Phoenix dactylifera, assembly GCF_051530095.1. Lineage (NCBI taxonomy): Eukaryota > Viridiplantae > Streptophyta > Magnoliopsida > Arecales > Arecaceae > Phoenix > Phoenix dactylifera. The sequence goes on from NC_143201.1 coordinate 18,493,207, forward strand.
GGCAAGAATCCAAGATAGGGTGAGGAGTCATAATGGAGTGAAGTTAGAATCCCAACTATCGAGGCCTCGAGGGTAGTGCTCTTGCACATGGTGACTCAAGTTGAGAGTTGGTTGCATGAAAATTATAAACATAATAATCAATTGGCTGAATTGGTCAATATAAATACATCTATTTTGCACTTTATTAATTCAATGATTAATGTTTAACGTCTATAATAGCTACTATAAACAAATGTAGTGAAATAAATCTCTTTTTTTGGTTAAGTGATATTTACATGTATTATCCCTATATATAACACAAACTCTTTAGGTGGGACCTATGCGTCTCTACAACTCTATCTATATACATTTAGTCACAAGCAAATTCAAGTGGACTGCAAGTGTATGCCTGAATATTTTTTTTCTCTGTATATAGCCTTTTTATGAGAAATAAATCACCTAAATTTATTGAAGAAAATATTAAATATTAAAAGATTAAATGAGAGGTACATTACATATCATGTTAAGTAATTCTACACTCATGTGTTAAAGATTATGCATAGGCCTTACATGTTGATATGGCCTAACCACGTCGGCACTCTCTAAATAATTAGTGGGAGAAATTCTATCTATCCTTTCCATTAAGATAGCCTCATTCATGTTAATATTCATTAAATGAGGAAAGGGAGGCCATCAATTCTCTCTCCTCTTTCTCTATTCAACCCTCTTATTTCCTCATTGTCTCTACATTTTCAAGCCCCTTTTATCTACCTTCTTTTTAGTCCAATCATTTCTACGGCCCCTATTTGTTGCATTTATAGTGGGGTTCTTTGTTATCACCTACCTATGACAAACTAGTTAAGCTTGTCTTCGATTTTCTTTCTGTCTTAGCCTTTTCTTTCCCTCTTCTTTCACCCTTTCATGTGTATTCATTATTGTATATTTCAAAACTCTTTCAATTCAAGAAAGAAATTATAGATTTTCTTATGATCTAGACTAGTAAAGTATAAGTTTACATGAGTAGGCAAGGCTCAGCTTAAACCTAAGTAACCATTTTTGATAAATTTTTCTATATATATTAATTCCAGCTCATGCAAATAAAGTAAGGGTTTGAAATTCTCATTATAAAACAAATCTTTGCATCAAGACATATCTTATTTTTACATTTTCTCAAAATTTATTAAGGTTTTTAGAAATCTTTTGATGATATGTATAAAACATAGATGAATTCTCAAAGTGCTTTATCAAAGAGGAGAGCTTGGAGCAGATGATGGCAATCTAACTGCAAAGGTGCGTATTATTAAAAGATCATTTGGAGAGATTTAAGATATTTTATATAAATATAAGGAAGAGGTGGACTTCCAAGACAAAGATGAAGATGGTGAGAGAAGATAGAGAGGAAAAGTAGTGGAGAAAGAAAGAACATAAAAAAATGTTGGTTCCTCAAGGGTGATTATCTCAATAATAGCTTCAAAGGCAGGCATTTAAGAGAAGAGGGATAGGATAGAAGTAAAAATAGAGATATAAAGACAAAATAATACAGAACAAGTAAAAAGAGCAAGAGAGAGGGGAGTATCCAGTAGTCTCTTTGCTCGTTTAAAGAGTATTAGTAAGGTTTTCACCATGTTAACAATTAAAAACTGTACATAGTGCCCCCATTTTCTCTTAAATAACTCGTGCATTAACTTTGTTAAATACTTGTTTAATTTTATTCATCCAAGAACTTTCTCTCGATTTATGCAATCGTGTGATAGTTTTTAGTTATATCCTATTATTTTTGTAAACCTTCTTTCTCTCTTGTTCATCCTCTTTATTCTTTTACCAATTGATTAAAAATCTTTTAATCACATCCTTTCTATTTAACTGCAAGATATGCATTTTTCCTTTTTCTTTGTTAAGAAAATTAGGTTTCCTCGTATTGCCTGACTGAAGCATTTTATTTTTGTCGAAACTTATTTTTCTATGACTACTATAGAAACTATTTATAGACTATAAGAAGCTAATTCTCTTTTTTTTTTTTTTGAAAAAAACTTTGTACCCATTTCATCCTCAAGGGCTAGCTCCAACTAGAATTGAAACCCTGCCATGGATAATACCATCCGAGCAAGTACTTATAGATCATCGGCATGAAATAGTGATGTGCAAATGGCTAGCCATACTAGTAAAAATCATTAGTAGCATACCAAAAGGTCAAGATTGCAGGCTAGCTAAACTAGCAAAATCTTTGATAGTGTATCAAGATACATCGATATTCTATCTTTACGGGATTTGGAGGCTGGGGATATCTGCGCTGCTAAATTGAAGAATAGTCCTCATCAATGGATATCCATCCTTTGTATCAAAAAAACAAAAAAACAAAAAAAATGGATAACTATCCTTGCAATCTCAATGAATCCTATTAAATTGATAACATATAAATCAACAAAATAATAACTTTGACCGCAGAAACGGCTGTTCGGACCAGAGCAGCAAATGAAACAAAGTAGTGAACATCGTCATCCATCAAAAACAGCATCCCAAAAGAGTCAGCCTGAGGACGCCGGATTGTACATCCTGCCGCTAAAACCGTGACTTCTTCGGGTCTGCTCTTCCCGAACCTCTTTTGTCCGGCTCCCGGTCATCGCCGAACCAAAAGCCTTCCAAAAGTTGCCTTCCTTTTCCTTTGCTGTCGTTTCTTCCCTCTTCTTTTATTTCACGAGCACTTTCCTACATGCATCTCAGAGTTCAGACAAGCGGAAACCCAGATCACCAGAAACCCCCCAATGGCCCTACCCAAACCCTCGCTCCCTCCTCCTCTCCTCTTCCTCCTCCTCCTCCTCCTCCTCCTCCCCTTCGCCTTCTTTGCTCCCACTGCCAATGGAACAGGGGTCTTCAGAGTGCACCAGAAACACTCCGGCCGGAAGCCGGGAGCCATCGAAGATTTCAAGGCCCACGACAGCGGTCGCCATGAGAGAATCCTCTCCTCGGTCAACTTCCCCATCGGCGGCCTTGGCTCTATCAACAACATAGGGTACCCGTCTCTTCTCCTCATCTGAAAACTCCATCTTCTTCAAATCCCCTGTCCTCGCTTTTCTTGTCTAAAGTTTATTCTACAGGTTGTACTATACTCAAATCGGGATCGGGACGCCTCCCAAGAACTACTACGTGCAGGTTGACACCGGAAGTGATCTTTTCTGGGTGAATTGTTTCACCTGTAAGCTTTGCCCAAAGAAAAGCACTTCTGGGGTATGTTTTTGGATTCTGAAATGGAAATCCGTGCTGCATTTGTGTTTCTTGTTCATAATTAGATGCGGAAACTTATAATCGGGGATGATCGGCTTCTTGGATATGGTTTTCGTGATTTTTTTTTGCTTGACTGTTTTGTTTTAATATTGATTCTCCTGTGCAGATGAAGCTGACGTATTATGATCCACGTAGTTCTAAGACTGGAAGCCTTGTACAATGTGGTGAAACGTTCTGTTCATCGGTTTATACAAGCAAGTATGTTGGTTGCTCCTCCGATGAGCTCTGCATGTACAAGGTGGTGTATGGTGATGGGAGCTCGAGCACTGGGTATTTCGTGACAGATTACATACAATATGATGGGGTTTCTGGTGACCACCAAACAGAACCGATCAATGCAACTGTTACATTTGGGTGAGTTTGTGCTGACTTTGAAGTCAATGATTCCTCTTCTTTTTGATCTATATCAATTTATATAAACAGACGGAATTTTTGATGTATGTGAAGTCTAAGGTCCAGAAGCTGGAGTAAAGATAGCTGTTATCAATGTATTTCTATTTTTGTTTCTTTTATTATTATTTTTTGTAATCTAGTTCAAGAGATGCAAATATCATTCATGAATTATGCTTTCATTGTTGCAAGCTTAGTATCTTGGCTCTCTCTCTCTCATGTGTGTGCATGTATAAGTCTATTTTGTTTCTCTTCAAATATTCAAACCCAAGCATCTAAGGGAATCCCTGGGTTCAAGATCATTTGAGTCTTTTCTCTTCAACCTGGAAGAATCCCTAGGTCTCCCCTTACGCAAATGTCTTACTTGATCGGTGGGCTTTTGCCTGCCAATCACTTACATGCCAAGGTTGTCACAAGTGGCTGCCTAGGTGCCTAGACAGTCTTGCCCAGGTACTTGGACAATCCAATTGCCTAGCCAACAATAACTCTGCTTACCTTCATGCAATGCAGCAACTTGAGCACCTATGTGAGAATATGATTGCCTAGGGCTGCCTTTGTTTTGAGCTGCTATCTTGTTTATTCAATAATTGAAGGCATTAAAATTTTTTATTTATTATTTGTTTGAGTAAGAAAAGTATTTACTTCAAGAGTCCCTTCATAATGTGCTCTACTGAGGGGCTCCTTGGATGGTAGTATAAACTATTCATGGGAATTGTCCATACATAGCTTCCACTTGGAATTAGTTGGGAATTAGCTAACAATGGAGGAAAGATTCCTTTCAATTAAGGAAAGTTATGATCATAAGTCCCAAAAATATTGGGATATGGGAAATCACCTTTTGAGTTGGAAAAAGGCATCCTGATTATTTTGGATTACAGACCTTGCGAAAGTCCTTAACAAATTGTTTTCTTCCCAATTACTTCTCTCCCATTTGTACTTTTCCCTTAGCCTTAGCAGAGGTCTAGGTTATGAAGGTCAGCCCACACTTGCATCTGAATACGCCCTTAGATATTAATTGATACTCGAACATATTATATTTCTAAGAAGCTTTAAATACTTTAAATCACTCAATTGAAAATTTATTTGCTAGAACTAAAGTACTCGAGCCAATGATTTCACCGTTACATAACTTAAATAGTTGACGATATCAATATGTTGTTCTTTGATGTTCTTTTTATGAAATATAAATCACTTTATATATGCATATAATTGAGGTTTGCTTCTATGCCTTACATTTTTTTTTTGTCCAACCAACTATGCATATCAATCAAACGGTCCACATTTACCAATTCAATCGATGCTAACCTTAAGTGCCGATTATGACTATTGGGCTCATTGTAGTTTTTAAAATCTAAAACTATTTTTAATTTTTTATGTTTTTATGAAAATAATATGGCGAAGGAAAGAAGATGTATCCTCGTATCGGTAGGAAATAGATATGGAATGGACGTGTCCTACTTCTCTCTCATTTTTGGCTTTTATATTGCTGACTTCACTCAGTAACGGTTTGCCTTATCTATCCGTTGTAGAGGGATGTGCTCTCTCTCTCTCTCGCTCATATGGACATAGTTGGCTTGTTTTCCATGGTTATGTTTATGCTTCTCTTGTAGCCTCTCGACTGTACCCTTCCCAACTTCCTAACAAAATTTAAGCAATTGATTTAGGTGCTTTCCTGAACAAAACTAAAATCTTGGACTAACATTGGATTGTAAGAAAGCAAGATCTTTGCATTTAATTTGTGGGATTATATATAGGAGATCAAGAACTGGAGGAGGAAAATTAGAGTAAGAGTGATGCAAACTTGCAAGATGACTAAATACCACCGAATTTAAAACTTAGAAGGAGAGAACAATGTAGGTGCCTGACCAAAAGTAGTTTAGGAGATTGAGACCCAAGATTGTAATGGATGTTGAGGGGGAAGTGGAGGTTATTGGAGAATGAGTAGTTGGCAGCTTCTAGGTATGTAAACACACACCAAAAGAAAGAAAACAAGAAGAAAAGGAGAGGGAGGAATGAAGAAGAACAATGGCATGCTACTAAAAAAGCAGTAGCTGAGGTTCCATGACCAAATATTGGAGATAGAAAAGGGGCAAGGTTTGAAATACCATGGGATAGGGCCGTCCTGATTTTTCTATTGAACCAAATGCCTAGTGTACTAACACCTGAGATTGTAGATGCCCCATTCTGTCCCGATCCATTTCTCAACTTGTCTTGTTTTGACACTTGGGATGGTGCACCTTTTCTGACACTCGAGATGGAGAACTATCCCGACACTTGGGATGGTGGGATGCCCCATCATCTACTAATGTTTAGAACCTTGGAAAGATTATACAATCATGTATTAGAAACAAAATAACATAAAAACGATGAAATTTTCCAAAGATAATCATGTATTAGAAACAAAATCTCATAAAAACGATGAAATTTTCCATTTTACGATGATCGTGCGATGGTTTCTACCAACCAAGTATCAATGATGATGTCACTCTTTCCCACTATCCCAACTTTTTTAAATTATTTTATTGGCTAAACCAGTAATGAGAGGAAATACCACTTTTAACCTTTTCCTATTTGAAGGTTCAAGTTTACTAGCTAGTATTGATATTATAAATAAAAACTTACTAAGCGAAACCCCATAAAATTTTCTTAATTTATTGGAAACTTTTTGTTCAGGTTTCCGTTTGGCTTCCTAGGCATTCTATTAGATGTTTAAAGGGCTCAATCAAGATTTAGAGCACGATTTGTCATGCCGGTGCATATCGTCCCGTACCGGATGTATGGTAGCATTATCGAACTAAAAATCTGTACGTCAAACCTTACCCCATATCGGGCGTATCGACACTATACTAGCATGGTACCAGTATAGGGTCCGATACTGAGACGACGAACGTTGGTTTAGATTTTAGAGTCTTCATATTTGTACGATACCGTGTGTTTTAATACATGGTATGGTTGTTTGTGCCGACACAAGAAATTTGAGACGGAGTACCATATCTTGGCATAACAGGTTACTTGGATGTGTACTGAATACTGATACTACTATCTTATTGGTACTGATACAACTATCTTATTAGTATGATCCAATGGGCTAGTATGGTATGGTACTTCTATCCATGGGGTCAACACCTAGGATTGTCTAGATAGTCTGACAATGTTGTTACATGCATAATAATGCTCCTGGAGCCATTAAATGCATATGCATGTATTTGCATTCACACAAACATAGAAATTCATGCATGTGCAAATCTTTTCCATAAATGTTCTTCCTAACTTTTTAAGAATTCAAAAAGAGTTGATCTAACTGTAATATACGTATCTTAAGTTCTAATAAATTCACTTTTTTTTACACATTCTAACTCAACACTTCGGTTTTGGTCCATAAATCTGATTTTTCATTATTTACATATCCTTAAAGAAACTATATATATATATATATATATATATTTGTTGAGAAGGGGAGGGTTGAGACCCACCTCAATTTCATTACAAAAATTTTGAAAAAAAAAACAAGTTTGAATGCTCGATTAGTTACTTGTTGGTGGTTGACCGGATAATAGAAGAAGTCCAAGCCCAATAAATGGAATCCATAGCTGATGTTAGAACTAGAATAGATATTTTTTCTGTTTCGTACTCACACGGGCCCATATCTCTATTTTTCTATCAATTTCTAATTCTGATGTCCCATAATTAGATGATTTGAATCCTGAACATTGAAGCTATGCAACTAAATAAGTTATCGCATTAAAGAAAATAATAACCAAATGCAAATGATAAAACACAAAATTTTGTAATCGACACTTTATATTTGTTTTAGGTTAGGATTGTAACCATGACTAAGATGTTTTGGCTACTTGAAAAATTCATAAACCTCTATCACTTTTAAAGAGAGTTGTGATTTCTGTTGTGGTGAGCTGGCCCATTGGTTTAGGGATTATAAATATGCAACCTTCTACTTTGTATCTGAAATATTTGGGGCACGTTGTGGGATGGTCTTTTCTGTTATACTTTTGATGGTTGCCGTCACAAAAGGCAACAATCCTTTGTAGAAGCAAGTATTAAGGGTTTTGTCTGACCATACTAGACTGAAGAGAGATTAGGTCTTGGAAGGTATCCAAACCCCAGGGCTATCTAGATTGAAACATCCCAGTCTGTCTCAATTGGGATGTCTTAGCTAGGCCGAGATGGATCGAGATTGTTGCATCTTGACACTTGAGATGACCTAGCATCCCAAGATACTACTTTTTTAATTTTTAATTTTTCTATTCTTCTGTCCTTTATTATTATCAATGGTTGTTTAGGACCATCACAGGAGTATCCTTGGACCTTGTTGATACCAATCCTGTGCTATGGTGGACCGATCACGGACTGGGTCAGCCCTTGGTACCAAAATTTATATCCCTGTGTACAAATATTTTCTGTAGGGCATGATGTGCCATTTTTGGAAAGTTTTAATGCTTCTTAGCACTGAAAAGAGGGTTTGTCTTACATATTATTTATCGTACTTCCTAATTTGAGCCAAGGCAATAAATTGATAAATGTGAGGCAGAACTATGGTATTGTTAGTAGAGTTTGTTGCCCAACTAGTTAGTGGATCAATGACATTACTTCTTTTTTTCTTTTTTGTAGGTGATGGATACGTTTGGTTTTAGACAATGTATGTAGGTTATAAGTAGCCTTGACTACCAATTAATTTGCTAGTGTTATTCTTTTTTTTTTTTTGTTAGAAATGATTACATCACAGTTCTAGGACACAGGATGAAATTAAGCACTCGAGTTTACAATAAATATGCTTTAAATCATCTTCAAGCATCAAATTCAGAAAGTTCATGGGGATGTTTTGAGACTCCTTGATGCTCCTGGTGGTGCATTTTTAGCCACCCTCTTCTTCCATTGTCCTAGCTGATGCTTCCTCTTTCTCTCACTGTCCATAACCTTGCTCGTATCCTAGGTTATCATGCTCTTTCACATTATTGATACTAGCTCTTGACACATGCGATGCATGTCTACTTCTTGATTAAAGTTTATATATATATATATATATAATTTACTGTGGGAAATACAGATTTTTGAAGAGACTTAAAGGAGAAGTAGAGAGGTTTAGATCTAATTCCTTTCTAACACAATGCATCAGGACTTGAGAGGTTTCATTGTCGCGACTCTAGAAAGAGATTATGTATGCTTGCATTTTCCCTCCCATGTGGTTATCGAATGGGGAAATCATTGAACATCTAATCAGCATTTGGTGGAAGCTCTAGACATTGGTGGAGCCAGAGGAGTGTGTGCATGTGGGGAAAGAGCACAATTGCCTTGCCAAAAATTCTCGGGAAAAATTATATTAGTCTTATCAACATTTTTCTCTGGGCCTCACTTTCCAAAAGGCAAAAACAATTTCTTTTAAATGCATGATTAACGGTATACATTATCCTTTGCTAATTAGAAGCAGTTAGTTTTTATCCAAAACATGCCTTTTAGGTTAGCAAAATTAAAAAATTAATCATGTCATTTTTTTCTTTTCTTATTTTATTTGTACGCAAATTGTTGCCTTTTAGGTTTTATGTTTTCTTAAGAAAAAATACTAATGAATCATTAGTTACTGATGTTGCCTCTCCATAAGCAATATCATGGATCTGCAATTGGCTCCAGAATTCCCTTTTAATATAGAATGGGTTTACCATATTCATTAATATAGGCATTCATATTCATCAAGAGTTTTTACCTACATAACCTTCCAACACCCATAATGTAAATTGAGGACTATTAGGTTTTCCATCATTATGTTTAGGTCCTGTTTCTTTACCTCAAAGAAAAGTCTGCATAAATTTCAGTTTGGTACATAAAGTCAATACCTGTATTTATATTTCCCTTAAGCACTTCAGATTTATTGGGTTGCTTGCTTGGAACAGTTTACTATAAGACAATTTTCGTGATAATCATGAACCCTGCTGAGTTTTGTAATTGTTGTTGTCGTCCATAATGGATTTCTTACTCCATGCATGTGAAAAAAATGTCTTTATTATATCGATCTCACTGTGAATGGAGCTAATAGTAGTTTGTTTGTCAAAAGTTCTCAATCAGTTGGTACTGCTTGGTATTGGTCAAGATGCCGTTTAAACCCCTGTTTTTGTGTTTTCTACCATTTGAAGGTGGGAACAACCATGAAGAGGACTACTAACAAATTAACATACTGCAAATTGACATACTGATATGAATATCATTGATGTAGATGACTTATATTTTCTTAAGATATTACACGTAATAAGGAACAATTCCCATGCTTGAGTTCAAGAAAAGTACTCAACAATTCAAATACCTTAGAATAAAAAATTAATCTCGCAGCTCAAGTTTAAATTGCAGGTTTTACTTTTAAATGCTAAGGTATTTCTTAAATCTTAAAGGCTTATAAACCTCATTTTGCCCAGACATTGCTAAAATCCAAATGTCTGGTAAGATCATATATCTTAGCCTCCAAAGCATATCACCTAAAATGATACTAAAATAACATCAAATGCTTCAACAGAAATATTCATTTTCAAGTTTTACACGCGTATACGCATATATGATATATATTCCTCTGTACATGGGTTATTACGCATCTATGAACCCACCAGGCACTTGATGTGGCATTGGCGTGAGTGATTGAATTTTTATGTTGTAAATATGGTCATCTTTGTTCAATGATATGATAAATGTACTTTTTTTCTTTGTTGATTCATTAAATTAGTGCCAGTAATTTTCATCTTGAATGTCGAGCAACCTTCGGTATCACTTAATAATTCATTGTTCTTTGGCAATCTAATTACATTTCAATTGTTAATGCTCATATATATTTTTAATTGGAAGTTATGCCAAGTTGTGTATTAAATTAATGATAGAAAACTTCAATGCATCTTGAATAGGATGACTAGGCATTTAAATCAATGCACTTAGCATATTTATGCAAAAAATCAACACGAAAACAAAAAAATATAAGAAAAATGGCCAAAATAAATTGGAGAATGTAATAGGCTGTATTAGCTGTACTAAAGCATATCAGTCGGGTACCTTTGAATACAGAGCATGACATGGCATGCACTGTAACAGCCAGCTGTGCATGCATCCCCGTACTTCGTCACTGTGGCATCTGAATTCTTGATAGGAGAGTTTTTTCCCACTTATATATGTAATTATTTTCTTCTTGATTTTTGTAAAATGATGAGAGTTGAAGATTATATAGATTTTTCTTGATACTATGTTTTCTTTTTTCTTTTTGTTGCCCAACACTTCCCTTGCTCAAGTATTTTATTTTTTAAATCTTTTACCTACGTTTAATCATATTTTGAACAGGTGTGGTGCTCAACAGTCTGGAGATCTAGGTCCATCAAGTGAAACAATTGATGGAATTCTTGGTTTTGGACAGGGAAATTCATCAATGATTTCTCAGTTAGCTTCTTCTGGAAAAATAAGGAAAATATTTGCGCACTGCCTAGATTCTAGTGACGGGAGCGGAATTTTCGCTGTTGGAGATGTTGTGCAGCCAAAAGTCAGCACAACCCCATTGGTGCCCAATCAGTATGTTATGTTAACCAGCATCAATAAAGAAAATTCTGAGCATGTCCATTTTGTTCTTCCTTTGTTAATCTTACTCATGATTTCACATTTGATTTAACTATTATAATATTTTTACTTCTTAATATCATTACAAATTGTATTTGCCCTTTCTGTTGGAGCATTGTGGTGTAAAACTGTATCCGCATAGTTACACACACAGTACATCAAAAAACAAACCCTGTTCCTTTTTTCTTCGACTTACATAACCTATAGCACAGTCTTATATTTATCATGTGAAGGCCCACGATCATTAGATTATTATGTATATAAAGGAAGTGGATTGGCTTTTCTTGGCTAGCAAGCATACAGGTTTCTGCTGGCTGTATTGCTGTGGATTGAGATGCGTGCAGAGCAGGTTTAAGATGCATGCCAGCCCTGGAATGCCAACTGCACAAATTTTTAGCAATCCAGCTTGAGTCTTGAGATAAGTTGCATGGCATCTGTGGCTTGCAGAAACTAAATATTCTCACTGGCGAGCAAAGCCAACCTGTCAATAAGAATAAAGATCAGTTCTATTGAAAATGGAAGATGGATAGGAGAGGGATGTGTTTTTGAATGAATGATGGGCTTTAGAATTTTTGCTTGGTCACTTGAATTGTCTCTGCACACAAATAGAAAAATTCTGGACTGAGATTGCTTAAAACCTGAGAAGGATAGCAAATAACAAAGAGATCAAAGGGGAAATAAGAGAAAAAAGTTTAAGTTTCAAATTAGGCTCCCTAAAGACTATGTTGTCTAGTTCATTCTGCTCCGTTCAATGAAAAGAAGGAAAGGAAAAAGAAGCATATGCTACTTTTCTTAACTTAAATAGATAATGATGAGAGATACCTAATGATAAGTTAAAAAAGGAAGTTGAAGGTGGAAGAAGAATAAGGTAGGTGGAAAGTACATGCTGTGTCGACTCATTTGTCTTGTTTGTGCAATATCTCTTATTAATTATGGTAAGCAGCTGCTATCAAAGTCTGCCAGATAACATGATTATAAAGCATTTTCCACAATCAACACTCTACCTCAACATGGAACTTGAATGTCACTAGGCTCCAGCATGGATCATGTATTAGTTAAATCATGTTCTCGTATGTGGGTGAAATTGTTGGCTAGCTAAATCAGGCTTTGCTAAACGTCCACCATGTTAGTTTCAGGTTCCTGCAATTGGACCATTCACTTTTTCCTCCGGCTTCCTTGCTGGTGGTGTAATTTGAGTATAACCATCATAGCTTCCATCACCACCAGCCTATACTCTGGGCTATTTGCTTTCCACTATTGGCTTCCTTAATCATTTCTAGGGTTTCTATTTCTAGCATAGGGGGTACATGGTTTCTTTAACCCTAAATCTGCCATTGTCTACATTGTAGCTAGGGCTTCACTGTCAGCAGCCATGGTCATTATCTGTCACGGCTTAGGTTTGTCTTCTCTGTTGTCATCCCTCTCCCTTTGGCTTATGATTTGAGTTTAATATGTGGCCCTCTCTCCCTTCTTTCTTCCTTTTCTTTCTCTCCCTTCTTTCTTCCTCTTCTTTCTCTCCTTTCTTTCTTAATTCTTCCTCTTCTTATTATTTGAGTTTAATTGTGTTTCTTTGGATCTTCACAGATGCTTGTTTTATGATTATGCGATCCATCTCTTGCCTCCTATGCTCATTGTCCGGTGGTTCCCTGACTCCATTCCTGCTTTGGCTTCTTTGGCTAGGGCTTCTTGTGCCCATTTATTTCTTAATCTTTGGTATTGAGATTACCATGAAGTCCTCCACCTCTGTTAGAATTTCAGAAAGTTCTGAGGTTTGGTAGATTTGATTTCCTTTAAATCAATTGCAATTACTTATGTGTGCCACAATAACTGTATTTACTAGTTATTAGTGATGCGAAACTTTTTTCCTGTTGCTTTTGAGATTTCCATGGTCTTATATTGTTGTCTTAGTTGTACTATATGAATCTCACCTTTTTCTTTTATGTACTGAGGTTAGGCAATCTTGCATTGCAACATTCAGTATAGGTATAATTGTACTTGGTTACTAAGCTTGGATCCTCCTGTTGTTTGCTTGAATTTGTATGTAAACTAGATATAGAGTCTGTATATTTATGCATCCCTAGTGAGCTGTCATGCTTATTAGACAGAAATCCTATAAGCATATCTGCTGGCTTTGTGATATAAAGATAAGTGCTTGCCCTCCAATACTAGCTTCTTCTGTTTCATGGCTCGTAAGGTGTGGTAAGATATGAAGCTTAAACTTTGAATGGGTATGGATGTGGCAACTACTTGTGGTCTGTAAGGCTTTGCTAAAGTTTCAAAATTTTAACTTCCACAGGAAACATTACAATGTCAACTTGACAGGAATTGAGGTTGGTGGGACTTTTCTAAGGCTTCCTACTTATTTATTTGACGATGGAGCAAATAAAGGTGCCATTATTGACTGCGGCACAACCTTGGCTTATCTTCCAGATGCAGTTTTCAAGCAGTTACTCAATGCGGTGGGGGATCATTTTCTATTGTATTCAATTTCTAGGTTATTTTGATACCCATATATATGCATTTCTGCTCATTTTTCAATATTTTTTCAGATATTCAAATTCCATCAAGGTTTGACTATTCATAACAATGGGGTCTTTGTATGTTTCAGATATTCTGGAAGGTATGCTTTCATGACTAGCACCTTTTGATCCTTGTTATCTAGAAGTTCTTTTCCTTAATTTTTTCAAGGAAGTTAGCTGAATTGAATGATCAAGATATATGCCTTTTGGGTCGAAATGGCTATATGTTGTTTGTATGTTATTCTTTCTAATAAGTAAAGCTCATGTATTTCTCCCATTTTTATCAAAATGGTTTGTGAGGTGAAGAAATTATCTGAATTATATTATCTAGATTTATGCCTTGTTGATTATGAATTGCTATATACCTTTTTATTATTGCTCTTTCTAATATGTAAATGTTATGTATTCACCCATTTCATTTGAATTATTATATGAAGAGAGCAGTCTAATTAGTTGTCTGGCCCAGATATATGGTTATGTTTCAAGTTATAAATTATGATTTCAATTTTGGTCTATTTCAGTAGTTTTGAGCCAAAACCAACTGAAATTGCTGTTGTTTGATCTTTCTTGTTCTTTTTTGTTTTAACAATTGTACTTAATATTTTCTAGCATTTTCTAATATATATCAATGATTCAATGTCACATTTATCTGAGGCTCTAATGATACAATGTATGTTATTTTGGCTAAGCTTTGTTATTATAGCAAATGAGATGCAATCTTGATGTGTCTTTCCTAATTAGAAAGCATTACATGTTCTTATGATTCTTCTTTTTTCTTAGAAGAGCTTTTTCTCTTGTAATAGAATACAATGGTAATATTAAAATGAAATAATGAAATAAAATAATTTTTGTTTAGATCAGTTATTCATGTGAGATAGAATGAAATATGATGGAAAATGGTTTTTTTCCTCGCTTAGTTGAATTATTAAAATGGAATAGAATGAAATGTCCTTACATGGTTCTTTTTCCTTCTTAAATGAGTTACTACAATGAACTAGAATGAAGTATGCTTAGACATAATTTTCTTTCTTAGATGGGTTGTTCAAATGGAATAGAATGAAATATGTTCAGAGAAAAGTATAGTTTATGCAAGAATAAGAGTCTATTAACAAATCTGTGGAGTATCTCGGGCATATTCGGGTAGAAATTGGAGTGTATTTTTAGCTTGAAATAAGGAAATGCAAAATAAGTATCCAACAAATACCATACACATTCAATAAGTATCAATATCTAATATATATCTAGTATGAATGAGGCATGAAATTGAAGTATCAGTGCTTCCTAGCTTGTTGAACAGGCTTTCCAGTGGCTTAAGGATTGTGCAAGTCATGCATGTAAGGAATCCTATGGGATCCTTATCCCACGAGATCAAAGTAACACAACGGAAACTAGAAACTAGAAGTAAAAAATAAACTAAAAACTATAGTAGAAAATTAAACCAGAGCACAATTAACCAAGGGATATAGGAAAAGGAACTAAACCTAAGCAAAGGATAACTAGAAGGCCCCATAGTCCCACACCTTCCCTTCTTGCTTGGTGTTTAGCCCAGTTTTTGGTCTTCATAAGGTCTCGGCAGAAGAACTCCGACGCCTCACCGACCCGTGGCGTTGCACCACGGGGTCTCAAGTAACTTCTTACCACTCAAGAAAATTGAGAAGAATCTCAACATAATTTTTTAATGCTTTCAATAATTGTTGAGACTCAAGAGGTACATAGGAGATCGTAGTTATAGGAGATACCTCCTAAAGTCAATAGGTTTTTTCCTAATTCCAGTAGGGTACAAATTTCCTAAAAGAAAGTAAAGATAAATGAATCATAGAAAATAAATTTGTAAGTCTTGTTGGACTTATAACTCATCCGACATGAGCTTTTGGAAGAAAGAAGCAAGAAAATTCAGTAAAATCCTTAAATTATCATGTCGTGGAATGGAATTTACATAAATATCTAGAAGTTCATCAGCACTGACATGTTTTTTATACATTGTCGATATCTTCCTCATCCAACCTCCATTTTTGGTGATTCAAGATGCATTGGAAAGCAAACTCAATGCCAGATGCTGTGGAAGTAGTTTCATCTGAAAATTTTAACCGTGTTGATGCTGGTGAAGCTTTGGATATGTGCTTTGGACTGCTTTTCATTAATGTGGCTCGATATAAGAGTCGAAATTTAAGCTAATTGGACACCTATGAGTCAAGTGCCACCTTGTATTCTTGCTTGAAAAGGTGCTTATTAGTCTGGTGGTCTTCCAGAATGTGTCTCATGACTGTCATCCCACCAGTTGTTCTTAGCATGAATCTCAAGGATTTGACCTTCAAGCTTGCTCAAGTAGAGGTTTTGGTGTAGCCATATAATCATCTTGAGTTGTGGTAGCCTTGCATCAAACATGTTGCCCTTATGAGACCTCCTCTTGGATGCTTGGATCCCTTGTTTAGGCATGTGGCAGGTATAGGGTCCCTTGACTGCATTAGCGAGTCTAGATGGAGTCATTGCTATTCTACTGAAGAACTGCCCAAACTACTGAAATTTATATTTTTGCATTTTATCTATTCTAGTTGAATTTGATATTTTTATTTGATTTTTCTTAATGAATTTTGGAATCTTAAAGGTCCCATTACTTAGTTATGTATTGAATTGAATGGCATTAATTTTTGAAGGGCTCTTTTGAGTGCTTCTTTTGTGTTGTTTGACTTTGGGTAGAACCTATAGTGCTAGCTCCTTGGTTTGTGAGAGAGGACCTAACTCTGATTGTGGTGGTGATTGGCGACCTCAAAAGCCATCATTGTTCCCAACAATTGAAAATCAAGTTTTGGAAGTGCGAGCCTAGTAGTATTGACTCTCTTATGCCTAGGAGTGTTAACTCTCCTATGCAAGATTTGAAGTATCAGTAGTTTAGTACTGATACCTATACTAGTTAAGGACTGCTATGGTATGATATTGGTATGTGTCATACATACTGTATAGATACATTGTATGGTAGTTTGTGACAACATGACGAAGGTGACATTAACTTTCATGCGTCTGTATTGTATAGTTCCAAGGGGTGTACTGAGTATGGGTTCCCTATCTATATGATATGGTGCACATGGTATGGATTGGTGTGAACTAGTGCTTCAACCATGGTCTGCCGTACCGGTCCGTACCGGCCGGTACGGGCCGGTACGTACCGGTCCGGCCTGGGGCCGGTACGTACCGGTCCGGCCTGGGGCCGGTACGTACCGGTCCGGCCTGGGGCCGGTACCGAATCAGCATAAAATCCGGTACCGGTAATTTATTGTTGAAGAACCAGTACGGAACCGGTACGGACCGGTACGGGACCGGTTCGGACCGGTACGCCACCGGTACGGACCGGTACGCCACCGGTACGGACCGGTACGCCACCGGTACGGGCCGGCACCGGTACGCCGACCGGCACCGATACGCCGACCGGCACTGGTACGGCGGACCTTGGCTTCAACCTTTGCTCCTGTGACAATCCTTAGTTGTCCATATTGACTTCACACAAGCCAACGCTCTCCGTAGTTTGCAAGAGAGGAATCTATTGCTAACTTTGGATGGCAGCCAAGCAACATCAAGCATCATCATTATTAATTTTAATTGAAAATAAGATTCTTAGAATGAGAGCTTGGGATCGATAACACGTATACATTGTTCCCTTGGTTATCTTCCATATCTCAAATTCTCAACATGTGCAACATTTGTGATCATTGATATAGATGGTGTCGATAGCAATGTGTGATCATGCAATGCAAGGCACATAATTTTCCTTTTTGATTGCATTGCTTCCTCTTATGCTACCACAAAAATTAATACACTAATGAGCATGCTGCAGCAGAGTTTGTGCTTGCTACTTGTGAAATGCATCTTCTTTTCTACTCAACCATCTAATAATCTCCTCATCAATATCATCACCATCCAAAGCCGAGTGAAGAACTCTTCATCTTTGAACATGCATATTTAATCAATTATTTAAATAATAATTAGTTAAATAAGATTAATGGGATAATTACCAAAATGCATGCTGATCTAAAATTAATGGCTCTAAATTATATATACTTGCTCTAAAATTTTTAAGATTTAAGTTAATTTTTATTCTTTTAGAAATTTTTACGCAAAAATTAACTTAAAATTTGTAGATATTCTGAAAATTCAAATGGTTGAGGAATCTTCTTAATACCTCTGGATATTTTCCCAACCGGAACGCATTGTGGTTCTATAAATTTTACAATTATGCCAATTTTAGTCAAAGGTTTGGATGCTTCAGAATTGTGCCCAAAATTGATGCAATTCCAACATTAATATAGTAATATTATTTGCACACTAAGGTTCAATATGCGACCTTTGTCCCCAAATTATTATTTTATCAATAACCATTTATTTAAAAAATTATTATTATATAAAGATAAAATAATTATTAAAAAAATATGGAGTTGTAGATATCTGTTGCTGTTGGAATCGGCCCGACCAAGGTGCTGAGCTGGTCAAGCTATTAGAGTGCTCAGACGATCAGCTACTCAGACCAAGGAGGTCGGATGAAGATTGTGATGTGCATTCGAGGTGGTGATGTGGTGGCTGCTGTGCTTAGGTGGGGATAGCTCTGATGCCTATCGTTCTCGAAGTGACGCTATATGGAAGAAGACTATGCTCGGACCTTCGATCCGACGTTGGATCTAATCTGAAAAAGCAAGATAGAGAAGTCCTCTTGCCGGAAAGTGTCCGATGAGGGTCCGATGCCTACGTCAGATGGACTCTCAGAAAATAGTGAAGATGTTGTGAGAGCGGAAAAGTGGCAATACAAGGTGTTAAAGGGCTCGAGAGCATTTACTTAGAGAATCCCTCGAGAATGGTTTATATAGGCGAGGGCTAACGCCCATCGCCAAAATATTTAGGCAAGTGGATCAATTGTTTTTTGGTAACCTATCGCACGTCTTGAAGATCATGTGCGGGCATTTCACCTGCGCCTCTCGCTTCACACATCTCGCATGTTCGTCATGCAGTTATGTAAACCGTTTGCAATCGTGGTTGAGCTGTCGCTGGCTGGGGGGAGTTTGAAATTTGAAAGATTCTCCGCACGTCTCTAGGGTTGACCATGTGGCATGTTTTCACTGGTTAGTTGGAGTCTTCATGGCAAGCTCTCATTAATTGGTTCCGAGGTGTATCAATATCCACGATACAACATATCAAAAGTTTTGTGTCAAATGGGAAAAATTTTGGCATTATATTTTCTTTTCTTTGATTTTGGTCTAAAAGGCCAAAAAAAAGATGTAGAGTGGACCCGACTGGGTGTTAATCTATATTTGGTCTTGGAGGTGCCAGATCTGAGCCTTTTCTTCCCCTCTTTCTCTATTTCTCCCTTCTTTCGTTCCATATCATGTATGAAGCAAATAAAGAAAGAAGAGTCTCAGGCATCTCTTTTTGACATGACTTAGTACCGGTGGGTCTTGCTGGTAACAAGATGGCCTGTTTTTCCAAGTACTAGGGTTTTGGACCCATCTCTGGACCTAACATCTCATTAATATGATTCAAGACAGTTAAGACAGACTGGTAAAAACTGAGATTTCAATTCTTGATCTCACAATAAAATCAAGCTGTCTTGTTGGTTTTCCACAAGTTTATTTGTTAGGTGATATATGTGCAGATATTGATGGTAATTGCTATTTTTTCTTGTGCAGTTAGCACAAATCCTCTATTCCTTCTGAAAATAGATAGACATTCTAACGCCCATCTTATTGTCCTAAAATATCTACTTATGATTTCTTTTTCATCTTCTCTCTTTTCTTTTTTAAATTATTTCATATAAATTTTATAAGTTTATTCTTATTCTGCATCTTTCTGAATGATCATTGCTCTTACTATATGAGATATCATTGTACTATTTTAAAAAATTAGCTTTGAATATGCTTGAGTTCAGGAGATTAATTCAATCTTTTTTTTTAAAAGAATGAGGTATGCCTAAGGGTAAAATTGGCATTTTTAATTAATACATCAAATTTTGGTACGGTGTTTCTTCCAAAATCAAGTTTAGCTTAGACCAACTGTTTGAATATTGTTTATAAAGCAATCATATAGGTTTTCATTAAATTTTGCTAATTTAATCTGTTGATCTAACTACACCTAACTCACTAATTTGTTGTTCTATGTATTATTGCAGTGTTGACGTTGAATTTCCGAAAGTTACCTTTCATTTTGAGAAGTCTCTTACTTTGACTGTTTATCCTCATGAATATCTCTTTCAAGATAAGGTAACTAAGATCTGCAGTTTGAGTTTGTTGGTGTGGGTGAGGGACCTGAATTTTTTGTCCTTTTCATGCTTTAGTAGCATTTGTTCTATAAAACATTTTCTTGCTAAGCTTGTTTTGATGATGGAATAAGATGTGTTACTTTTTTCAATTATTCGATAATGCCTTAGCTAATTCTTTGCTTCATTATATTTTCAATCAGAAGGATCAAGGCGATCAGGATCATCATATAGCGAACAGAAATATAACTTCTTGATCAGCAAGATCTGAAGGACTTCTAATTTATATTTCTTTTGTAGATTTATTAATAGCTAGTATTCAGCATATTTAGTGGCCCATCTTAATGGACTCAAATGAATTTTTAATTCAAAGCTAGCTAGGAAGAAATTTATTTTTTTATAATGTCATTGATGGAGTATATAATCCTTGATGGAACAGAATGAAGAAGAAGCTTAGTCAAAGCCAATTATAATCAGATTCATTAATATTTATTGGTTGTGGTGTGATTTATACATTTTGAAAATCTTATTTAAAGAGGGAACATATGGATCATTTCATCATATATTGCTTACTTTAGCTTGTACTACTATAATAATATTTTTCCTGATGTAGCAAAACCAAAATCTAATTTGTAATTGAAGAAAACTATAAAAGCTGAAATTTAATTTACTGGATTTCTTGTCACATGATGTAGAACCATTCTTTCACTTAGGCTGAACTTCATAGAGACCTTCAAAAACATCGTGACCCTTTAGCTTAAGGCTTAAAGTGGATGTTCTGGTTGTACAGTCCTGTGTGCTGGATCGTACTTGTATGTGATGAGTGGAAGATATAGGAATACCACAAGCAGCTAGTTTTTCCTATATGGTAGTAGCTAATGCAAGGGTTTTATACTAATGATGCCAGCAAAAATAAACCAATTCAGATGGGGAACAATGCAGAAAAATGTCAATAATAGAAAATCAGTGGCAGATGAGAACCGTTACTGATTCAAGTGTTTGACACCCAGCACTAAAATTAAATATATGCAATTTGAGTTACAAGGGTTGAGTTATAAGTGTTGGGCCTGATGATGGCAATATAATACCATTGAGGCCTAAAAGATTTCATAGGGGAAGTACCAAAACATTCATTAAAAAAATGCTGATCTTGCATAATATTCTGAAGAATTTAGTGTTCAATGCTCATATTCCAGAATTGCCTCAAGACTTTAGTATGAATCCTCCATTCCAATTTTGAAGATTTGATCATCTAGTGTAGTTGCCAAAATGATAACTTTGCAAAGCAGGTAGTGAGGTTGAATAAAAGAGATGGTGGCTATCATAAGTACCATGACAAGTGTAAGACTCATCATCTGAGAATCTTTATTTAAGATTTTCAGCATTTGAATACAGATAGGTTATGAAAGTTGCTAGTATATTCATTTATTGGAGTTATGTCCCATTAAGTCAATTAGAAATAATCAAAGTTTGCTGTGCCAGAACTGAGGCCCGGACCGGTTGCCCGACGGCATGAGTCGGTACGCCCTCATGCTGTTCTGTACCAGATTCGTACCGACATAGTAGAGGAGGCGGGGGAGGAGAGAACCAGAGAGAGAAAAAGAGAGAGAGAAGGGGGAGAGAGCGAGGGAGAGAGCGAGGGAGGCAGACATCCGGCGGAGGCTGACGGAGGGCCGGGGAGCTGTGTGGAGGAGTGGACGGGCTCTGCCTCCGGTTTTTTTGTTTCGTTTGAAATAGGGGTCCCGAAGAGGGGCCTTTTTTATTTTAGAAAATTTTAAGCAAAGTCGACAATAAGGAATTTGCTGACTTCACTTAAAATTTTTGAAAATAAAAAAGGGCCTCTCCGGGACTTTGTTTCGAACGAAACAAGATAACCAGAGGCGGAACCCCTCCTCCGCCCCTCCGCAGGCTCTCCGGCCCTTCGTGGCCCTCTGCCGGCCGGTTGCCACCCTCCGTCTCTCTTCCTTGCTCTCTCTTCCTCCCTCCCCCGCTCTCTCTCTTATCTTTTCTTTCCTTTTTCCCCCCCTCTGTCCTGATTTTTGGTTTTGGTTACCGGAACTGTCCCGTTCCACTGCCGGTATGGCTCAGTACGCCCCAAACTGGGCGGTTCGGGATGGTTTCGCCGACCATGAAAATAATTGTACGAGAGAAAAAATTTAAAAAAGGTTAAATAAAATAAATAAAGAAAGGAAGAAAAGGTTTGCCACTAGAGTAGCAGGTTATGGTATTTGGGGCTCTTATTTAGAGTATTTCAACCATAGTTATGAAGAAACATATTTCTTGGTCAATTAGGAGCTTCCTAAGAAACGCATATGGAAATGAGTGCGATTCGTATGGGAAACTTGCCAGAAATGAACTCTTGATGGAACAGGAAACTTATCGGATAAGAAACTGATTTAGAGAAAAAGATTCATTCCTCGCTCCTAATTTGATCTATCCTATTTGTTGTCAAAACACCATCATGCTGCGAGGTGCAACTGAGCAGTGTGTCGCTCATCATCACTGAGAGAGAGAGAGAGAGAGCGAGAAACACTTGCATTCTCTACAGCTACTACTATTCACCATCACCCATCACCTCAAGATTTTTTTTTTTTTTTTGCTAAGGTGGGTGGATCATACCAGACGAGTACGGATGCACCCAATAAAGTCAAAAAATAAAATACCTCGGAGTGCTAAGGGCAACTCTCCATCTCCAGCCCACATGGTGCTACTCAAGTGACTGGTTACATAAGTAACCACCTAGTCCGCAGATCCATTAGCTTCACGAAAACATGATTGGCCTAGAAGGCCCCTCCATCCCTCACCATTGCCGAGATATCTCGGAGCAAAGGGTGGACACAACCATTACCCCTTGGACCTCTCGGAT
Source organism: Phoenix dactylifera (assembly GCF_051530095.1). NCBI lineage: Eukaryota > Viridiplantae > Streptophyta > Magnoliopsida > Arecales > Arecaceae > Phoenix > Phoenix dactylifera. Next base: position 18,516,071 of record NC_143201.1, read on the forward strand.
CTAATTGATAGTCGTGGTTGAGTCCTCCTCCAGAACGATGGAACTGGCCTGTAAAACACACCGGGCATGACGAAGGCCCGCCCAAGCGGTCCTCAGCTCCGCATCCAGAACCGATATGTCGAAGAGTTGACTGCCCTCTGCCACCACGACCCTGGCAGATGGGTCCGAATAATAAAACCCATGCCGCCCCTCATACCTCCGTCCAAGACAGACCCATCGAAGTTGACCTTGAGAAAACTCGGAGGTGGAGGCTCCCAGGTGAAAAACACCGTACCGGTCACCTAAGAATTCTTTAAAGAAGGAAAAATAACATAGGCTGTTTTGTTGTTTGGGATGATTGGAGAAGTGATAACATGAGTGCCCATCATCTAGATAAGTTGTTTGTATGGCTTTTGTGCTCCAGATGCACTCCCACTTCTTTTTAATGCTTGATAAAATACTCTCTCCCCTCCCAATTTTTTCTTTCAAGTTCTTTGTTTTTTCATAGTTTTTTTTATAAAATTTAGCATATGTTATGTTATAATTTCCCATTTCCCTCATTTAGACTTTTCTAAAATGTAGTCTCCCACTTCCGACTTTCATATTGTTTCTCAACTCGCATCAGTTTCCCGTCATGGTAACTATATTCCCAACAGCCTAGTGATCCTCTATGTATTATATGTCTCTTTTTATTTCTATATTCAGTTCTGTGGAAGTCCCACTTTGAATGTGCTACACCTTAGAGTCCTTTTTTTGCCACTAATTATGATTCCACTTCACAATTATAAGAAATTTCGAAGCTTACAAAGATACATTATAGAAGATCTGGCTGTGCCAAGGCAATGTTCTCCACTATTGGAATGGATAAATGCCTTGAGAATCTTTTCACAATTCTGTTGCTCGATTTCAATGCTCTATTGTCCACAATTATCAAATCGCAACCACTTTAGGAATTGTATCATCTTTTCAAGAGACTCATTTTTAGATCTAACTCCCAATTGAAGCCAAGATCATGGGATCAATCGTGCCTCTTCTCTAGTTGAGTGAATTCTACCTAGAACACCCTCATCTGATCTTCATTTCCAATAGTTAGTAGAAGGTCAAAACCTTTTTATTTAGATTCAACTTAAAGCCTAGCTCTCTTCCTTTTCACTCGTAAAGATTCATGTGCACTATTTGTGAACTGGGTGGTTGTTGGAGTTCATATTGTTATTTGGCAGCCTTAGCTCCTAAACTATGCTTGAACATACCATATTGGCCTGATCTTTTCAAAGGGCCTCTTTCTTGTCTTGAGACACTCAGACTTTATCTTGAACTTTCTTCTTTTTCTGTAGCTTTTCCTCATTTTCGCACCCATTTTTTCTTGGTAAAATGTTTTCTTTACCTGTTTCATCTCATTCTATGCTGATCTATGAATTTAATTCATACATCCGTGCATGAGAGTTTCTGATTAAAGCCAACCTAAACCATATGCTAAGAAGGTGAGATGGTTGAGGTTAATCAAGCACATTTGAGGTTAAACCCGAGAAAAGGACACAAATGGATGAGAAAGCCTTGTTGCGGTTATGGTAAAGTAGATATTTCACTTGTATTCTAACTGAAAACTCGTGGGAGAGTACAATATTATTCTTTTACGTAGCCATAAAAATAATCTGGAGATCTCCTATCAAACTTAAAATAATTCTCACTCAAGATATATGGAAATCAAGATTGTGATGATGCCCAGTAATATAAAATGTCAATAGCTGCTCAAACATTAGAGTTCAGAAAAATAAACTGCAGAAACTATAAAAATGCTATGTTAGAGTATTTGATTTGCAATATTCATTTGAAATGTGGATAAATTGAAAATTTCAGTTGCCTTTCAGGAACCTGAGAAAGGACAACAAATCTCTGTACAGTACTAATTATGTGCCAGCACATATGTCCTTTAAATTAGCCAAAGTAACTTCAGTATGTTGGTTGGTTCCTCTCTCAATGGCACTTGCACTAGGAGAGGCTATGGCCTAGAAGGTGGCTCCCCACCATTATTCTCAAAAAAAAAAAAAAGAAGAAGAAAAAGAGAAGAAAAAGAAAAGAAAAGATGCCGAACCCCTTTTTTTAAATGGTGGAGGTTTTCTGTTGGATCCCTGGGAGGTATTTTTCATAGTTTTTGTTTGACATGGGTAATTCTTACTTGATTTCTTTGAAATGTTGGTAGCATTCACATCATTATTCTCAAAAGAAAAAGTTGCAGTATCAGCCAATTCTTGGTTTCTAAATGATCTTTTTTAATCTTGTTTGCCTCTTACATGTTTTAAGTTTTCTCTACAGTTTTAGTTAGAATAAATCAGTTTATCTTTTAATATGTGAAACTAGATTTGCTGGCAAGTATTACCTACAATTTTTAGGCTTATATTATCTGGAACAGAGCGTCAACTTTCTAATGATGTTGATTTGCCATTAATTTTTGTTATTCACTTATTCCTAAATGTTACTTGTCCACATTTAAAATTATTTCAGTGTTCTAGTTTTCCATTTAAAAAACTTTAAAATATCATTTTTTAAATCATTTTATCTTCAAGTTTTGTTCAGTTGATGGTATATGTGCAGGAAGATGTCTGGTGTGTGGGTTGGCAAAATAGTGGAGCACAATCAAGGGATGGGAAAGATATGTTTATATTAGGAGGTACTTAATAATTTTTATTGCATATTATGTTTCCCTTGGAATATGTTACCCTAGTAGCATGGTTATATCACAATCCATATCCACATTAGTTATAATTAACTGAATTTACATTCTGAGTATAATAGTTAATAACAGTCAAAATTGTTATGATCCTAATCTATCTTCAATCAAAACCTACTGGACTAGCATATATAACAGTTTATAGTGGTTTTCTAACATAGTTTATATAATGAAATGCTTTCGATTGATTTATGTTTTTTATATTTATCTTAATTCAGAATTTCTCCTTGCAGCTTTCCCATTAAGTGGTAATCAATAGCTTTGAGGCATCCATTTAGTATTTGGTTTGAGATGATATTTTAGATTGAAAGTACTAAAGAATGGATGTTTAAATGTCACTGTCTGGATCCAGTTTATGTAACAAGTTATCTCTTTTAATTCATAACTTACTGCTTTTGTTGCCAACTTGATATATAAGTCTTTTTGGTTATCATAACTAACTATTCTTACACCTATTTGGGTTAGCTCACATGGTCAAGGTATGATCCGTCAAAGTTTGATAATATTTTACATTTGGTTCTTAACCTAACAACAAGCCTCCTTATTTTTGCCAATTGCCTAGCCAGGCCAATTTTAGTTATGAGAGAAGTCAAGTAGACCTGTCAATAGTTTACCTCACCCAATTAATCCAGATTTGGTAAAATATTTCGACTTGATTTCTTGTTTATGACCTAAACCAGTTATTTGATATAATAATTAGTTGAGGCTCAAGCCTAGATTAACCACTTCATAATGGTCCAAAATTCAAGGTTCGCTGTACCGGTCGGTATGGAGCGTACCGTACCCGTACCGGTATCGGTACACCAATGTCGGTACGGTCGGTACCGAATGTACGGTACCGTACCGACACTCGGTACGCCTATACTAATGCGGCACCGGTACGGGGTTCGGTACCGGTACGGCGAACCTTGGGTCCAATAAACATGTGTGTTAAAAACTAGTTTCAAGTTATAATAGTAGATATCACGATATATATATATTATATTAGAAACCTGATTATTGCTTGAAAATATATTCAAAAATAATGATGATTAGTCTTGTTATCTTGGCTGGGAGGCCTCCTATGTTTTCCCCACCTGATCCCCCTTACTTGATTACTTGCTTGCTTGCTTTCATGGGCACTACACGAATCGAGATCCCCTCTCTCTCCCTCCCCCCCTCTATCTCCCTCTCTCCCTCTCACCCCCTCCTCTTTCCGCTCTTCACACTTGATGCCAATGCATTGCTTGCTATCAATCCCATATATGATTTCTTTCCATAGTTAGTCCCTCAAATTATCATTTCTGCTTGCCAATTCCCTAGACGGCATTTTTTTTCGTGAGTCACTCCAAACGACCTTTTTGCATTGTTTATCCCCTAACCAAGTTCTATCTCTTATCTCCTACTAAAATGTCCTTCATCCCATCTCAATCATTGTTTAGTCCACATCCCATTTCAATCATTGTTGGTCCAAACCCCACCTTAACACATGGTGGCCTTTAGCCCATCCCTTTCTCGGTGATGAACAACTCTCACCACTACCCTTAACTACAACTCGCTTGCAAGTGAACAGATCTGTTCACAAACAAACTTGTCATCAATCTTGATTGAGCTTGTTTAATTAAGAAATAAACCAAGCTCAAACTCTATTTGAAGCTTGAGTCATAGAAGAGCTGGGCCTAAACAATTTAGGCCTGAAAAAACAAATAGAAGCTAAGCTCAACTCAGCTTGATAGCAAGCTTGTTCTTTTAACGAAGAATCCAAGCTTGCCAACAATCTTGCCAATCTGTTGTCAAGCTTAGCTTGAGCATAAGTCTCCTTTCATATAAGCTTGAGAAGCTTAGTACTCAACTTGGCTCATCTGTACCCCTAACCTTAACATAATTCTAAACAGAAATTCGTACCTAATCCAAGCCCAAAAATCGAAATCCCAAATCAAACCCAGACACTAACACCTGATCGGGTCAGGTTCGCTATTTGTTGAACACACAAATTTAGGCCAGGCCAAGTTCATGGCAACTTTTCACCAACTCATCAAGTTATTGGGTCAGGTTTCACATTAAATTTCCTCGGTTTGATTCAAGTCGACCCTAACCTGATCCATTTACATGCTCAAGGTAAATAATAAGTGAAAGCTCATAATTGCCCTAGGACTAGCTAGACAAGGAAGAACAAAGGCACATTAGTGCAAATTATATTTGAAAATTTATTTGAAGTGTTTGTTCTTGCAAATTTTCTGATATTTGGTTTATGATGGTTTATAGTTGTTTAAAGGTTTAAAGATATCATTTATCATGTTGTTGTTGGGTAAGGCTCAATGTCATACTTCATGCTTTGTTGTGTCTTATTAGAGACTAGGACAAAAAATATGCAATTTTGTCCACAAATAAGAAAAAATACATTGGGGTATCTTTTTAGATTCTAATGTAAACTACTACATTGCTTTTTAATTAATTGTACATGCATTAGACATTTAAACAATAGATCTTATTCCCTTGAAGGATGTTAGAGTATACAATTTATGTTGATTCACTCTGACAAATTGAACCATCAAACACCACAATCGATAAATTGTTGTCACTAATATCTTTCATTGTTCTAAGGAGCAGCTTTATATGCAATGGTCATAGGCACCAGACAGACTTTGAAAGTCGTGATAATCTTCCTCAAGTGGGCTCCCAGATGGGAAAAATGACACTTCTAGTGTTCAACTTGGTTGGTTAAAATATGTAACCACATCTTGTGGCCCAGCATGCTTCGAGCATAACTCTATGTTGGATCTTAGAGATCCAACATGATTAGGTATGCCCAACTCACACAAGTTGGAAGAAACCTACGAAAGTGTACATAACTCAAATAAATGAAGCAAAGTGCATGTTCATGTGATATATCAATAATTGAAATACCATTTGTCTAATTACAATCTGCATATTGTTAGCAGTATAAGTTTTAGTATTAAACTATTCCAAATTAAATTTATAACTATGGAGTGAAATCATTTAGAATAGAAATTGATAGAAATATTTTGAGGAAAAGTATGATACTTTGATCAATTTTCTCCAAATCCATTACAGGTTCAAGCTAGATTGATTCTTCATTCTGTTTTCTGAGAGCATATGGATGCTTGCACATTTAGTTACTAGAGTTAGGCCCCCCATTGCAAAGAATACTTACATATGAAAACTTTCGTCCACTGCCCATCTTTCTTACAAAGCTTTGACAACAAATGCTAATGAAATCAACAAAGGTCATGGGCCCAGCTCATTTTGGTGTCTAATCTGCAGTTTAAAATAAGTTGCTTGTAAAATGCCATTTGTGAAAGTCTTTTTACCCATAATTGTTTTCAAAATGTTGTTCTAGGAATGTTTAGGTCAATTTTTGCTATCTCAAGACTAGATCTTGTGCCGATACTATGCTGGTATAGTGTTGTACACCCAGTATGGGGTTAGTTTGACATATGGAGACTTAGTATGCCCCTCGTACCAAATCTCGGTTGGTACCTATATGGTACGGCATGCAGGTATGGGGTGGTATTCACTGATATGGCAAACCTTGTTCTAGATACCCTAATAGTTTAACCATATGGTAAATAGAGAACACTAATCACCTATTTCTCAGACATAGTACAACCTATTAAGAAAATTCTTATTTAAGTTTATTAACAGAAACTCTTCGAGTAGAGACCTTAACACACATGCATGTGTGTGTATCAGCTTTTGTAGGAAGTGGCTAGATAATATGGAAGGATCTGATTATCAGAAGCTAGAAATTATATCCAATTGTAGAGTAGTATCTCTTGCATCTATTAAGCTAATGAAAAAAGGATTCTTTTAGCACTCGATAGAGCTAAGTATGATCTTGTGAGGTTTCTTGGTAATTGGGCATGTTTTCTTGAGTTGCAAATAGAGATTCTATTTGGCGTCTCACTAAAAGATCAATATATTCCATTTGGGAAAGTTAAGAATTGTTGGTTTCAGTGTGTATAGTTACATTTCCTTTGAATTGTTATACTGGTGACTTTCTCAGAACAGGTCCTGATTTTCAAGGTACCAATGTAATTACAGTGAAACTCATTTCAATTCAAGACATCTCTAGATTGAAATTTAGAATTTATGTCAACTTGAGCATATTTGTCCATTTGTCACCATGGAAGCATCTCTATTTTGGCAAATGATAACAACCATGTTCTGATAAAACTTAGCACGTGTCATGAATTCATTCTTGACCATATGTGGTTACTAGGCACATGCCTTGAATCAAGGATCGCCGAACCGATACTGGTAGGTGTACCGGTTGGCATCGGTACCGGTTTGGACCGGTATCACTGGTTCAGCCTGGTTCACGCATCCAGAAGCCCCAAAGAAATGGAACCGATACGGGTCGGTATTGTTGGCCAGTTCAGGTTGATACCGGTTTTTAACGCCGAACTGGACCGGTTAGAACCGGTACGGGCTGAATCGGCTAGTACGGGCTGGTGCAGCATTCCTTGCCTGAATGCATTCTTGACCATACTTGGAGGAAGCCTATTTTTTGGATGAGTTAGCATGGTATAGGCATAGGCCACATATTTGTAAAAGCAAAAGGGCTAAATTTTCAACTACTTTGAAACTATAAGTACAAGAATCTCTAACTCTTTCGATGATTTAAGAGATACTACCAATAATTCTTGTTTCTTTCATAGTGGACATGTAACATGTTCATAAACCTGAAGTTTGTCTATTCTTAACACAGTGACAGTTTTTCCAATCTTAAATAGATATATAGACCAAAAAAATATGTGGAGAAGAAGCTTTTATGCTCATTTTAGTTGGTAAAAGAGTGGTCCAAAAGCACCACTAATTATGGGATGCTAATACAAAGGTCAACAGAAAAATGCTGGTCTCATTATTTTTTCACAGTCCATGGATACATGTCTCGATATACCTATATATCCTTTTATTATATAGTTGTGGTTCATACTCTTGCTCTTACCAAGCATCATGGCAACAGTTCCTCTAATTTCGTGAAACTTCTTCATTGCTGCAGAAGTTAACAACTTGATTAGATTTGCAACTTGTTTTTTCTCATTGAAATTGTAAAATCTTAGCTCCATTTAGCCTCCAATCTCTCACTTTTTATGATACTGTCAATGCAGATATGGTCCTATCAAATAAGTTAGTCATTTATGATCTTGAGAATCAGGTTGTAGGTTGGGTCAAACACAACTGTAAGTATCATTGATCACCAAGTTAATCTTGAATTTTTTTGCAAATTTATTGCTTCATTTAATTTTAGAATTTCCTTTGTTGATTAGCTTCATAAATTTTCCTGTGTATAAGATTTTGGATTACAAATAAGTAACTAGGTGAAATTTTGTTCCATAAGAACTAAACTACGTTTGCAGACCTAGTTCACCTATAAAGGCAGTTGAAGTAGAAAGAACCATCAGAAATTTTTGTTTATTAACTAATAATAGGTGGCAAAAGATGGGCCTGAATATGTACTCTTCAATAAACATTTTTTTATTATATTATGAATCCAAAATCTTCGAGGAAAGTACAGAAACCCTCCTTTTTCCTATTAAAAGATTGTTGTCAGGCAAGTTATCAAATTTCAACGGTAATCTTGTGAAAAGGACTTATGAAATCTACCAATTAATAATTTTGCTAATTAATTAGTGACCCCCAAAACCTAAGATGATAAGGAATGATTCAACAATTGATATCGAGCTCAACAGCCTCTCTTCTCGCACATGTGGCCTGGACCATGCATGTGGAGAGAGAACCAAGTCAAGGCAAAGACAAGGCAACACAAAAAACATTAGTCATGGATAATAAATAATTAGGAATAATTAGGTAAATAACTGATTTGGAGGGGATTCAAACTCACAACCTCTAGCAAACTTAAGCTCTTATGGTTCGCCATATCAGTGTATACCACCTCGTACTGGGTGTATTGTACTGTATAGATATTGAATTGAGACTCGTTATGGGGAGCATACTGAGTTTGGTACACCGAACCGACTGTCATTCTGGGCGTACCAACACTATACCAGCATGGTACCGATGCGGGGTCCAGTACCGAGACGATGAATATGTTAACCAAACCAATTGACTCCAAAAACTTTAGTTGATAGTGAACTGGTCGACAATTACATCAAACTGAAAATTCAATGTAGCATGATAGGTATGAAGCCTCATGCAAAAGTCCTAGATATCAACTTAGATTCTAATACCTTCAAATTTGAGGAACAAATAGAGGCCTTTGATTAGGGCATGCAGCCAAATGCATATATATGAAGGATTCGTAAATAAATGAACGTTTGTGCACGTGTGAAGGTTTAAAGTCTCAATACTGAAATTCGTATCGGTAGTTTACTACCATGGCATAGACATATGGAAATAAACTAACAATACGCTTCAAGGCACTGGCAGAGCAAAGGTTAGATGTAGTACAATGTGTCGGTACAGTATGGTACTAAAGGATTTATTAGTGCCAATGCCTTAACAGTACCATATCGTACTTCAAGGCATGCCCATGTACAAACTCAGCAGTATGCACAAATGCATACACTGATATCAAGAACATACATTGAATGCTTATCTTATTAGGAAACTAAGTCAAATGTATTGTAAAAAGGGGTTCACACTCTAACAATGGTAATGTAGTCTGGGGTGCACATATGTAGCTAGTAAATAAACAATTTTGCATGGTAAATGTAGACTTGTATATGTAAAGAAGTATGGATAATGAGCTTTATCTAAAAAGTTCAAGGTCAAGAAAAACAATATGGAAAATAAATAATAATATTTGACTAGAGAATCAAGGGGGAATTGTCTTTGTTAAAAGGTTAGCAATTTTATGATCTACTCCCAAATTAGTAACACCCATAAATCAATCAGAGATGAAATATTTTGTTAATATTCTTGAAAAAAATTTCGCATTGCTGAAAGGCTTTAGTTGTCTAGGGGTCCAATTGCACAATATGGAGTTTAGTTTAAGCTATATTTTATTATGACACTCAAGGAGATGTATAAAATGTTATGGATGTAAAAGAGCATATACAAGTTCCAGCAAGCGTACCTGTAAAAAAACATATGCTTGTTCCATCCATGATTTGCTTAAACCATTCTCCCACAGATTTCTGCTACTTGAGATCCAAAATCTTTCAGTAAGCTGTACTGATGGAACAATTCTATTTATCTAAAACTATCACGTATCATTGACCATTCTCACAACAATTTTCAGTAACTTCCTTACCACTATTCTATGAAGTGATCTATGTGGTCACATCACATATATATTTCACTATTTCTAGACCCCCTGTGCCACATAGAGCTCATGTAGCCACAGTATGCAACCACACTGCATAGTGGTTGTCCTTGGATTTTGAATAGTTCCACTGGGTTCTATACATGGTTCAGTTGGAGATATACAAGTTGGGCAGAAAATGCAAGTTTGCACTATGCAATACACCACCTACTCTACTCGCCCCTCTCGCTTTACTTCATTTCGTTCTCTGCCTGCTCCAGCCTCCTTTTCAAACATCGCAAGATGTCCCACGAGGATTTGAATCATCGGTTCCTCATGAAACATCACCATCTCATGGGTCATGAACTGAAACTAAATTATTATTTTTTTTGGTGGTGGTAGGTAGTTATTTTCAACCAGTTTGACAAAGTTTCCCTGGACTCCAAATTTTGTTTCAATAAAAACTAGTTGAAACACTTAAAATTATGTCATAACCTTCTGTTTCACCTAAATCTCAAGTCTGTACCTTCAATTATGATGCTTTAAAAAAACTAATAGCTACTACACTTCGTATAGTTAGGTAATATGCTACCGATGAGAAAGAACGGAATCCAAAATTGAAGCTCAAACACATCGCATGTCAAAGGTGATTTCTAATTTTCTTTTGGTTGTTTAAGCCTAATGTACATTGTTCACCCCTTCCTTAACAACTTAAGCTTTTGAGATATAGCGGCTAACATGGTCTTTTGAATGAATTTTTCTTTAGTTCGTGCATTTGTTATTTTGAGTCTTCTCTCTTTTGGCTCCTTCTTGTTTATTATCTTGAGTCGTTCTCGACTCATTCATGCCTTCACGTGCATGGTCTAGGCCACACATGAGGGAGGATGCTAAGGGCAGATATCAAAGGTTCAAATAACATTATTGATCATCGTAATGGTTTTGTCTCTAAATGATATGATACAGGTGCAGTTTGGATGCACCGAGATAGCCAATATTAACAAGAATAAAAAGCAACTGGTACGGTTAGTATGGACTGTCAGTGCAGAACTAGTACGGACCCATATGTTCAGTATAAATCAATTCAAGAGAGAACTAGTGTCCCGCACCCGTTCTAATACCCCTTTTTCTATTGAAACGTCACAATACCATCAATATCATACCAACGAGCGGTGTTTAGATCCTTGCATGATATACATTATTGACCCCTTCCCTAACAGCTCAGTTTTTGGGTTTTGTTGTTAGTTAACATTGGTGATTCATGAGGATGTGGTAAATAAAACCCTTGCAGCCGGTCTCAAGCACAGAGAAAAAGGCAAAAGCCTGTGGTGTTGGGCTGATAGCTAGTCATAAATAGCATGTTGAACTATGATACTAATCCGAAGTAGACATTGGTGCATTAAGGGCATTCCTTGTTTTGCAATAGGAATGCTTAGCGAATGAGGATTCATATGGCTGGCCCTAGACAGACTAAGGGGCTGTTTGGATACCTGGATAGGATATGCATGGAAGTTTTATTTTTGATAGCAAGAACGACTTAACAGGGTGGTGAGAGGTTACTTGCCCAACTTGAAAACTGCGGCTGCTAAATTCCTGTATTTTAGGGATAACCGAAACCACCTTTCCCATGGAATCCCTTATCTTGAAAACTTAGTAATCACGGGTGCTCAATGGATGCCTTCAACCACCGAACACAAGTTATCGGGGTATAAGAAATCTGGGCATCCAAAGAGTCTGTAAATAACTAGGGGAAGGCTTGATGGTTATATTTTTGAGAATATAGCAAATAGACAGGTAATATTTTGAATAGTCGACCCCAACTAGTTCATGTTGATTTGAATATAAAGCTATAGAATATAGATAATATCTTGAAGAAGAAAATCATTTGGTTATTCTACATACTCTCATAAATTTTGAGGGAATAGTTAGGCAATAATATGTTGACATGGCACTAGGCCTGCTGTACTATATAAGGGAACAAATTGTGTTATTATATTCAGTGAACTATTCGTGAAGGCACGTCAAAGTCATATGTGGCCCTTTAGCTCAAATATGAAAGGAAGCAAAATGTGCTGGGGTAGGTTAATCCATTCTTTCGTCTTTATCTATTTGTCATGTAAGCATTGATCTACTGAAATGCAAAAGAGAAATCCTGGCATAGGATTGGCGGCAAGTGTTAATGTATGAACTTCAATCAACTATGTCCTCGTATGCCATGAACACACAACATGAGAAGATAGTGTCTGCATGTTTACTATTATATGCTTAACACGTGCACCTTAGGGAAGGTTTCCATAGGTTTCTAGTGTGTTGCTTTTCCCTTTCTTGCAGTAGAGAGAATTAGAATGAGAGGAACGTCGGGGTTGGGAGGGCTGGAATATACAAATTTTCTGGATAGAAATTGTAAACAAAGATATGCAAAGGTTTATGCTGTTGTAGATCATAGTAGGAATTTATGTTAGAAAGGTGTCATGAAGTTGGGCCAAGATGGTGGGGATTGGACTTGTTCAAAGAAAATGTGCTTTATACTAGCAGCCATCTTTCTTTATGCTTAGCTCTGTATAAGACTGGTACCATGAAATCAATAGTCTCTTCTGCAATAATAAACAATGCAGTGTTCTGGTTTATATGTCATTAGTTTAATTGTCAAAAACCTTGAGACATGATCATGCTATCTATTTTTAGGTTTAAAAACCAGGTCATGAATTTATGATCTATCAGCACTCAATAGTTAAGCTCTAAATAGGATGCAAGTGATCGTACCCCTTCATCTGGACTCTTTTTGCAAGTCCAGGGGAATTTTTGAGGGTTGCTCTTTGGTTGGATGATCTTAAATCGATCCATAATGTAGATTCGCTTATCTGCCAACTGGCCTTATAGGTTTCATGCAGGCCCCTCTCTTGCCTCATTTTTCCTTGGCCAGGAATTGGGTACCAATTTCTAGAAGGTTCGCATACAGACAATAGTTGTAGAATCTGCTCAATCCTTCTATGGAGCTTCTCCCTTCTTCCAGTAACTATCAAGCTTCCTATTTATACTCAAGTATCTTATTTATTCTTTATTAGCTTCTTAGCATCAAAAAAATGTTTTATTGTTTTTTTTCTTGTTAGCATCAATCACTTTCAATTTCACATTAGGTTCTGAATATGCAAGGCCAACGGTAAGTTTTTTTTTTTTTATTTCCTTGAAAGTATGATTTATTACACAGCCATAATGTGTTCTAGTTCAAATTATTGATTGTTGACTTCATCATGGTTGATTGCAGGCTCCTCTAGCATCAAAATTCAAGATAACAAAACTGGAGAGATTTATAGTGTTGATGCCCACCATATTACCTCTGCATGTACAATGAAGACAGGAAGGTTCACATCATTGTTGTCACTAATTATTATGATGTATTACTTGCTTTACTGAATTGCCACAGACGATGGAAGCACGACTTCTGCTGATAACCCAGTAATAATAATCGTTTAGACGGTGGAAGTATGTCATCTTTATCTTGAAGTGCCAAAGTTACGAACCAAGCTTGATTGCAGACCATGAGAATCATATGATAAGTTGATGCTTTTGTCGCTCGGGACTTTTGAAGCTTGTCAGGTGTAGAATTCTTCGTCAGGGGTCTCTAGAACTGACTTCCTGACACTTGCCTACGACAAATGAGCATAAATCGCTCAAAACATATCCTAAACGACCAGTCTTAGTTCAACAGAAATAAATACCTTCACCTTTTTCTTTGTAGTTACTGATGCTCCATTTCCCCAAAGCAATATTGAATGGAACTCCTTATGTCATCTGTCCGTTTCCCAATTGAAGTATTTCCCACTGTCATATCTCAACCCCTTCAAAGTCTCATTTGACATTCGGCTGCTTTCATATCCATTGCATATTAAAGATTGGTTTATGTAGTCTCGTTAGGTTTTATTGTGTTCGACCAGGCATGAACAGGCTTTAAATAAAGCCACATTATTAACATCATCATCCCCACCACCACCATCATGAAATTCGTATTGCTACATCTGAACTCATTAAGATGCAGCGGGGCCTCATTAGCAAGAAGGTGAAAAAAAAAACATTGATCAATGAATTCTATAACGTGCAAGCAGATGTGCTCTTCCCTACTTCTTTACTTTCTTTTGTTCATTACTTGGAGATTACATAAATGCACGAATAAAAGGAATTTATGATTTGTCGTGCAAAAGCTTTTCGCAACCTTGCTAGTAGCTTCTTGTCACACTATCACAGCCATGCAAGGGGCCTCTCTGGCTAGCGAACATTATGTCATTAGCAGTTGGCCGATGGCTAAGATATAATTACTAACTCTCTAAACTATAAAAAATTAGCAAATTGATAAAAGCCGAGCTAGTTTGTACGGTAACCAGTATGGAGATAATGGAAATGCACCACTGAGGGAAAAGGTATGATTCCTTGCACCAAAGTTGTCGGCTCTTTATAGAAGCTTCTTGTGTCACCATCGCAATTCACAACCATACAAAGTGTTCTCTAGCTGGTTGAAGGGAATGCTATGTGGCCGAGGTATGATTAAGACATAAGTACTAATTTGCTAAACTATAAAGACATAATAAATTAATATTTCGTAATATGGTTTCATTTAATAAGAAAATGAGTAAGTTACAATATTTTTGAGAAAAAGCATATTACAAATTATATATGAAACTCTATTCATATTTCCATATATAGCTCCTCATAACTCTCATTAAAATTGCTTCTGTGTATCTCAACAAATTCTTTGTTCTCATTTTGGAGGGAGGGAGGGAGGGAGGGAGGAGAGGAGGAGAGAGAAAGAGAAGAGAAGAATAGGAGTAGTGGCGTCCAGAAGGTTGCCGATAGGAATTTTGTGACCAACTTAAGAAGGAGGCTTGGAGCAGAGGATGGAGTTAGAAATAGAGCTTCAAGGTTAATTTTGTTTATAAGGATGATAGTGATGACAGATCTAATTATTATCTAATCATTTTTTTATCAGCCGATAAGTATTTCTAGCTAACTACTCCACACAAATAAGCACCATCGATAAGTTTCCATTCTAATTAGAAAGAGGACCGAAAAAATACCTGATTGGTATTACATCCATTTGATGTGTATTGGTAAATTTGTAAATTCATATAAAATGCAGGGGGTTTTTTAAGCCTAAAATCTTACTAGTCTGAAAAGCATCGATTTTGTCGTGTGTACGCGTGCATCGCACGTGTGATCGGTAATGAGGAGATATAGAAATCCTCGCCTCCTTGCGCTTTCGCTTCTCCCTCTTCCGTTCTGATGGTGACGCGATGGAGGGAGAAGAGCCCCGGGCTCAAAATCCTGTGGATTTGGACATTGGGAACAGCCGCAGGTATAGTATCAACCCCCTTTCCTCCCTCTTTTGCTCGCTCTCTCTCTCTCTCTCCCTCCTTCTCTCTCTCTCTCTCTCTTTCTCTTAAACCCTAACTGAATCGTTCACTCTCCCCAGTTCTAATCACCAATGTTGTGAGGACGAGATTACAAGACATGGAGAAGATACTGAGAGAAGAAGACGCCATGCGATCGGAATCCACCGCCCCTCCTGTTGAGCGGGTTAAGGATGAATGATTTTTTCTTTTGGTATCAGCTGAAACTGCATTTTTTGGCGATGTATGAGCTTAAATTGTTTCTCTTCAGAGTATAAGACTATAAGCAGCTTGGAGTTGTGTCTTCACTCCTCTTTTTCTTTTTTTTTTAAATATATATTATTTGGAACGTATTTCTGCTCCATATTCAGTCATAAATTTTTTGCTTCTGCTCGGTTTTATATATGATTTTTGCAAAAACTGAAAACATATGTTTGTAAATTCGATTGTGAAATCGTTGACTTTATTCTGGATGTTTTATCCTATATCTTGCTAAATATATTATCAGCTACAAAATGAGTGTGAGTGTGTATTTTTTTAACTGAAGATGCTAGGTGAAGATCAAATTTATTTCGAGTGTTGTAACTTCTAAGGTTAATCAATTCTTCATAGAAGCCCAAACTAAGGCAGCTTTGGTGCTAAATATAAATGATCTCATCTTATTGCAGCATATCTGTGGAATAACTTGTAACAGTGTTTTATATCTTTTCAATTTTGTAAGCATCGAGTTCTAGCATGTCGTGCTGGCCCTATGTAGAAAAAACACTATACACATTACTTTTGGATTTTTCTCCTGCTAGTCTTTAATTTTCACACAATTTGGATGATGCACCTTTGACAATTAATGGCTAGGATTAATTTTGTCAAACCTGAGGACCAAGACTATTTGACATAAAGCTCATAGGCGATGAGGATGTGCAACTAATAGGACCATTGTACCTGGAATGATTTCCTTTCACTGAATAGTAAATAATCTTGGGGAAGTGGGTGCAAAGGAGGAAAAGACAAGAACATTGAGAGCAGATTAGTGAAGAGGTGGTAATATATTTCAGAGTCTGTTGTAAGATTGGATTCTATGTCATATTAAGCATCAGAGTTATCTACAGTGTATGAGGTGTGGGTAACCATGCTGACAACTAACAATTGTAAATTTAAAGCTCTGGTATTATGTAGATAATGAGATAAGAATCAAAAAGAATGTTTTTGTAATGTAGAAGTTCTCAATCTAACGTAATAGGAATTAAAATTTCATACTTAGGACAAATTATAGTGGGTGGAATTCATTGTTGAAGAGACCAACTCTCTACCAATTTCTAAAAGCTGCAAGTAAAAAAATTGATAAGTTTCCTGGTGTCTAATGTGTACTTGATTTGGATAGGTATCCAACATGGATTATAGGAGCAGGATGCGACTGTCTAGGTAGCATAGAGATAAACAAGTACCATAGACATATCCATGACCCTGAAACCTGATGCCTATTGTTATTGTTTTACATTGTAATTCCTTCACCATATGCACATCTTTTATCTTCAAATAGTATCAAGCCTAATAAGTAATATGGTAAAGTGAAATTGAATGTTCTGATGAATATTAAAATCTGATCTCTATTATGTAACTCAACCAAAAGCCATTTCTAGACCTAGTAAAAAAGTTTCCCTTTGTAGTCATGGCTCAGTATGCATCACTAAATTTGTATCCTTTTCTGCCAAATTGCTTTTGCACATTCCTTTTGGGTCAAATTTCACCAGTGTCCAATTATCTAAATCTTGCAAGAAGCCTGCTTTATCTCTGAGCATTCCATAACTTGTGGGATCATAAATTTTCCATTTGGAAGGAATGCCCTTTAGGGAGATATTGTTTGCAAAAATGAATTTTACATGGACATACCCTAGTATACATGAATCAATAAATTAGATATTAATTGATGAATTATGTGCATTTGACTTGGAAAAATATTTAAGATATAACACCGAGGTTAGGGACTTGGAGGTACATTTTTTGTAGGTCTAAGGACATGGAAATCCATTTTCACCTTTTTGTTTGACTTGTCCAATTTAACAACATCGTGGTCACCCTTGCGGTCCATGTGCTACATTTAATTATATGGAGGCTATTTTTGCTCTGGAGTTGCCAAATTGAACAATATGGAGGTCATTTTCTCTTTAGATTTGCCTAGTTTAACAGATATTCCTTCTAAGGAGTATATTGTTATCCCACAAATTTTAGCACACTTAAGTATAAGAAAGCCTCCTTTTAGACGTAACTAGTTAGACTTCCATCATAATGGACATTGTAGGGGAAAGGGACAACTGAAAAAAGAAATGAGTTTAGATTGTTTGATGCATATGGTCTCGCACAAGGTCCGCAATCTCGATACCGGGTACTGTATCGGAATCTTATCGGTTCGTTACGGTATGGTACGACACGTTACACCTTTGTATTGAAATAATTCTTTTACTATTTTTCTTAATTTTTATCTCAGTACACTTCAACACAGGTCGGTACACCTCGGTATAAGCCAGTACGTACCTCGGTACGGGGCAGTATGGGCTTGTACCGGCTTGAAATTAAGTTTTGTACCGATTTTTCCTCAGTACGGTACAATACGTTACGGGGTGGTACGGCAGACCATGATCTTGTATAATCACGAGTCACTTTTCCGACAAATTCGTAATATTTATTGAGAGTGTTCATTTCACATACGTTGTACAGATTTAACTTGATATGTTTTGAAGACAAAGCAGATTGTGCTTATAAAAGAGATAGTGATTTCATTCTCCTAGGTATTTAGTTATTGATTTCATTCTCCTATGTATTTTCAGCTACAAAACGGTGGACATTCCTGTTTAAAGGATCTATGGACGATTGGAAACTGTGTCCAACATTTATTATTCAGAGAGCAGGGATGTCTACCTAAGCCTCTGGTATTTGGAAAACACAGAGTTACCAATATTGAGGATGCATTATGATGCTACCCTCCAGCCTCTAGATGAAAAGACTCACCTTTGCTGCTCCTCATCCCCTAATATTGTTTTCTATCTCTGCTATATAATATCTAAAATATCTTGTGGAAAGCCTCTATCAGTGATTGGGAGTGATAATTCTTTTGCTATTAAGCACCATTAGAACAAAATTCTTGTCATTTTTGGATTCCTTTTGAATTGGCTCTGAAATATCAATATCCAACAATATGCATCACCATTCTGCATATCGTGCTTTTGTGATGGGGAGGGGACCTCCTTGACAGCCTTTTTGTTATATTAGCTATGCTAGTTTACCATTTCCCTGAAATATCCTGATGGACCCAATAACATAGGGTTAGAAACCTTTGTGATGGATGATAAATGGTCAAAGGGTATCTCGGGTTTATGACCTTTATGTCCTTAAACTGGGCATGATGGACCTCAATGTCCCTAAACAAGAGACCTATCTCATCGTACATTCTATAATTTGTATGCCAAAAATTTAAAAACCAATGGATTAGTATGGTATCATATCTCTTTGACATGATCGGCATTGCTATGGGTATCGGATTGACCATCCATACTAGTATACATCAATTGTACTAGTTCGGACTGGTGCATATTAATGAGTATCGTACTAATTGTATTGGTTGGTACTGATGGTTTTTTATTCTTGTTTATGCTACCAGTTTCAGTATGTACTATCAATACTGATACTATTCCAATATCATACCTTTCCAATAGAAAAATGGTACATGGTTTATTACCAATATTTAAAACCTGTTTAATGTTCAAATCAAATGTACATAATTTATTCATTTGTATTCATTTATCATTTCATGTATATCAAGATTTTAAATACTGATGAGATGGCAGGGCGTCCCACCATCTCGAGTGTTGGGACGGGGAACTGTCCTGAGTGTTTCGATGATTATCCCTTGTGTTAGAATGCGAGGCATCCCATTCCATGGAGGAACTGAGAGGGGCCATCCCACGGTATTTAAAATGTTGATGTATAAACATTCTGTTTGTCAGGTCATATAATTTTCAGTAAGTAATTTAATGAAAAAAGTAATGTTATTTTTTTATTCAAGTTCTCTAGCACTTTATTGAGATCTTTGCATTCTCAAGGTCAATTAATGATAGATTCTTGAGTTTACTGGAATCCATGGACTCAGGCAAACAAAAGACTATTTTGTTTTTTTCATCTAAGCGTCTCTTATCTCCAAGAGTTGTTTCTCCCAAGGGGTAGGTTCATAATCCCCTAGCTATGTCTTTTTACCAAATTCCAACTATCCTACCCTTAACTTATTAAATGCAATTTTAGTCTTTAGTTTTCCACTCCTTTTCTTTCCTTGCCTGCTGTATGGATATTTGTATGTTGCAGCTTAAGGTTTCTGTTTATGCTTCTGCATCCTTCATAACCTTTTTAATCTTTTGAAGTAGTAAATTTTAAAACAGGGATTTTTCCCCATTGTCTGCCTTTTGGATGTTAATCTACTACTTTGAAATTTATCAATGCAAACCATTGTATACTTATATATTTTCAACTATTATTTTGTGGCTTATTTTGAGATTTTCTCCATGAGTTCTGCAAGTTTAGATCTCACAAATTTTGGTCAAAGTTGTTTTTTTTTTCCCTGAAGTATTTGCCAATTACCTTGACTGTGAAGTCATAGAGTTTTAGCAGAAGACATTTGGCATATCTTATTAATTTAGATTGTTATATTTGTAATCTAAATTGTAATTATGGGGATTCCAAATTTCTGCCAGAGTAGCAGAGACCACAATTTGATTTTCAACATTTGTTTCCCACCTCGTAAATTGTTATTACAATTCTTAGATGGATCTGCAACATGGACCTTATATTGCTTCTGGTGACAGGAATGTACAGATACAGTAAAATTGTTAGAGATTATGAAATAGTTGACCCTTTGAGAATTTCATATTAAGAATTTTTTTCTGTTCATGGTACTGTGTGTCCTCAGGCACAATAGAACCTAGAAAATGAGTAACAAGACTACCAAACTAGTGTATTCTGACTAGCTGATCTTAATCTAGTAGGTTGGGCAATTTGGCTTCGATATATCTATATTGAAGTCGGACTTTAGTTAGTATCTTGTGGTCCCAGATGACCTCTTGAACTCTAACATATATGTGGAGAAACAGTTAAGGTCGTGGACTTCAAATAAAGTCCAACATATATCTATATTGTAGTCAGACTTTAGTTGGTATTCTTGTGGTCCCAGATGACCTCTTGAACGCTTGCCATATATGTGGAGAAAAAGTCAACGTCATGGACTTCAAATAAGAACCTGATGATAGCAACTCTGCCTTGCATCATTTCTTTTTAGAATGGCTGATTACCCTGCTCTTCTGGTTTTCTGTTGCTTGGAGGACATGGAAGCTGTAGCTTTCATCTTAATACCTGGTGAGGGACCAGGAAGTTTTTACTATTTTATATTTTGAATTCATTTAGACATTACAGGACAATTTTAAAGTCTACGTTCAGTCATCACGTTTCTGACAGCTGTTTACTTAGTAACATAATGTCTAGTAAGATCACATAGTTCTCGCATATGGTGAGAAGGAAATAAACCAGCATGCTGTCTTTGTGAAACAATTTGACTTCCTGCAGCAAGATGTCTCAACTTGATAGATTGGGAGAACAACTAGCAATTTTCAAAGTTATTAGAGGGATGGTATGGGAATCCATCCCGTGTACTCTCAACTAAAGTCAATCCGTTAAAAAGATATCAACCCCTTGAAACACAACCAGAATGGGGTTTTCCTTTTGGGGTTTTGTTGATACGTTTTAAGTTTTCATTGCAGGTATTCACATATAAACCTGAAATTTCCTGTTTTTGGTAAATAAAATATAAGCACTTTTTGAAGAATACTAGTTATAATACACAAGCACAAACACGTCCTCTGAGCTTCTTTTTTTTTTTTTTTTGTTGATGGCAAGTTTCCACAGAGCTTGAGCTTGCTAGCGAGCATAACTGAGCTTCATAAATGAGCTAGCAACCATTTCTTTCTAATTTTTTGACTATTACATTATTATAAGTACTTTTTTGAGGGAAGATTGGGTGAAGCCTTTATCACATCCCACTTAATTTTTATTGGACATGCTTTTTCTATGAAAAATCAAGGGTTTATTAACCGGAGAGTCATACTATTGACCTAAACTGTCCATGACTTAGTTAAGGCCAGCTTGGTGCTGCCCAAGCTTGACTTGTTAACTAACTTCGAGTTTTGTTAGTTTTCTTAGTTAACAAACCAAAATGAGCTTCTAAGGAAAAAAACCCCAGCTTCTTGCTTAATCAAGTTCAAGCTGTTTGTAAGCTGCTCCGCCATTTGGCAGCCCTGTATTACATAGAATACTAGGGCTTTTTTTTCATTTTCAAGCTTCTGAGGCATGAACAGTAGTTCCACTCATTTCATCCCTATTCCTAGAAGCAGCTGCAGGCCATGCACTAGTGCACAATTAACTGAAAGCTAATAACTCTGTGACCTTAATCTTCTTGCAGGAAATTATTGCACATGTAATTTTTTTAACCTTCTACTAATTGCGATCTGCTTAGATGGTGGGTTTTAGCGCAATGGTAAAGTTGGTCTATGACTTCTGATTCTCTCTATATTCTGTACATTATTGGGATGCACTTTTTTCTCGCTACTTGTCATTAGCTTCTCATTGATTGATATTGTCATTGAGAAGTTTTAGTGGATTTGAAGAGCTAGTTGGCTACCTATCTGAGGCTATCTCAGCTTTTGTAAAGGAGCACTGCTATTTTAACATAGAAATCTCATTTGAGAATGTGATGCATAGTCACCCATCTCCATATGCTAAAATGAGCAGTGCGACCATAATATAGAAAATTTGACAGTAACTGTGATATAGCTGATATTCAATTTTCCTAGTGCAACAAAATAGGAGCAATAGGAAAAATCATACATTAATTGCATGGCTTATTTTTGTATTACTTTTTGGTGTGCCAAAGCCCTCTAGCTGGCAGGTAAGGTCTCTGAGAGATCGTACAAGAGTTTGAACAAATAACTATAGATCAACTAGTTTCAGGCTATTTTTGCAGGAAAAATCATCAATGATATCCTATAACTAGGTGGTAAACTGCTGAAGATGATTTTTTACTTTAACTATTTTCTCTGCTGCTGCCAAAAAGAAAATCTATTTCCTCTACGAATGGGAAAATGGTTATTCTGTTGTACCCATGGTTCACTAGACATAGGCAACCTTGATGTAGGAATTTAAGCCTCTAATTAGTTTGGACCTGTCACCAGACCCCAAGTCGAGGCAAAAGTAGGTAAGCCTCTTGTTTTGGCTTGATAGCTGTAGCCCGCGGTACCTCTACTCATAGATTGAAGCATCAATATAGCATGATTGCCACCAGCACCTTCATCGACATCCATATCTCAGCCCTGCTAATTTCCTGAAGCATTTATGTTCTTGTTGATGTCTCATAGATCTAAGTAAGATATCATTTACATTTCTTTCATACTGGGGCCATGTCTCAGTAGAACTTATTGCAGCCACAACAGAAGCAACACAGGCTCTCATCCATGAAGGGTAATTTTGGAATCGAAACACTAGATCTAACCTGAATCTACCTCTAATACGAATCTTGTAGTTCCCTGACCAGGTTTGTTTTTCAAACCCTTAATTAAACACTTTTCCTAACAGATTAGAAAATCATTAGTCTATCTCTACTTCAATTTCCTTGCCTGCGAGAACTATCCTTCATAGTGACCTAATTTTGAAATGGGCAGTGAAAGGATCTCCTGTTGCTTGATTTGATAAGTCCAACAAGACCAACTCTGTTGACCACAAATGCTGCCTTCCATAATGCCAGATCACTGCAGGATGCATCACATCGAAAAGTTCTGATCAGCTGGACACTCTTGGAACGAACTTTAGCAAAACTTCTGTGAAGTGTCATTCTGTACATTTACTATATCTTGTGCATCAAATAAATGTCATATTCCAGAAGCTTTGTCAGTTAATCAGCTTCAGCTACATTGTTGCACTCAAGGGTCTTCACCTCCAGTCTTTCTGAGTTGATCTACAGCATCAGATGAACTTTACATGGTTGACAGGATCAGTTTGTGCTGCCTATGATGATGCCCAACTGTCTTTAGGTAACAAAAAGAACCACATGCAAAAACTGCGTGAGATTCCACTGGATACTCGAGATGTCTTAATAGCAAATCACCATTTCTGCTGAGGCCGCACTGATGGGCTGCTGAGTTTTCTTCAAGTACCAAATGATGCTTTCTGTATCAATATATTGATATTATGATCTCTGAGTAAATCACAAGCATGAAAGGTTCGTTGTACTCGTGTAATCTCACTGTAGGATGTAATCTAATAAGGCACTTATCCAAGGAAGTGTTTATGGCAGCACATACTTACAAAGATACCTACTCCTAAAGTTGCACTAAAGTAACTCAAGGAGGATGACATCAGTAAGAAGGTGATGATCTACATGTGATAACATCAGAATTCAATGACCATTCTCAAGCATACCCATCAAAAGATACATTCCACGACGCCTACAGGGTGATCACTGTCAGGCCAAAACAGCAACTTACAAAATTGATGAGCTCAAACAGTAACTTCTCTATGTTGGTCACAATGGAATAACTGTGAGAGGATAAAACCATCGAATTCCAGGGATTTAAATAGATCATAGAATCAAGTACTAAACAAGCTATATCAAAAAGCGAGTGAAATATGGAAGCACGAGCCCCTTGAGAAATGCTTAACATGATGCAGAGAAGTGAATTGAAGATGTATAATACCGAATTCACAATTGCAAGCAGCTACAACAATTTGCATCAGCCTAGGGTGAAGTATATGACAGGTTGTTGAAGAAATTACTTGAATTTCTCCACAAATAACTCTTGAAGAGCACTTCTTACAGAAAAGCAGAACTCATGATGATCCCCTGATCCTGGACAATCTTTTCCGCTTTCGGTTCTTTTTCCTAGCGGCACTCTTGTGGGCATCACTTTTCGAAGTAGGAGGAAGAGCTGGAGTACTATCAGGTGGCCTGCCAACAAATGTTCTCCCTTTCTTACAGACCCATTTCAATGGTAAATTTTTTGTCACTTTGGCAATATCTCCAGTAGTAGTAAGCTCCACTAATCCTTGAATTTTGTCCTGCATTTGCCTGGCCCATGCCATTGACTGATCAAGTGAGAGGGAGTCATCCATAGGCTTTCTCCAAAGATTGAGTAGGACATGTTCAAATGACTGATATGACAATGTAGGCTGATACTCTTTTCGATGTCGGCACATCATGTTAACCTTTATGATATGCTTGCAAAGGTTCCCCTGCATCGACCACGAACAGTCACATAGAGCAAATTCTGATCCTGGATTCCAGACCATGTGTGTGTGGCTACCATCCTCCTGGCTTACAACCTTGGCGAAAAGGTGCTCCTCATCGTCAAACACAACAGCATCATCTGGAATTTGCAATGCCCTGTGCCAAGAAGTGGAAGAAATGTATTCCTCTTTCACTGCTGGAAATGATCCACTCTCATCTGCATAGAGATCAAGCCAGTAGCCAGAGTGTAGCTCAGTCGTCAGTTTGTGTACCAACCAATCCACACGTTGGAGTGCACCCAAATGTGAATCATCATAAATTTTGAGCTTAAGCTTAACATGGTATCCTTCAGTGGCACCGCATGACTCCTGGCCGGCTAGTGGAAGACTCCTAATAGTTGCAAGCCACATTTCTATCATAAAAAACTGAATGAGTGCACATAGAATGAGATAAGCATACACAGAATGGAGAGTGATGAAATTATCAGCCTCTTACCAATTTTGGGAACCCAACATGCCTTGAAATATTGCATGAAGGTAGTCTGATCTACAAAATCCTGAAATAATTCTTCCAGAGCATCCATATAATCTACTTTACTCCAGACACTGTCCATAATTTTGCCAAGACGCTTAAATAATTCTTGTTGAACTTCCATGTTACCGCATTTTTTGACAACATTTTTATGCCACGATCTACGAATCCGCCAAAGGGAGAAGAGAACAGGGCAGCAAAATACATCCCTGAAGTACATGTGATGGGTTAATGACCATGAAATTGCATTGCAGAAGGTTGGAAATCTTAAACAACATACAAAAACTAGTGTCTTACCTGATTGGGTCAATCTCTGAAGCTGGGTCATCAATAATGAATCCACCAATTTTAAAACCTGAATCAACTGCACGAACTCTATCTGCTAGTGCTTTCATCCATTTAACGACGTCCTGCTTAGCAATAGTACGGGTTATAACCCAAGCAACAGGAAGAGCATGCTGTCTTGAGTCAAACGCAAGGAGTGTGTACAGAGGATACTGCAACAACCAAAAAGGACACACCATAAGATCCACATTTAATCAATAGTCACCCATCGATATAGCTAAAACTGTTTGCAAAAAAGCAGTAGCTAAAATTGCTCACTCATTTTGCTATCATTTAATGCAAACATACAGTGTTGGTTCCTGTTATTACAAGCAGTAAAAAGTTTTAATTTTTTTAAGGTCAATTGTTTTCAAGAGCTATCTTTCAAAGGAGCGTATGATATTTCTCAAAGCACAAAAAAAAAAAAGGATGCCAATCATCAATCAAATACCTTCAGTTTGCTTATGCCAAAAGATGAGTCTGATGCTAGAAGACTTTGATGACCAAATCGAATCATCTGCTGCAACTGCCACTCTGTTTGGATTCCCAAGATAAAGGGATCCGTCTCGGTAGAATCCTGGTAGAAGAAAACTGATTTCCTATTCTTTTCAACCCACATGCGAATGCTAGCTTGGTCATCAAGATCCAGCTCATGGGTAGACCTCTTGATGATCATCCCAAGCTTCTGGACATACTGCGAAGCAAGACTATTGACCTTCGCATTCGAACCACAGTAACGCTGCACACCTTCTATGTGTTTCTGCAACACATTCTCCTCAGGAATGCCAAGGTAAATCAAAGACATGGTCTGCTGCTGTATTTCACTACAAATGTATGGAATCTTCTTGGCACCAGGACCGATAGCATCACGGTCGAGCGGCCCATGGCATATAAAACCAGCCTTGTTAATGTGCCGCCTTTCATGATATATGATGAGCGCGATCGAAGGGCGGGCATACAAGCGCTTCACAGCAAAATGGCAGGTGCATCCACGCATCGACTGCGGCCGAGCAGCACGGTTTCTCGTGTTCAGCCGGTATCTCCGGCTTGGCAAGATGCTCCCTCCCTCCCCATAATTCTCAGGACCAAATGAACACCAATAGCTTAAACAAACACAAAAACAGCTGAAAATTAGACTATAGATTCTCAAGAACACAAGAATCTGATTAAGTGTTTGAGAGAATCTCGAGGGGCTTACAGCCTGTATTGGAGGTATTCATCGCTTTTGTATTCCTTCAAGCTGCCCTTTTCTCTTTTCCGGCCCCTTTCGATGTGGAATCTAGTCGGGCACTCCGCGTTCGAGCATTCGCCGCTTATGAATGCATCGACACGAGCATAGGGAATGAGAGCTACATCATCGACGTGGTGTTCGGTGGTTCCGAACTTGGTCCAGGTCAAGTCGGCGGCCGAGAACTCCTCGTCCGGAGGATCTTGAACCGGTATGTCGTCAATCGAATCTTTTACCTCCATTTACTTGTTTTATGCTTTCAAGAACTTAGAGTTACGACCATACCATCTACAAAAATTCGAGCAAAATTATCGAATTGGAAAAATTGATCGATGGCAAATGTCAAACAGAATATCGAATTAAATTTTTCTTTGTTTATCTGTGAAACTTTTGACACGGGAAATTAAGGAGAAAGTAAAAAGGGAGAGAGAGCTAGGGTTAGGGTTCCGGTGGTGAAGGGTTAGGGTTTTGTTAGGAGAGGAGAGTTTCGTACCTCGGGGGGCGTCAGCGACAGCGGTGATGGAGAGATAAGGAGAGGTTGGGGAAGGCCTCGAGAGGGGGGGATTTAGCGAACAAGATGGGATGAGGGCCCTTTCTCGTCGGGGCAGGGGCGCCGGCGAGGATTGAGGGCGAGGGATGGGGAGGGGGAAAAGAGTAGGGGTTTGGGGAGGCAAATGAGCAAACAGTCGGCGGACCTTCCTGGTAATTAGGTTTCGAGATCTTTGTAGCTTGCACGCCAAATCGGGTCGAGTCTGGGCCACCCGGCCCATTTTGAAACCAGATTCGAAGGCAACTTGGTTCGACCGATATCATGCATGATGTTGTAAACATATTTTTATTTTCAAAAATTATGAAAATAAGAAAAAAATAAGAAGAAGAAGAAAAAAAATCAGAAAAATAAAAAAATATCCAAAAGATATATAATTATTTCGTTGCCTCAGAATCCTGCATAGGGAGAAAAATTGATTTTAGGGTGCGAGGCGGTCAAGTATATAATAAATGCCGACAGACAGTAAGGTCTAGCAAAGTCTGGATGTTTCATGTATATTGATGATTAGAATTGGATATCTCAATTTTTCATAGCCAAGATAATCGTTTAGCAAATTTTTATAAAAAGTAAATTAAACAACTAAGTTGCTACATCAGAAATCAAGATAACAAAAGCCGACCAATGCAATACAATCAAGATTAATTGTTGTTCATGAAAATGACTTCAGTGTTTAATACAATACAATAAATCCAGTATCCATCATTTTGCCTACATCTATTTCTCCCCTACTATCTCCTTCTCTTCCCCTCTCTCTCTATATTTGTTTTCATTGCTGTGAACCCCATTCCACCCCTTTTGGTTTTCCCTCCCTTGTTCCCTCCCTCGTCCCCTGCTTCTCTCCTCCTCTTTCTTGTCTTTCCTTCTGCCTCTTTTGTGCCTTTGAGCACCCGCTTTGCCTCAGCGTCTATTTTATTTCCTTGTGTGGCTGTGAGCCTCTCTCCGCTTCCTCATTCTTTTAAAGCCGAATATCATGTGATCAAACCTAACAAGCTTAATAAGAAATAATGCCACATTTGTGACATATGTGGAATATGCAACTGCCACACAATATGTTTCTTTGACCGGTCATACTTTATTTTTCTTGATTTATATCACAATCAATTTTTAAGAGTAATATCAAATAAGAAAAATGGGATTAGATCTAAATTTTTTCATGCATGGACCATGATTCTTCTCATAAGCCATAGAGACTTCATCATTGAGTAAAGCCCATGATGTCAATCTATTGTTGTTAATTTTGATGCAGCCTACAACTCATAGTGATTCAACAAAACCCATTATTCATCAAGATGAAATTATTTTTCTCTATTATTTGATAGGATTGCACTATGTTAATTGGTTCTAGACCATGTTGATCCATCATAAATGTCAAGGTCCTTGGACAATTTATTGATTTAGTTTTATGGTAGAGGGCCCCTAATAAAAGTTCAAACGGTTAAAAAATGATAATAACTCTTACTAAAATTTGCAATATGGATGAAAACTATTGTTTAGGAGTTATTCTTTATGTTGGTCATTTTAAAATATTTTCGAAAAAAAAGGACAATGTATGAAAGATTCTTAAATTCTCGCATCGTCTCTCTATTTTGTAAAAGAAATTTCGTAACAGAAAAACAAAATAGAGTCTTTGGGGTGCGCAATGCCCTCGACACCACAACTACCACTGTCGTCGGTCATCCTCCTAATGGATGGCCAGCGATCCTTTCATCTAAGGTATCCATTATTGCCCCAACATCTATGCCACTGTCATTCAAAGACTTTGCTCCCTCTTCGTTCAACGGGGTGATCAATGATGACCTCATGGGTCATAGCATCGTCGATCGAAGTTGCAATGGAGGAGGAGGAGGAGGAGGAGAGTTTTTGGTTCTTGGTGCCATGGTCCCTGGTATCTCGAAAGAGTGGATGTGAGAAGGAAGGACATGCACGAAGTTTCGGACATGAGATGAATCTCTCAACTTTGTTGTAATCTAGCATAATGTTTGACTAGCAGCTAAAGTTTCCATCATTGCATCATAGCAAAAATCTCAGTGCCTCGAGCTGAATTCGATAGCCCAACAAACACGCGTGCCATAAAAAGATTTAACCCGAGTCCGCCCCTCCCATGAGGTCTATACGAAACAAAAGTCCATGTGCATACAAAGAAAATCATATCGACCGGGCTTACTTTTTTGCCACATTACCTAAAAATTTGGAAACTCGAGAGCCATATTGGGATTGATCTCTGCTTCCTAGTAGATTCTGTCCATCTCGTAACTTAATAGAAAATAGCAGGGTTATTTAGAGGATTACAAAAGTTTTGTATTTATTTTCAAATACAGAACTTGGAGTTATGTGATACAAAGGTTAAGGTTAATGCACATTTGATGGTTTGTTCACATATGCTATAAGTTTCTTGGATACATACCCAACTGTTAGCCAGCACACACATTCAAGTAAATTAATTTATAATTTTCAGAACGTGGTATTCATCCGTATATATTATGTGCCTAGGTGATACACACCTCGCAAATTAGTTATTCAATGACCAATATATCTCTCCAAGTATATACATCATATTCACCAATACATAGTATATGATCAGATGATACACACTCGTCAGTTTTTACACATATTGTAAGCTTTTTTGATACATACCCGCAACAATCCAATACATACCTTTAAGTAAATCGATATATAGTTTTCAAACTATGATAATAAGGGGAATACAATCAATGATTAGATAATGCATATCTAACAAATTAGTCATCCAGAACCTAATACATATTCCGAGGAGAAGAAAAGCTTCACAGATAGATAAAAAGAAAATTAACGAGCAAGAAAAAAGATGTAGACATACGAATAACCTCAACTCTTTACATATATATCGCAAGTTTTTTATTTTTATTAAAATATTACAAAACAAACAGAATGCATTAATAAGGGAATTTCTGTCCCAAAATGATCTTAGGTTCCAACATTAAGATGTATATTGTACAAGGCGTGGCAAAGGAGGAAGCATGCTTCACATGATTTTTTCTTGTGCGAGCTTTGAGAAGTTTTTCGTGGGTACATGCCGCACCGCGTCATTGGCATGAACGGTGGATGATGCCCACATAAGCACGATGTTCCAAGATTCGTACTACCCAGAATCTCGTCCATCAACGCACCTACAAGAATGGTCCCACTTGGTGATTAGACGGTGGAGGGTGAGCACCGGAATTTCGAATCCCTCTTTTTAACCTCCGCCGCGAGTGAGGGCCCAACAATTCCCAAATTCCCGATCCCCCATCGTTTTTTCCACTCCTCTTTTCTTTCGCCCAAGCATTTGCAATTTTATTTCCATTTCTATCCCTCTCTATATATATATGAGCAACCGGTTGCCGCTTGTTAATTGTCGCTTATCTTCTCTTCGAGCCCTAGAGAAAGCTACCAGTCTCAACGCCTCTTCGTCCCTGAATCCTTGAGCCCTCTCAGTCTTGGTTTATGAGGTAAAATTAGATAAAATTTCCTATTCTTTTCGTCTTTGATCTATCGCAGTTGTGCCGATCTTGGTGTTGTTTCTCGTTTCTCTCGTTTTCTTAGATTTCCTTGAGGTTTCAGGCAGATCTTCTGCTTCGGTTCTTTGTTTATAGATCTGTCTTGTGTCAGCTTTTGATGGGATCTGGGGAGTTGTTTTCCTGAGAGAAAGATCCGATCTTGGTGGATTTAGTGTGTTTGAGGACTCGGATTTGTTTTCTATTCGTGCTGATGGCATCTGATTGCGAGATGATTGTTGATTCGGTACGGGGGTGAGATTTTGTGGATAGAAAGGATTTTCTTGATATATTCTTTTATTTTAGTTGAGGTTTTGGCTGACTTGTTGGAATTTTTTGATACAAAGATCCGATTTTGGTTGATTTAACTACTTCAAAAACATTATTTATTTATTATTTATACACTGCATGTTGACAGTTTTTTTTTCTTTTGATTCCTTGCGCAGCTCCAAGGAGAAACCTACTCTCGGGTACGCTGGCTTTTTTTCTCCTTTAATTTCTACATGTTATTACATATATTCCTCTTTAAAAGAAATTAACTTGAATGATTTGCTGCATGATATGGGATTGGAGAAGCATTTTTTGCATGGTTATTGTTTTAATTTAGCTGTATCTGTAATTTTTGATTCGTATCCTACCTTCTTGTGGTTGATACAATTGATGGACGTGAGGGAATATGAATCCAATAACCCCAAGGGATAGTGTTTCAGGCATCCAAACAGATTAGGTTTTGGGAAAGACATTTTGTTCCCCTATTATCCTTCTTTTATGTCCATTCTCATTATATGATTCTCCCAAATCATGTTAGTGTGACTTTAAGTGCCTAATGTTAGTTAATTATTTGAAAGGAAAAATATTATATATCTTCATACGTAGAGATGAGTTGACTCTATCTATATATGACTCTACCAATATCTGAAAAAGGTTTTCTTGGGCATTGGACATTAAATTCTCTTGTATCTCCTCATATAGTTAAAACCTACATCCATTTGTTATCGACTTTTTGGGCCTTCCATGCATCTTTCGACAATTTCTAGCCATAGGCATTCTTAAACAACTTTAGATGTTCAACATTGTTCTTGGTTCTTGAACTTATCAATTATCTCAAACCTGTCATAGTTATTAAACTATGGCCCTTTCATTTAGTTATTCTGATTTAACTTCTTAGATGCATCTATTATAATTTTAAGAAACACGTGGCTGATAATAAGGGAATAAATGAATAATGGATTACAATCCATTGCAATAATTAAATGTATATTAGCATCTTTTCTCTTTAAAATATGCCAGTTTTATTTTTTGATGATTTGATTTCCATGTATCCTGTTTTATCTCCTTTTTTTAAATTGTACTACTCCCGCATCAAGTCATGATTAGGGTCATCTATATGAGAGGCTCCAAAGATAGATCCCTTGACATGAGCACTCGGTGATGAATATATTTGTTCTCCTAATGGTTTCATAACTATCTTCCAGTAACAAGCAAATAATCTTTGAAGGGCATCACGAAAAAAAATTAACAAGTGGATTAGCAAGATCCAAAACCATGTGCATTTGCTAAGCAAAATTTGACATTTAGGCATTTATTCCATGGATTCAAGAACAAATATGTTTTGCTGAATTTTGCTTTAAGAAGGTAGATTTTTTGATTCTTCACATTGATGAAATTTCAAGTGTTGTCTTGCTTTTTGAAGATTATTTTATCACTAGGGGAAGAAATCTATGAAAAAAAAAGGAAAACAAATGCATCCATCAACTTAGTGGTGTTAATATTGGGGGTCTTCCTATGGATCTAGAAGGACTATCCACATAGACTGTTAATTTTTATTTTTTAAAAATGGTTCACTTTTCTTTCCTTTTCTTTCTTTTCTTGCTTTTCTATTCTTTGCTTTTCTTCTTCTTCTTCTTCTTTTTTGCAGAAATGGTCTGGTTTGGACTTCACTAAACCATTACACCCCTACAATTAAATGCACGGACACATTTAGCTAAATTTCACATTTTGATAGTGAATGCACATATAATATAGGGTGGGCCCCATGTACAAATGTTCTTTTAATATTTACTGGTTAGGGCTATTGTGGGGACTTGTGTGGGCATGTATTTAGTCCTACCTCGGTTATGAATTGTGTAGATCTTAGTTATTTATGTAAGGCCAAGGAACCTAGATTAGTTTTGACTAGGCTTTTTGGATAAGATCCTAGATCATTATGGCTATGATCCAAAGATGTTCAAAATGGATTGTTTTTGCTGAAAGAAGAAAAAGAAAAAAAATTGTCTTGTGTTTACAAAAATGGATTTTTTGTGTAAAATTCCTACCTTAATCTTTTATACTCAAAAATTGAGTTAATATCTTGAGTTGCAAGTTTGCAGTTCTCTAAATCCTTTTAATTGCTGAATTTTTTTTTTGATTTGATAAATAAGTTTTACATATATCTTTTTTCAATTAGTGTCCATATGTCCATGATGCTAGTGACGACTATCTTTCTCTGTACTATTTTTCTCAGTCTATTGGATAGTATCTTTTGGTTGTAGGCTAGGTTATTTGCTAGTGATGTAATATTAGTTGCATCTTTTGTTATGGGCTAGTAGCCATGTGAGATGCTCCCAGTTCTATGCTGTCTTTTGTTTTTGTTTTTTTAGAATTTAATATTATTCAGGATGCTGGTAATACATTATCAAAAAACTAATCCTAATACTAATTTCTCATGCAGAGGTACACGGATCAAGACCCGCAAACGGAATATAGCTGCACCTTTGGACCCTGCAGCTTTTGCGGATGCAGTGGTCCAGATATATCTGGATAATGATGGTGATCTGGTAAAGCTTCCTATGTTGAACTATTTTTCAATTTCTTGTTACGAGAATATAGCACAAATAAGCAGCAGAATGGAAAATACTAATTTTGTTGTGGCTCAGCTTTTAAAGTTGCAAAATTCCTTTAGTTTTCTGTTTATATAGAAGTTTGTGAATAGTTTGGTGGATAATTCTGAAATGATCTATGGAGATTTCCTTAGTTAATTGTCACAGTAGGTTTTCTTTACTAGTTATGCATGTGCGTTGGTTTAGATAATTCTCACGGGCTTGCTTTGGCAACGTACTGTTGGAATAGATTGATTAATTGTTTGCTGAATGTAAATTAGTTCTGATCGGCATCCTCATCTAATGGTCAATAAGTGGTCTTTCCTGTTGTTTCACTGTGTTCTTGTTGTTGACAGGAACTTGTTGCCAAAAGCATCGAATCTTCAGATCTTAACTTCTCACGATATGGTGACACCTTTTTTGAGGTAATTCGAGATATTCCTTTATTATGAATGTGTTGTAATTGCTTTGGTTTTTTCAGGTGCTTGCTTGCATGTCTGTGTGCATGCATGTAAATGCACATGAACTGATTTTTGCAGTAGTTGACAATATTTTCTACAGAGTTACTTTGTTAGTTTGTGAATTTTTTAGAAGTGAGATGCAGATGTATGAAGAAATGAAGTTTCTTTCAAGAAACTGTCAGAGAGTTCATGGATAGTTGCAAGCATTTATTTGAATTAAATCAATAGTTAAACTGTCCATTTGAATACTAAAGGCATATGAACATTACTAGAAAAGGTTTGGCATACTCTCACTCAAATATAATCATATATTCATGCATTGAAGATTTAGCTTGATCCATGCTATATCACTGTAGAACCAAAACCAATAAAACAATGACAACCAGTAAAAATTTTCCTCTTTTCCGCCTTTGCTGGTTGATCTCAGTAAAAATCGAGATTTGGGGTACATAGTCATTACAGTATCAATTTGCCAGGAACTTTTTTGGAACTCATCTTTGTCTTACGTGTTTTTTATTGGGGAAAAAATGAA
This sequence comes from Phoenix dactylifera, assembly GCF_051530095.1. Lineage (NCBI taxonomy): Eukaryota > Viridiplantae > Streptophyta > Magnoliopsida > Arecales > Arecaceae > Phoenix > Phoenix dactylifera. The sequence goes on from NC_143201.1 coordinate 18,550,672, forward strand.
GGCTGAGATCCAGAACCTCTGATTAGTATGTTGCAGCATTTAAGCCTAATTTTGATTGCACATGGTTTTTCCAGCTTTAAAAATGCTATAAAAATTGGGAAATATTTCAGGAAAGATAAGAAAATGAAAGGAGAGAAGTCAAAGATGGGATGAGGATGTGGGACCAATTATGGATAGCATACAATACGTGGAAGGACTTACTGCAAGGATTAAATTAGGAGGTTTATGGATTGCTTTTTGTCCTGAATTTGTAAATGAGATAGCAGAAATCAGGTCAAACAAAAGGCGTATAAAAATCTTCCCAACAGTTTTGGTGGTAGGGAAACATGGGGGGTATGGGATTCTCAACATTTTGGGTTGAATAGATTGACCTGCATAAGAAAATAGAAAAGAGAGAAGGCGCCAACCTGGCCACAAGAAATCCTTTCTTGCAAAAGAAATTATGTATTTGTTTTCGTCAATCCCTAATTGTATACTTTTTAGCTCTCCCTACAAGTAAACTAGGGCTCTTTTAATCAGAAAGTAGATCTTCTAGAGAAATCAGCTAGCAACCCATTTTCTTTCTACTTATTTGACTCCAATCAAGATCCAAAAAATCGGGTTGTAGTCTATACCCAACCAACCCTTATTGGCCCAACCAGGTCTTCTAAAAGAAACAAATGAGGAAGGCTATGCATTAAGTTGGGTCAAAAACAAAACGGGAAGGCTCAACATGTAATCATGGCCGACTGCAATTTTTTTCATAATATAACATTGCGAAGTTGTTAGACTAAGATCATCTAATATGGTGACAAGGTTTACAATACTGAGTGAATTCAATGAATATCACTACTAATTTCATGCATTTTCATGAATTCATGAGCCTGATTAACTCTACATTTGATGTTGGAGGTTGTTATCATAGTCAGCTTGTGACAAGCTGCATGCCAGTTTACTGTTAGGACTTAGGAGTACTCTATATACGGTTGAGGCTGACTATGTAAAATATCATATGCCACAGTTGGTGCAGAGTTTCAAGTATCAGTATAATCATAATGTTATTTGAATTATTGAAACTTATTCAGTTATTATTGAATTTCTCTACAATTTTTTTAATTTTTCTATAGGCTTCTCTAATCGATTGCCAAATAAAATCTTTATTATAGCATGTCAACAATGTCAACCACCATCACCGCAAACACAGCAAGCTTTCTTTTGCCGGTCATATTAAAAATATAGTGGAGGTGATCACTTAGTTCAGATTTATGCAACTTCTGCACAGCACTAAGTTTAAGTTATTTTTGCATTTAGTATAATGATTTCCATTTACAGGTCACAGTGAAGCCATATGATTAAATCTAATAACGGAGATTGAAGTTCAGTCAACTTAAAGGGATTTTATTGCAATAGATTGATGCATGCTTGCTGTGGCGAATGATTTTACTTTTATTTCATATGAAGAGATGTTACTTTACTTTGAAATCTTTATTAACATATACTGCTAACTTTAGTTCCTTGTTGCAATCTATTGATCTTTTTAAATTACACCACATGGAAAGCCACATGTTGGGCAAAGGTGATGCTGTGTTGATTCTAGGTTGGGGGATGTTGTGAGTTCTTTAGTGCTTAGATATCAATGTTGTGGCAGTAACGAAGCAATATCTCCTGCCATGTGTCTCTGTTGGACTTAAGTATGTCATCAGTTAAAATGTTTATCTCACTCTGATTTTGCATCAAGTTGATGCATATCCAAAATTTTGTGAATTCCATATCAACATCAAAATTCTAATTTTATCATGTTTGACTGCAGGTGGTCTTCACTGGAGGCCGTACCCAGCCTGGCACAATAAAGCCAGATGAAGGAGAAAGACACTCCTATTCTGTTTTAGATTGTGAGCCTAAACGTGAAGCTATCTTGCCATCTGTTCTCTATATACAGAAAATCTTGCGTCGGAGGCCCTTTATGATAAAGAGTCTTGAAAATGTTATGCGGAAATTCTTACAGTCTTTGGAGCTTTTTGAGGAGAATGAGAGAAAGAAGCTTGCTATTTTCACAGCCCTTACATTTTCTCAGAAGCTATCAGGACTTCCACCTGAGACTGTCTTGCAGCCATTGCTCAAGGACAATCTTGTGGCCAAGGGGCTAGTTCTTTCATTCATTACTGATTTCTTCAAGGAATATCTGATTGAAAACAGTCTAGATGATCTTATATTGCTTTTGAAACGAGGTAAAATGGAGGATAATCTCCTTGATTTCTTCCCAACTGCAAAACGCTCTGCCGAGGGCTTTTCTGAGCATTTCACGTAAGTCTTCCATTTCCATCAGATATTCTTTATCTTTAAAAAGTTCAACCAATACTTTAAAGTGTACTTATTAGTTACCTATTGAAAATCTTGATATGTGCACCTATTGAAAATCTTGACATGTGCAAGGTACCCTTAATTAGATAATGTAGAGATTATTGGCACTATAGAACATCTTATTATGTGATGTTTAGATGTTAAGGTGCCCTTTGTTCTGTTTACATGTAGCGGTGTGCTTCTCTATATCTTGTTTGCTATGGGGTCATGTCTTAATATGCTTTACAACTCAGGCATATATTATCAATAGCAGACTGTGTTCTGGGAGCATTTACTGTGCCTTTTAAAGTTCCAGTAGTGTTTAGGTCATTTCCAATTTGATAGTGATGAGGCATGGGTGGAGGAAGGATTTAACTTTACTAATTCTTTCAGTGTGTCCCATTTTACTTTTTTCGTCGATGAGTGTTTCTCCATTTACATTATAATCTTCATGTTTCATATTTTCAGAAAAGAAGGATTATTAGCTCTTGTTGAATACAATGAGAAGAAAATATTTGAGGTGAAGCTAAAGGAAATGAAATCAGCATTGACTACCCAGATTGCAGAAGAGACTGATATATCTGAAGTTATAGAGACTGTAAAACAACAGGTTAAAGATGCTAAGTTGCCTGATGTTGAGGTTGTACGCATTTTGTGGGATGTATTAATGGATGCTGTTCAATGGTCTGGGAAAAACCAACAGCAAAACGCAAATGCTGCTCTTCGCCAGGTTTTTTTTCTTCCTAACTTGTAACTTTCTTTAGTGAAAATTCAGTAGATTCTTGGTAGCTTCTCACATTTAATAATCCATTAATGATAGCGCATAATGTATATCTGTATCTATCTATATGTCTATATATATGTTTATGCAACGGATGTCATCTCAACCAGGCTTCTTGCTAGTGCCACTCTGTTACTGTGTTACTATGCCCAATACGGTGTCCGGTTCGGCGTATCGAGTGCCGGTATGGCTCCTCTGGTACCGTACGGTATGGTATGGTACGACATTACCTTGTATGTATGTGTATGCATGTATTTATGCTTGCTCTTATACAAGTTGACCTCTAAAGTCATCACTTGGTATTGCTAGCTTTCTATGAGCAAGGTCTACCGACCCGGTACCTGGGCTTGTACCAATCGGTGAGAGATTTGGTATGATACGAGTCCACACCATGCCGTTCTAGGGTGTACAGAAACAGGGAGAGGCGAAGAAGGAAAGAGAGAAGGGGAGAGGAAAGAAGGGGTAGAGAGGGAGAGTGAGGTTCGGGCTGTTACAAGGGAGCTTCAAGAGCTCTAGATTCAACAATGGGGACTGAGAGATTGAGAGGGGGGAGAGAAGTTCAACCCATCGTAGGGGAGCTTCGAGAGCTCCGGATTTGACGATAGGGACAGAGAGAGACGGGGGGAGAAAGAGACTTACTTGGTCGGGACCTCGTCGTCATCATATGGTAGTGTTGTCAACTTGACAGGGATGGAGGGCTCCAGGGATTAAGAGTTTTGAAATCCAACAGAGGGGAGAAGTTTTGAATGGAGGAGGGGCGAAGCGTTTATATCCTAAAACCGACTGCTTGAACCATGTTGGTAATCGACTGGTCCGGTTTAATACACCCCTAGCCGGCCGGTTCGGCACAATTTCACTAACCTTAGCAGCATGACTCACTGATATTTCATCGTATATTGCTCCAATCACTAGTTTAAAGGATTTTCTTGGTTCATGAACCATATCTTAAGGGTTTTTTGGAACACTTAGACTTATTGTGCTTCATTTTCCATATTGCTTCAATTGGAAGCAACTTAGCATCATATCACCTTATGTGGTCCCATGTTTTTGGGTTTCAACTTTGTTATTGCATCACATTTCTTCGACCCATTTACCCATGTCGGTAAATTCTTGTGTTTGTGATGCTGCTTTAATCTGTGTGGCCATGGACAATTCAACATTTTGGCACTTCTAGCAAATTTACGACCTTGATCGCTTATTAAGTTTTTGAATTGATCAACTTGTTATGCTGCTTTTCAGGCTTTCCTCCTTTCTCGTCCATAAATCTACCGTCCACAGCATGATCAGTCTAGCGATGTAGTGCTTCTTGCCTTTCTTGCATTTTTCCCTTCTTATCGATAAATCTACAATCTATAGCATGATCAATCCATCTTTATGGTGTTGAACCCTTTTTCCTTCTTCTTTTTTTAATTGAAGAAAAAGAAGGGGAGGGGGATGATGGTATAATAACCTACCAACTACAGCTTATCCATGTACTGCATGCCATTCGTTAATTGTTTTTCATATTATTTGTATAAGTTTGCAAATGGATATTGTTTATGAACTTTGTAAATAAATGCACTCCTAGTTTGTTCTATGGTTATCAAGGCCATGAAATTTTATTTTTGGGGCTTTACAATCCAATAAGGATGATATACATTGTTAAACTTGCATAGCTCTTTCCTGTCCATGTTATGGGTTAATTTTTAGATGAAGAAAACTGTTACACGACAAAATGAATTTTATTAGGATTTCATACTTGTGAGAATTTTACAGGTCAGAACATGGGCCAAACTTTTGAATGCTTTTTGTACTAATGGGAAGTTGGAACTTGAACTCATGTACAAAGTCCAGATCCAATGCTATGAGGATGCCAAACTGATGAAGTTATTTCCTGAAATCATAAGGTCACTTTATGATCTAGATGTGCTTGCTGAGGACACTATTCTTCACTGGTTTCGTAAAGGTGCTAACCCAAAGGGCAGGTATGCAACTATTCCTCTCTTAATCCTTTGTTGCCAGTTTTTTGGTTATTATTGGACTAAGATTATTATTTATCTTGTTACATCTCATAGGATTTCTCTATGAAATTGTAAATTAGCAATGGCAAAGGGAACAAGAAAGGAAATAAATGTGTCCAGCCAATTGGCATGGAGTGTGCATGGCAGTGGATTGGGGAGGGTTGGTACCTCCATCAATAATTTAAATATTATATGCAGCGTGTGGCTTCGGGATGGGGGGTGCGGGCTCATATCAAGTGGGGGTCAAAAATAACTTCAGAAACTAGCTAGTATATCTACATATGTATTTCTATATGCATCCGTGTATGTAAGGGGACATGTAATAGATCAAGAGAGAAAACTTAAAATATCAAGAAGTTGCAAGTCAGTGGAGGATGGGAGGAGAGGAGTCCAAGTGGGTTAGTTATATAGCTCAAGAGAAAAAACTTAAAATATCTTTTTTTTGAGTGAAAATGGAAGTAGCGAAATACTTCCCCCAATCCCCCAACCTTTATTAATCAGTATGAGGAGTACATGGTGTGAGGGACAAAACTGAAAATACCCAGTAAGAAGTTGCAAGTCAGTGGAGGGTGGGCAAAGGAGTTGAAGTGGGGGAGTGGAAAGGACAAAAGGGAAAACAAGAGGAGAAGAAGAGGTGGCGGGAGGAAAGGGAAAGACGGGAAAGCAGTTGGACCAATGGAGGGGATGGAAGGGTGGGTTGGGTTTAGGGTTTCTTAATTCAATAATAGGTTTGCTATGGTCGTCTCCCTTCCTTTTATTATTTAGATTACAAATTTAATCTCACACTTGATTTGTGCATCTCTCTTAGCAAACCTATTTGCAACTTCCATTACAAGTTTTAAGAGACCAAAATAAATTGTAGTGTGTACATATGAGAGTTTGATGTAGGTAGTTTCTATAGAGAAATATGAAATATGATTCTTTTTTCCCATGTCAAGACCTTAACAGTTCATAACCGTCAACATGAGCCTTCTCTGATCTATTAACTAGGCAAGCTTCTTGCCCTGTAGTTGACTTGTGGATACCGGAAGGAACATGTTTGCTAGATTGGGTCAAGTTGGGTCGGACTAGGTTGAGTTAATGCTTTACATGTCCAAGTCAAACTGCTGGCTGTGGTATGGAGCATTTAATGTTGCTTTTCTTTGACAGAAAAATGTCTTACATAAACTCAATACCTACACGCACAAGCACGAAAGCGGATATATGTTTATCTGTGTCCTTGTGTTGAGAGAGAAATGATGCTGCAATTACAATTAAAAAAAGGGGCGCCCGAGCGCACGAGGTTCCCACTACTGCAGGGTCTGGAAAGGGTTAGATGCATGAACTCTTACATTGTATACGGAGAGACTGTTTCTATGTTTCAAACTTGTGACACATAGGTCACAACGGGAGAACCTTTCCATTGTGCCAAGTCTTATGCTGCAATTACAATTAATTAGGGACAAAACAATCTAAACCAGTTGCTTGCAGTTAGGTCTGCAAGTGGATTAGATGGACATGTTCTGGAACCAACCTACCCAAAAATAAACCTGGTCTAGACCTAACCTAAGTCATTTGAATTAGCTTGGATTAGATTATTGAAAAGTGTAAGGGATCACTGAAGGACCAAATTAAAGAAACTGATTTTTTGGATTATTGAGAAGTGTAATGGATCACTGAAGGACCAAATTAAATAAACTGATTTTTCTTTAAACTTCTGTGAGTTAGTAACTAGATTGTATTCTTGATGTTAATTTATATGCAGTTATCTTATGTTGAACAAATTTGGATTTTATCTATGCATTATTTAAATGTTATTTTCTTGCATAATATATTTAGTATATGATTTACCAATTTGTGCAAGTCTCTTGTGGTTTTGGATTATCTTTGACCCAATTCGACCTAAAAAATATTAAATAATCCTCATCCAACCTGATCCAACACATATGAAAATGGACTAGGCTTGGGTTCAAATTTTTGACCCTGTTCAGATATTTAGGATTGTATTATGCAAAACCTCAATCCAACCTGACCCACTTGCATCCTACATGCTGTGAAGGGTTATGGGCATTCCAAAATAAATAATAACAGGACTATGAAGTGGGGATGTACTGATGTGTCATGTGTTTGTTGTATGCCGTCAAGGTGATGATTATTTTGACTTAAAAAAAGAACATTGTCATGCACGCATATTGACATAGTAAAATGTGGTTTAGATCATAAACAAAAGGACTCATATGATGCATGAGAAAATATATAGTGCATCCAAATAAATAAGAAAATTATTACTGGTAAAATTGGATAAGTTTGTAAGTGGAATTTGTACATCTGGTCTATCTTATATTTAGCTTCCAAAGAAGCCAACGTACCATAACTTAGAATTGCAAAAAATGATCATGAATGGAGCAATTATCTCTGCTGAGAAAATGAAAATAATAAATTAACATGTAACACTAAGGATTGAAATGTTGGCCTATGTGCTAAGTTTTGAAATATAGAAGGGAAAACTAACAATTTATACAGAATAAGCATTGCTGGAGGAAATAAAAAGATGGAAGCAAGAACCTTCACTATGGTTATAAAGCTTTGCTTTTAGTAAACCAACTCCAGAATTTTGTCCTGCAACAAAGCTGTAATTATTTCAGAATTTTTTTTTAAAAAAACAAAGGCCACTTTCACAACATTTGCTAACACCACATGATTACTTTATCAACACCATTTATCAACATCTCATGATTACTTTACAATCAAGATCTATGAGTAGCCCACAGTAGTGGACTTGGAAAATTCTACCAGCTGACATTATAGAATATTTCAATACAGGACAGAGGGATAGGTTCAAAGAAGTACGGTAACAACAAAAACTTCATTCCACATATCAACTTACTCAAAATAACAACATATTATCCACATGTAATTTTGGATATATAAATCCCATTACGATTCTAACAGTGAAGTATCTGGCTATCAAACTGCAATAATCGTTTGGCTAAAATATCAGATTAGAAGTTAAATGCTTTTCTCAAAGAAAGACCAGGACAGAGTGTTTAGCAAAATATCCAAAGGCTTGAGAAGCATATTGTTCGATTTTTTTTTTGACAAGATGGTGAGATACATATGAAAGAGATGGTGGATCGGTTCTTTGTTTATAACTGGGTGTACTTATTGTGCTGGTTTATTTATTTCTCATTTTTCCTCTTAGTTTCTTTTCGACAATCATGTGATTTTGTTGCAGGCAAACTTTTGTAAAAGCCCTGGAGCCATTTGTTAACTGGCTTGAGGAAGCTGAAGAGGAAGACTGAATGCGGGAAGGCTACAAGTGACGTTGGAGGGGACTAGCAATCTATGCCTGCTGCCAATTATTTACTGTGGGGTCTCCATGTATCAAGTAAAATTAATAACATGTAATCTGTGCCAAAATCATAAATCTCATCACAATTTTAAGTTATGCCGGCACCTGTTTCTGCGCCTGCACACTCAGTTTTTTGCTTGCATTAGAGCTGTATCAACTTCTTTGAAAGGACTTTTGGTGTGAAATAATAATAATTAAATTCGGGTTTTAGAAGTGATAATGCCAGCATCCATCTTTGTTGTGCCCTTTACACTCACTTGGAATTCGAAAGCCAGTTGGAGTCATTAGTTTGCATTTTTTCTCCTGCTCAGTGCCTTGGAGTATCAGTTCATTGAATCCAAGTGAAGTTTGTGCTCGTAGATTCTCATCAGATGGCATAAGGGGTTTCGAAGCTTTGATATCTCTTCTGCTTGTCGAGGTGCAGAACTGAAAAATGAGAATAGTCTCAAATAATGCAGCCCATATCAAAGCTTGTGTAACATCTATTACCATGATAAACTACCTTTTTCGAAACTGTTATTCATAATCTTGAAAAAATGAATGATGTCTTTTTATTCTCCACTCAAAGCTTTGTCTTTTACTATTATTTTTGTTGGGAACTCAGCGTTCGTTCTCAAAGGGGTTCCGATCCTATCCAGTCCCGTGGGGGAGAGGACCCATCCATACCCAGGATGGCTCCACTCCTCCTTTTAGCCAGATACAAATCGAAGTCCATTATCATATCAAATGAGTTATTTGTGTATGGTAGTTCATCAGTTTTATTATTGTGAGTTACAGAGAAGAAAAATAGAAGACTGAAGCAAAATCAATTGGCTACTAAATAACTAGCATGTTTGAAAGGAAATATCAAACCTTGTAATGCATGTGAGAGCAAGGATTCAGTTTCCTTTCTGAAGAATCTCGAGGGTTGATACCATAATTTTTAATTACGTATCTCCAGAACACAAATAGATGGACGAAAGAGCGCTGCACAGACTGCAACTCAAAAGACTTTGGATTACAAGTATGCATGTCTGGAAAGGTTCTCATATTGTAATCATTACAGTACTAGTCTTCTGCACATGAGATGCACTTGATTTATTTAATTTGTCGGGGATGTGAAAATAATGAATGCTTTAAATCAGAGTAATAATCATGATGATTATTTGAACAAACATATGAAGGATTTTTGAATTGTCCCCCCTAAAAAAAACAGCTGTTTAGGTTCTTGTATTTGTCTGCTGGTTCTCTTAAGAAGCTGCTAACTGAACCTTTCCTGAGAGCTTCATCTCGTGCTTTCTGAGAACCTTCATTTCTGTCAACAAATTATTTTTCAGTTACGTTTGATGAATTTGGATGTAATGCTAAAGAGGAGGTAGTTGCAGCCCCCTGCAGAGCACCATGCCTTTTAGTTTCTGGCTTTTTTTCATGCAACGGTAGGAAAGCAGCATTTATATCAGCATCTTGAAATAAAATGACTTCAACAGTTTATAAACGACATGAGCTGCCGTAAAACCCTCCGCAAAAAAAAAAGAAAAGGAGCTGAACTTTTCTTTCTTGTTTTTGATGTGAGGAGTTGAACTTTTCAAAAGATATACATACATACATACATACATACATACACACACATACATACATACATACATACATACATACATACATACATACATACATATATATATATATATATATATATATATATATATATATCACAATTTGTTAACATTACCTGGGGTATGCTCTTCTTACAAAGGGTTTTGCTAGAGTAATAATTTGCTGTGGCTGTAGAAGAGGATAAATATATGTTTCATTTTTTGATCCAAAAAGAACTTCAGAAGGGAAATGCAAAGCAGACGAGGTAATTATCATTGAATTTTAAGTAGTGATTATGTTGGTGATTATCACTCGTGTGCAAAGAGTTGTCCATCTGGTTAGATCCCTCTTCCTAATCAAAATCAGACAAATCGATATGAAGATTTGAGCTTTGTAATTACCTGGATTCTTCATAACATTAAACCAAAATTTGCAGGCATATAGAATTGTCTGAATTAGGGGGACTTGTAATAATCAACTATCATGTATTGTAGTATATATTGTCAAAAATAATATAGGCTATCCAAATTTTCTTTTTGCCCATCATCACAGAATTGAATGGATAAGTTTAGAGTTTTTCTTCGGTAGTGGTTTCATGACTAAGCAAGGAAAAGGTCTTGACTCATTGTCCATAAGCCATTGAGCAGTGAGTATATTTATCAATACAATTATATTAATGAGAACCTGAATTAGATAGGACCACAATAATCAATCTTTTCTTCACATTCATTGAATGTGCTGAAAATTGGATCCTGTTTAGTGTATCTCAAAAGTACCACTTAGAAGAAACAACAGAGAAGACTATTCTAATGTAACTATTCGAATATGTTTTTGCTTTGAGGGGGCCCAGAAAAATCATTTTAATAAGCTTGCAAAAGCAAAAACGTAGAATTACTTTGGGATAATCACTATACTAATGCGGTTCTTTTTTATAGGAGAGTAAAAGATAGAAGTATTTCTTGATAAACTCCCAAATGATAAGAGCTAGGTTTATATATATATATATATATATATATATATATATATATAAATTGATGTAGAAGAAAACACAGGTTGAGAATAAAGCGCGCTTAGCATATTTGGTTACAGCAAATCCATGAAAAAAGAAAAGAATAATAAAAAATTTCAAAAAACTAATTAAAACTTTTAATTTTATTAATCTTCTAATAAAATAAAAAAATAAAAGACCAGGTTTTTTAAATAAAATTAAATTTTTAAGTAATATATCCCGCAACCAAACACTTCCATGCTACTAATTAGATACGATCCAACTAGCTAGTCTAATCAGCCTATTGGCCAACTCACTCGAGGTGCAAGATTCAGAAATCTAGTCTGCAATTAGGGTTCGGAAGACCGCACCCAATCGAACCCAGTCTGATTTGCCGGTTCGCCTATGAGATTGATCAGGGTTGCCTTATCTGATTTATATATACACTTTGACAGACCTGTCGCCTGGTCACTCCTATATTTGATCTTCGCATCAATGAGCCTCACTTATACCATTTTAGGAATGACATAGGTAAGGAAAAGAGCATTAGTCTTGTCATGCATGACATGCGAGGGAGGGAGATAGAGGGGCATATATTCAAAGCATGCATGATATCCTGATACACATGATCCTAGCTACAGTTCGAGTTAGCAAGGCATATTTTGAGTAAGACTATTTGGGTAGTATATATGCTTATTGCTATGGGAACTATGTGCAATATATACCTTTGAGATTTATAGAGGAGGGCAGTCACAACAGTTGCATACAGTAGGAGCATCACTCCCCCTATGATAATACAATACCAATTTTTGGATCCAATGAGGAAACTCTCTCTCATTACTATTCTCATTTCCCAGTGCTGCTCACCCATGCCATGATCATGATGAGCCATCTTGTGGCAGCATATGGTACTATATATATGTATGTAATCTTATACTCTTATGTCACTATATTGCTAATTCATATTATAGGTGGTTTTTGGTATTGCTATACTCAACAATCAGGTATGTTCCTATGTCTTATCCCAGCTTTGTTTCGATCATTATGCTTAATCCATTTTGTTCCAATATGATCTTAATTTCAGTCTGGAACTACTTAAAGTCTAAAACTACATAAATTATAATCCTAGACTATTCAAAATGCTTGAAAATTGTGCGAAATAACTTGCCTTGGATTTTTTTTATTTTTCTCGTATTATTCTGTTTCTCTTTTTATTTTTATTTATTTATTTAGGCTTGTGGAGGTTTTCCGACTGTTTTGATCAAAATTCAGATACTCAGAGAATTGCGGAAACAATGACTGAAATTTAAATCTTGAGCTGTAATTGTGATCCAAATCTCGAGCGTCCGATAACTAGATCAGATCTGATTCGTGGAACGCGTTCCATCTTATCTAACCGTTTCCAAGAATAGGTTTTCCTGCCTTGATAAGGAATTAGCCAGGGATATTGCTGATACGGAAACCTTTGGAAACGTTCGTTGCTGTAAGCCCGATCCAGCGGCCTCCTTTTTTTCGCTTCAGATACGAGTTCCAACGGTCACCAAATGTATGAAAAAAGAAACCAAAGTAGTTTCGGAAACTGCTTGAACCCCTTCTCTCCATCCTTCTCCCATATATAACGAGAGAAAGCCGATAGCAGATATAATTCTCTCTTCCTCTCTGTCCTTCCGAGCTCGAAAAGATGATGATCTCCCAGCCACTGCGCTTCGACGATCTCCATGTCGAGCGTCGTGGCTCCTCCTTCTGCCTATCAACCAAAGAAAACAGCACCAGCATTGTGAGGCTCCACGCCTTCGGCAAGAGCAGTGGACAGACGACGGTGGCGTTCCATCTGACGGAGAGACGACGGTGGCTCTCCTCCCTTGTGATGTCTGCCATCGAGTCCGGAGAGATGGATGATGGCGGCCGGGTCTTCGACAAGACCTTCTACTCCGAGCTCCAGGTGCTCCGAAACCCGTCGTTGGGACGGGAGAGCATAAGCCGCATGCTGCTCCAGCTGGGCATACTTTGCCCCGAAATTCTTGAAGGTTGCGGCAATTGCATTGCTTTCTTTTCTTCAGCGGCGGCTGGGATAGCGGCGGCCACCGGGTGTCCGGCGGTGGTCGTGGCGGTGGAGATCAGCTTGTTCAGGATTTATGACGATAGCGAGGAGGCGGGAGCTATAAATTCTTCTTTCCCTCCTCCTTGTTCTGCTTCTTGTTCTTCTTCTCTGGTGGTGGAAGGTTTAGAGAAGGTGGAAGGCAGGGAGGGGAGCTGCTGTGCCATTTGTTTGGAGGACTTCGTTCCGGGGATGGAGTTGGCTCGGCTGCCATGTTTACATGTCTATCATAGTTTTTGTGTGGGTAAGTGGTTGAAGGAGACACCAGCGTGTCCGCTCTGCCGTCGACGCGTGTGAATGGTAGTACTCCTACGTGCAGTTATTTGCTTCATGCCTTTTTTTTCCCCCTTCTTTCTTGTATCCGCTTCTTCAAGTATTATTTTGTTTTATTGATGTAGCCAAATCATATGGTTCGTAGATAAAACGATCAGATTTTCAATTCTAACCTGAAAAGGGTTAAATTATATATATATAATTTTGGCAGCTCCAAATCCTCTGCCCCAGCTCCTGGAACATGGGGTTTGTCTTTGTCTATGCTCTTAAATCAGTTTGTAGGATGTACGTCAAGCCTATAATAACAGAGTAGAGTTAGCGTGCGTGAGAGAGATACATGCTTAAAAGCAACACGGTTGATTCCAAAGTTTACCCGATACCACACTAGCATAGTATCGATACGGTACGGTACAGAATTTTTTTGGTATACCAAATTTCGATACGCCACCTGTACCGGTACCGATACAGAATTGGTATGGTACAATACGCCCTATGCCGTCCAGTTTGGACTGATATGACATACTATAGTTGGTCCATTGGTCGTGCATCACATATCCTTTCTTGCCACTTAAGCAATTAAATTATGTTGGTTTAAATTAAATTACTGGCCACCTGCATATTATAGAATGGTGGGTGATTAGATACAGATAGCTAATAAAAATCCCAAGTCATGTTGGATGTCATTTACAGCTGTTATTTGATTTTATTTTTATGTTTTTTACTTTTATTTTTATTTTTGTTTGGCCTACCTTGAGATGCATGCTCATACTTACCAATTGGGTAACACTGCCCTCAAAAGATGAACTAATACAGTAGCTTGTAATCCCTGTCCTTGGGATTACAATCCTCAAGGCAAATTGGGCCTGGATAAGCCATTTTTAGAACCAATTCATAAAAGCAATTGATATTATATACATGTTTCATCAGCACATCAAACAGGATTCATACGAAATCAGACTTTACTATCATTCATAAGCCTCAAGCAATTTCATGCTGATGAATGTACTGACTCATAAAGTAGTTCGCTAGGCATTCCATTTGGATTTTGTTAAGGCAAAGAAATGCTGCTAACTTGGCATTTGGATGATTTGCCCAATACCTGAGTTGCACATATCTCCTCCTACGATATTAACATATAGGGCTCGATGCCATCCATTGGTGGATTATATCCTGTCCGAGGAGCTAGTGAACATCTGAATTGAGCATAGGTTAGAAGATTTCCATCAGCCTGCTAGCACCTATGGAATACAAATAGGAAACCATCTCTTAACTTGCCAATTCTTTGTGCCAATGGCTATGCAATATTTGTCTTGATCTGCGGGCACAATGATCTTCGCAGTTGAGGAGAAGCCTCGCAACTAAATAGATCAAACATGGAGGGGAAAATGACTATTAATTTGATAAAAAAGTTCTTCATGATGAGGCAGTTGAGGAGAAGCCTCACAAGGATGTAGATTTCTTAGAAAACATGTCCATATGATACATTGAACCTGTGATTTCAGATAAAATGCACAAAATAGAATAACTAAAAAAATCTTACTACATGGAATGAAAGAGGCATACATCATTACTAGCACATCCAGCAATAAGAAAGTACATATTTTACAATCATTTGGCAGGTGACTGAATGTACCGCAAGAGCATTTTTCACATCCCTTCAGAAATCAACTCCATATCCATTCAGAAAACAATTCTGATTTTCAATTAAGCTTTGTAAATTGGCCTCTTGCTTCTGATATTAACCTGTTCCATTTTCCTATACAACCATTGATTCCATGAAATTACACCTACCAAACAGAGAGAGCCATAAGATACTGTACTTGATGCTGTCCGAGATGGTGCTTAGGCAGTGATGAAACCATGCAGTCATGACACAGACAGAGCCTCGACTAGCATGCATGCCTTTGTCCATCTTGTGGAATAAGAGGCTTTATAATCCATCATTTTCTTGAATATTGATCAACAAGTGCCTTTGCATTGTCTGGTGCAAAGAACCTTGCCTGCAGGAAGCATAAAAATGACATCAGACCACAACATACAATTATGTATGATGGTAAGGGCATTTGGATTGTCATTTTTTGCCCATGTTGGGAAAATAATCAATAAGCATGGTAAACTTTATTTTATGGATAATTTTTGCATGGGAAAGAACATGGATTGGAATAACATGCTCCCGATTTGGTCTTATTGGTAAAATTCGCAGCCCAAGCCAATCCCCTTTCTTTCTTATGGTCTGATCCAATTAGTGTGTTCTCTCTTCCTATCCCAGACCTATTCTTCCTTCGCTCCCTTTTCTAAAACTGAACAGACACTGCTATACCTTCCTCATTACCAAAATTTAAGAATTTAAATTATATCCAACAGTCACATGGAAAATGCACTTGGGTACATACCCATATTAATAAATATGCTACAGTTACAAAATCTATTTTTTTTTCCATGCCAACTTGCTAGAACTATCTGCTACTTCTCCCTAAAAGATCATGCAATTTATTCATGCTTAAACCACAATATTTAAGATTAAGAAATATAAAATCTAGTCACTCAATTTTACAGATGGTTCCCGATTTTTTCTACCACCCAGAGTAATATTACCATGCTTTTTTTTAACTCCACAAAAAAAGTATACTCGGTATAGTACCCAATTCATTGTCATATATTGCAGCCTGGCTCCCATAACTGCTTAGTTCGCTAGCTTGTCTTGGTATGGCAGTGCACTAGAATACACAAAGGCACAGTTTGGTTATGTCTGCACTGTCATCATTGAACCTATTTGGTCAGTGCAAAACAAAACCAAACCAAAACTGTACCCTCATGTATTCTAGCCTCAGAAGATTATACTACCTGCTGATACATCTAGCTAGAACTACCAAGCTTTACCTATTTGGTTAGGGACAATCTAATTCATTCACATTCACCTGCAGACCATATTTCACAACTGAAAATAATTGTAAAGTCAAATTCTCATTCTTAATGGCTGCATCTTGCTTTATCATAGTTGTCATGTGTAATACCGGCTCAAGAGAGTTGGAGAATATAAGAAATAGGTACTAATCCTACAATATCGACCATCAAAACTATTATATATTTGTAAATACAATTTTATAACCATAAGGCACCACCAGCAGAGGTTATTCCATGGACATCTCTCTCACTCTCTCATGCATATCGCATCCTTTTCTTGCTTTCTCCTTCACACTTCTTTTTTGAAACGTTACTGCACTATGTTTACTAATGAATAAAATTGAACTCACGACCAAAATATAAACAAGGCTTACTCATCATAGGTTGATATATTTAAATTTTTCTTTCATAGATAAAACTATTTGTCCATGCTAACATGACACGGTGGATTAAACCTTCTGTTTTGTTACTGAATTATAAGATATCCCTCATAAAATCCTTGTTTGAATACTAATAATAATTTTATCCCATTTCACAAAAGAATATAAATATCCTGTTCAACAAGGAGAAAACTCATAACGAATAAATGGCTATTTAAATAATAATTAAATATAGTCTTTCCATGTTTGTGATATGTCATCATCTTTCAATTCAAGTTTTTGTGACATATCTCCTCCTCACCCTCCGCATTCCCCCTGCACCCATCCACTCCTTTCATTTTTTGTTCTTTTCAGATAATAAATAATGAGAATATGCAAGAAGCAATGAGAAGACTTATACATACTTGAATAAACATCCTTTCGGCATCTCCAACTTTACCATTTTCTTTCAATATGATCCCCTGGCAAAGTATCAAAGAAAAAAATTCACTCTCATGTAGGAAGTTTGCTCCATAAAAGATCATTTTGCCTCAATCATCTTTCAAACATTTAAAGTAGAATCTGATTCATAATAGAAGATCGAGGAATATAGACTCATAGAGAATGGAACTGAATATTGGAATAGCAACACAAAAATATTGAACAAAGATTCACATTATGAAATTCATAACAAAAGGAGAAAAAAAAAGAACACTACACATCTTATTTTATTTGTGTAGTTACATGAATCACTAATTTGTTTTAACATGCATAGCAAGTATGATGCTCAGTTTCCTTAAGCTATTTATGGTCTCTCTTCCAAAGACGCTTTTGATCAGACTAACAGTTCAATGTCCATCGTAACGCCAATACCGCATTATATCGATAAGGCACTAGTATGATACTGAGGTTTGGATCGATATATGAGTCGAACCAATCCGACCCCAACGGAACTACTCCGTACCACTTGATACTGATCCGTATTGACTAGTTTCAGACAGAACCATAGTTGGGAGTGAGAAAAAGCATTGGAAGTATGTCTTGGTATAGGGTGCATACCGTACCATAACGAATCAATAATATACTATACGGTTCTTGCCACCTATTTGTTAATATATTCTTCCCTTTTTAAAATGGGTTTCTTAAAGTTTTGTCTTGCATGCAAAGTTGTATAACTATTGCTGAGTGTGTGAATTGTATTCCATGAAAGACAATACTTGAGTCCCACAATCGGGTTGCACCAAACCAGTCAAGGATCGGCATGATTCAAGCTATTTATTCGAGATGGAGCCCGTTCACTTATTAAACCCTCCTCCCCTTCCTTGCTCGCGATGTTAGAAAAAAAATGATTCAACATCCAAGTTTAATTCTTGATAAACATAGATCTTTTCAATCTGTGCATGCAAATAGGAGTGAGACCAACACATAAAGAAGAGATAGACTTTCAGGTCATAAATCACCGCTTGTCAAAAATTTAGCAACTGAAACATGCTTTTGAATTACAGCTGGTGATTCTTGAGCACGTTCAGATTAATGTGAAGGGGAATGGCATTTCTTTTGTCCTAGAATTAAATAAAAAATACCATTTATAAATGCGATAAAATATAGTTTCTAATAATTGCTAGTCACCAAGAACAAAATAAAAAAGAAGATCATTGCCTAGCTTCTAAATTACCAAAAGAAAAGCCACGTAATGCAGTATACTTCTTAACCACCCACACTGACTCTGATTTGATAACTTTCTGGAGGTTTTAGGAAACAAGCAGTAATATAGGACACACACCAACACAGCCTTTTGAATGATCTTCTTGATAAAAGAAAATTTATTTACTTTAGCAATAAATTTATATTCTTAGTTGCATTCAATTCTACTGGCTAAAAATTCTGTCAAGGGTTCTCTTTTACATAATTAAATACATAAAAATTTAATTACATTGCACTTAAGTGTTTCCTGCCTTCCATAATATAAACACGACTCTGCAAAATGTTGCAGAAACTATATTTAGAGGAAACAAAATGAGAATGTAGAAGATAACCATATGTAAAGCAAATCTGAAATGCACCTTTGCCAAGTAACCTCGGAAGTCATTCGGATGCTCAGAGATGAGTTGATCATAAACAGCCACAGCATCACTTATATGACCCCAATCAGAATAAGCTTTTCCCAGAAGCAAGTCAACCTGTATATTGCATCTCATGCATATTTTTTTGGAATAAAAAAAAGAAAGTAAACACCAGATAGAGAAAAATCTTTTAGACAAATAATTTTCATCTACACCTATAGCAGCAATACTATGGAGATTATAGTGAATTAAGGGGATATGCCCTACACAGCTCTATAAAGCATATATGATATTGACAGAATAATTCAAAAGGACATGGTTCTCATCTGCCAAAAGTAATGAACCCCTATAGTTTCAGAGAGACAGCAATTGATTACAGACTGCCGTGTTAACTAATAGAAAAATGGCTGACCATTCATAACTAGAAGAAAACCAAGAGATTTTACCCAGACTACATGAGATCTTCTTTATTGCAACAACACATTGAACTGCATAAAATAGCAACAACTTCTAAAATTTCCAGCTTTATTCCATTAACATGGTGTTAGCTATGAACTGCAATCGTATTCCTGGCTGTCCTGTAGGCATTGACCCTCCCATGAGTTGGCACAGACAATTGGCAAATAGCAGGGGCTATCAGAAAGGATGAAAGTGAGACAAAAGCAATGTTCTAATTATCCCTCCACCTGCTACCTTATTAGAAATTTTTTTAGAGACATGCTTCCCTAAATCCACACAGAATCTATTCCCACACCCACAACCCACCTGTTTCTAGTAATTAAGCCCCATACCTATCAGTACCGTGTTGGTGACAATGTTTTAAAAGGCAGCTGTTGTATGTGGATGGTCAAGGGACCGGATAGTGCCTATGCATTATGTGGGCCACATATGAGGACCCATATAATAACTAGAAACTTCTTAGTAGTTAATTCTTGCAGTAATGACCATAGCATAATTAGCATATTGACGTTACTAATAGACACGTATCTTGAATCCCTATCTAGCCAATTATATCCACATCCTCCCCAACCATTAGCTCGACCACCTTGTTTTCATGGGCCTACATGAGATTAGCTATAGCATAATTAGCATATTGACATTGCTAATAGACACGTATCTAGCCAATTGAATCTACATCGTACCGAACCATTAGCTCGAGCATGCCTTGTTTTCATAGGCCTACATGAGAATGGCTAAATAAGCGGTTGCATAATGCTAAAAGGGCCACAAATGCGATCACACAATGATAAGTAGGCTGCACGTGTAACAGGACAATGCTAATCCTGCTGTGGATGTGTTAGCAACATGCTTAAGCAAACCTTTTAGGCCCATGTGCGACCCAACGACATATAGAAGACACATATAAGGTATATGGTGCGGTCAATAGACCATATACGCATAAATGGACGCACATGTGGCCTTATGCACCATTTTAAAATACTAGTTGGTGAGGTATTTTCCCAACACTGTTCATGTACCAGCTAGCACTGATACACTGAAAACTGTTTTTCACTTTTTGTTTCTTTTATTGTTTCTACGTTTCTGAAGTTGCTTTCCAGATTTAACAGTTTTTGGGGTTCTAGGCATAGAACATAGAAAAGACCCAGGAACATATAGTTAAGGCTCCAATCGCTATTATTTGAAATTTGAAAAGGTTGAAGACAATGATAATTTGAGGAGAGCAAAGAAGTCGTGCCTAGGTCTCCCATGCTAGCTCTATGCCCTGGTATTGGTTATTTCCATTGTGGAACACAAGTAGCAAGAGGAGATTGGTCTCTTTGACCTCCTGAGAAAGAAACAAAATATTTCTGTTGTGCCCTACCTATTTACCCTCTCTTCTCTATGTGCATCTCTCCCTCTTCCCCTCCCATTATGGTGCTTCCCAAGATCCGCCCCATAACCCAACTTCCTCTACCTCACATCTACCCATCTCTATCCTTATATTTTATCCTCCTAATCTTCGAATCTTGAAAGAGATGAAGGCAGGCATATAACAGATGCTAGAGAATCTCATCTCATGCCAAAATCATAAACTGAGAATTAAGATCAATCTTTATTATCTTATGAAAAGAACAAATGGATGTGAGGGAAATATAAGAAAAGTCCTCTTTGTACTCTTCATTGTCTTCTATCTCCTCTCTTCTTACTTCCCTTCCCACAAATAGTTAGGCCCTTATCTACCCTTTTCAATTATTTGGATGAAATAGTAGTAAAGGGCCGGTACCGGCCGGTACATACCGGTATCGGATCCTACCGGTACGGTACAGCTACATATTTCGGTACCGAACCGTACCGGCCCGTACCGACCGGTACCGACGCATACCGGCCCGTACCGATCGGTACCGACCCATACCGACTCGGTACTGGCCCGTACCGAACCGGTACCGGCCCGAACCGACCAGTCCATACCGGCTCCAATTTTTTTTGGCTTTTAGCCCCATCGGTACAGTACCGGTTCGACTCGGTTTGGTTCGGTACCGTACCGGTACCGATGCCCACCGGTACGTCGGTACAATCGGTACCGCGTACCTTGGTCCTAAGGGTCTTAACCCCACAAATCACAGGCTCAAACATCAAAAAGTAGAGCAAGTTTCTTGTTAGTTCTATTGCTAAAACATTATAACAGAGCTTCCTTAAACCCCACCCATGCAAAAGAAGTGAAATAGAAGTTTTAATCGCGATCAAGAGTTCTGGGTTCAGTTGGCATCATTTTCCTACGTGAGGAAGCATAAGGAAGCACCAACCTTAGTTCTCCACCTAACACATTTTATTTGTTTCTACTCTTTTTTCCCATTGATATTACTCCTTCCTTGAAATCTTAATAAAATCGGTATAGTCTTCTAGGTCTCCTCATGATGAGTGATGATTGTGAAGGGTAGATGCATATAATGGCAATCGTTTTTCTCGCTAGGTCAAAATTGTTAAGGGAAAGAGGCAAGGTGGAACGATGCTTCAAAAGGTATATTTGGAATATTGTTTTCTTTACTAGCACAATTGGGAAAGCGTCAGATTCACTGTACGTGGAAAGCTTGGAAAGAAAGCCAACGTGGCTTCCAAGCTTTTTTCCCCAATAGATCTTAAATAAAACTTGACTTCCAATCATAACCTGAACAAGAAAGTCTTAAACATTTTTTAAAAAGCAACTAAAGATCATTCAACATTCTAGTTTCATTTAGAGTGTGCATGGAACATTCAAGTCACGTTCATAGTCAGGGCGTTGGTTAGGATGCCAATCTAGATGCTATCCTTCCTACTATTGTTACTGTGGTTGATACTGCCTATGATAGTACCTGATATCTGATAGTATATGGCCATCTTAGCTCGGGGAAATAGGAGATAAAACTGTAGTGTGATTTTGGAAGACATCCTCATTGATGCTAAGACCATGAAGAAACATATTCCCTAAAATATAATGACTGGGAGTATGTGGGTTATACATTGGAATAGGGCCATAATGCCCACTCTAGTTATTTGACGCACCACTGGATCCAATGTATCCAATGCACGATGAAGAGAAGTGCTGCTTAGATCCTCATACATCCAAAAGTTCCTTGGCATGCGAAATCATCGGTACCATCAGATTGGTTGCATGCTCAAACAATCCTGGATCCCCACAGATCGACTCAATGTGCGACATCATTAGTAGATAAATAAACAAAAAGGTTTTATGTGATACACTGTAAGAAAGGAAGAAGAATTAAAAAATAAAAGTATAGATAAATCCTTCAATATATACTCATTTTCGAACCTAGCTAGCATTCTAAACCAAAAGCCTCAAATAATTCAGCGTAGGTATTTTAGTTTCTTCTGATCATCTACACAGGAACTATGCCTATTGTAAGATCAAGTCCCAAATTCTTTTATTCTCATCCACATAATCTAAACACATGCTTCCTGAACCATCTACTTGCAATTACATGCCTTTCTTTATGATGCTTTTTGGGTCTATAAGGCATGATGTAACCATCTCAGTTTGTATTCTAAAATTTTATCCTCTTCAGCACATGGCCCTAATCCTAGATGAAAAAGTTTGGTAAAGTCACATATATTAACTTCCCAAAATATTTCATCCAATATGGTGCTTATAAATGTATAGTGCTTCAACAGAATGACTAATTTTCAGTTTCTAAAAAGACATTAATTTCTGAGTATAGGTTGAGCTCTGACATCTGGAAGCTCTAAGATAGTAAGATAATATATTCTTCTCCAACATGATGACCATTGGGTTCTTATTTAACTTGAATAATGTTCTACTTCACCACCACGAGATTTGATGGCCACATGTTATTTATGATCATCAAGGATATAAGTGCTGACTGCTGACCATGGTGGTCCCCGACAAACCATGGTTTGTTGTGCCATGCCAACATGGTGCCAGCACCGGGCACACATGCGTCTTGTGATACGCTTATCATAAAGCATTCACTCAGCAAGCATCTCTATCAACCTTAGTAATTTGGCAATGGTTGAAAAAACATGGTATCCCTCGGTACTGAGACTTCATTTTTTTTCTCTTTTCCTACCCATTTAACACCACCAGCTGAAATATCCATCAGCATCGTTGCTTGGATTCTTAATCTCTATTTTTTTATAACCAGGATTCTTTGTTATCTAAAAAAAAAGAGTATGCTTCTAGGCTCC
Source organism: Phoenix dactylifera (assembly GCF_051530095.1). NCBI lineage: Eukaryota > Viridiplantae > Streptophyta > Magnoliopsida > Arecales > Arecaceae > Phoenix > Phoenix dactylifera. The sequence goes on from NC_143201.1 coordinate 18,574,001, forward strand.
CCCCCCCCCCCCCCCCCACACACACACACACCGGGCAGAAAAAAAAAAGGCATGTGAAAATCCTATTCATGCTCGGAAACATTAGACCAATGGTATCTGTGTTGTCCGCAATGTAACTATTGTAAGGATGACTTACAAGATAAATGTACATTAAATGAGACCCAAACTAAGAAGTGTTGATTATTTTTTTTAAGCGCCCTGAGTCTGTAGATGCAAATACCAGACAAAAAGATACATCTTCAATAACTGAACATAAAGTTATCCATTAGTAAGACAAACAACTCACTTGGATTGGATCAATCTTCTGTGTTTTCTTTTCCAGGTTACCATTTGCATCCACAGAAATATCAGATCCTTTAAAGCTTTCTCTATTCAATTGTTCCCGGGATGATAAAAGTATCTGAACTGCCTGTATGAATAGAATTTCTAAAATACTTGCTAAAATAACATACTTCAGGAAATTACCATTGCATAAGGACAAACTATGAACGAAAGTTGTCCCAAGATAAAAGAATGGGCCAAATATCATGTCACATTAATATGTATAACACACTTTCCACAAGAAGAATGCTTAATCAGTTAAGAAATGAAATTTATATGCAATAAGGAAATTCTAGCATCGAAATCTATCATTGCATATTAATCCCTTGCTATTTTTTATGTACTTGGGACATACTATGGAATTTAGAGTCTTCTACAATACCAGTATAATTGATAGCCCTTTGTCGCAAATTGGGTAGAGTCTTTCAAAACTTGCTGGCACTGAGTGGTCCTTGGACTCAGAGATAATTATCGAAGAGAAAAAATAATGATACTCTCTAAACTTTATGTATTATGTAATGTTCTTAAATGATATATGAGGTACAATAAAGTATATAGCTGTCCAATGCTTTCTTTCATGTATGTTTCCATAATCTACCAAAGAGTCAAAATATAGACTCCATAGTCCATACAATTAAATCCAGTGTTTCCTATTTGATTGATGGATGTTTGCAAGTCTGGGAACATTGTATAGACTAAATTGTTGCCAGGTCTTAAGCTAATAAGCACCTTACAAAATCAATACACAAGACTGCATGGTCAATTTCAATGTAAAAGCATTTGAAGCATATGAATTTAGGGTCATCAATATGATTCAAGCAAATGGTAACACATGATTGACAATGATGGATGCTCTTGATGCTTTATCATAACATGATTTGCCTCGGTATCGGACCAAAGGTTTGAAATATCGAGGTGTGGTAGCATATCAAGTTATCAACTACCCATGGGCATGGTACATGCCATGTCGAGGGTCGCGACAGCAAAAGGTATTGATGGGTAATTGTTTATGCAGAGATACAGGAGTACACTACATTTGTGTGAATTTTATTAGCCTACAAGCTTTGGTTTTGGGCCTTGTAATATTTTCTTATCTAAATGCTATGTTTCTGTAGAAGAAAAAAGCTGGATTAATGAGTGGTGCCCTACTCAAGGTTTTTTTTGTTTGTTTAAGTCATTAACATGCATAAATATCCCACAACATCACATAACTTGCAATTAAAAATGCATTTAAAAGATGTGTTAGAGTAAGTAATTAAAATATAAATAAATAGAAAATATATTTATAATATCATTTAACAATAGTATCACCAAGAATCCAAAATCATTCAAGTAATTGCTACTATCATCAATGATATGTGCTAGACACTAGCTTATCCAAACTTTTTAACAATTTTTAAATTTTTCAAATTTATTTAGCATGGCCTGAAATGCAAAGTTCATTGTATGCACTTTCTTAGAGCATTCACCTTTTTTTGGTGCATTAATTTATCTTTTTTTTTTGGGTAACTTAACAATAGTTTTAAACATATATATTTTCAATTAATTAAAAATATATGATGAACATAAATTTATAAAAAATGCATTGTTGTTTAATCATTTAGACTAAACCTATATTTTCAATATATTTGTTTTTAAAATATCTTTCTATAAATAATTAGTTCAAGAAACAATAATTAAAAATCAAAATAATTTCATAATTATTTCTAATTGAGGGATTTTGCAGATTGGCCCCATGCCTTATTTTAAAAAATGCTCTGGCCCCTCTAGTAGTTTTGGTCCGAAACTACCATGCTAAGCTTCATTACAGCACCATGTGGTGCTTAAGTACAAGGCACCTGATCAATTTGTGTGCAACTTCACTTATCATTTGCAGGATTGTAAAGCTACTTGGCATGTGATCAATTTGCACTTGTTCTTGGGGATTCCATTAGTGGGTCTAGTTTAAGCATATCCAAAATTATTAACAGGATCAACCCTGTGCAGACTGCCAATTGTTTAGGAAGTTTTGAGCACCAGATGCTATGTTTAATGAGTAGAGAAAGAACCAATCTATGGTCCACATGACCCCTAAATGGTGGTTGTGCATGGATAGCATAGTTGTTTAGTACTAGTGTTTGGCACATGCTATATTGAAAAAAAATATTATGATTGTAAACGTCATCTGTTTTAAATATTCTAGGTTCGACTTTTAGATACTCCACTTTGGGCCATGTCACCAAGTAATCTAAATATCTGCTAGTTATAATGCCCCAATTTTCTATCAAAATGCACTCAAAATACTCATTTACTCCATAATCCTTATCATGGCATCAATAGGGATTTCGTAGGCTCCTTTTTGGACACCGATTCACATGCCCTGACCAAACCGGTTCACTTGACACTTACAATATACTTCCAAATTTTTCAATTTTTTTACGAATCTAAATATCGGCATAGTGATATTTGTTGGAAAGAACATCAAGGGAGAAGTCCATCACATTTTATGGAACTCAATTCTGAGTTCCGGGGAGAGAGTTTTGGTCATTTAACTAGAATTGCAGAGAATAACAGTATTTTTGTCAAATAGTCTCTAGTTCGAATGAGCCAATGAGAAGTGACCCAAAGTGACTTGGACTGGTTTCTAGAGGTGTTTTAGGTTTTTTGAAGTCTTCTTTGGACTTTAGAATCAATCCAAATATATGTTTTGCTCTTTTTCAGCGTCACATCAGATATGAACATAGTCTAACAAACCCCAGGTACCTATAAATAAACCCCCACTCCCCAAGGCTCAAACCATGCATAGCAAGCCCCAAGGGTCTCACCTAGAGCACGGATAGCTTGACTCCCAAGAAGGGCCATATTAAAATCTTATTCTGTTTGGCAGAGAATGGGCCCATGCAGGAGCCCTGAAGCCTAGAAGGCTGAAAGCTCATTCATTCAAGGAAGTTTATTATTCTTTTTCTTTTTTCTTAGATTAGTTTATTATTTTAGATTTTTTTTTGCTGCAGAGGTTAATTCATCTAGCTTATTCTTGTCTACTCCCTTCCCAAATTCTTGTCGATCGCTTGGGACACCACCCCGTTGGGCCATCGATTTGGTGGGAGTAGTTCTACTTCTCTTTTCCTACGGCACCTCGTTAGCATTGCAACAACACGAATAGAAAGCGAGATACTGGAATACTCGGGGAAGGAGGCATCCAGTTCGGTTGTCGATCTTCCCCAGTTTTTTTGGGGGGGCAGGTCCAGCCCGAAATGAGGGTTTTATTTTGGAGAAGGGGTGACATCCTTCACCTTCTTCCTTTCCCATCATCCTCCCAGGATAGTTTAGTCAAGCTTAGTCTCTTGATTTCTCTTAGTTCAAACTCTATGACTATACAAATTGTCCTACTCCATTAGTCTCTCTCTCTTCTTGTAGGGCACCTTGGCATCAGTAACACCATTGGATAAGGCTTACCCTATTCCAAAGAGGCAGAAACCATGACTCGAATCTCTCAAAGGTGGTGTCTCAGCAGCCAACAATAGCAAGATGTCAGGTGGTGATCCCAGGCTCAAGAACAACGGTAAGATCTTACAAAGAAGATGAATATCAACAACTAACGGCAATCCTCTAATGATTGGAGAGCAGCGCAACTGATCTTATACCATGCTCAATAAATATCATTTAATCCTCCTATCTAAAATCTTTAGATTGGTGGAAACCAAAGAAAAGAAAAAGGAAGAAAAGGGGAAAGGCATTGGAGTCGTACATTAATGTTGGACTGGGAACTTTGTTGATTAGGGTCTGCCAGGGCTTCCATGCACATCTTTTTTTTTTATTTGACGCTGGCTCTAAATGAGTAAAGAAGTGGAAAATATCAGCAAAAAATTGCTTTGGGAGACCATTGGTAGTATTTACTCCTCACTGGGAAAGGCTCAAGAACTTCCACATCGACTTTCATTATTTTTTTTTTTAAAAGGCCCAAACTTCAGATGAGCAACAAGTGGGAAACATAATTAAAAGAGTTGCTCAGGAAACCATGAATAGGAAAAACAAATAAATATGATAGTTGGAGTCCAGCTATAGAAGGCTACTTGGGTTACAAAATCAAATTTGGACACAAAATCCTTCTCTCATTAAAATAGTAGAGATATGTTGCTTGTGCAAGCTCCTACAACCATGATACAAGTAGTAACCCAAGTAAATGTTCATACATGAGTTCTGCCTCCCATTAGATGTTGTCACTGGATTCTATATAACATCTTAACACCTTAAGTTTAAGCATTAAGAATACAAAATTGAAATGCCTGATATAAAATTCAGAAACCTATATAGGGCTATTTACAAGAACATAACTTATATAAGTAGATGAAACACCTTGTAAAAGATAATAAATTAGACTATCAAGAACAATTATGCACGCTCAATTAATAGCTACAGCTTAAAGACAAACCTCATTAGGTCTTTTAGCAGCAAGCAATGAATTTGTGAGCCCACGAAGAACTTCGAAATCAATACCATTAGAGGCCTGCTGAAAAAGCACAAGATGAAGATAAAGATAATAAATCATAAAAAAGAAAAAAGGAAATTTTTACCTAGTTTGTAAGGCAATTTTTATGTTTTAGGAAATACGTTACAAGAATTTCTTTGCCGGGTGGGAGGAACTATTCATAGTCCACAATTTCTACAGGCTACTAGTTCTAATACATCCACCTACACAAGTCTAGGTTATAATAGTCAGTCTAAAGTAGATGAAAAATATCGTAATCATGTTAAATAAATAGTTTCTGCTGTAATTGCTGATAAAACAGATATAACTGCTGATGACATATAACAATTGACTAATTGCAGAACAAGTTTTTGATCCATACTAACAGATAATGAGCTCCTGTACGCTGAAGCACTCCCTTCATAATCCTTGAGTTCATATTTCACTTCCCCTAGTAAACGATATGCATCAGCATTATTAGGCCTTTCCTGGATATCAAGGTTTTGAAAAGAAAAAATAATCAGGTCAAACATTTCTCAATATATTAATGCAAGAAGAATTCTACAACAATTCTCTTGGCTTTGATAGTAGGATAACGCATATTATACCTTGGTCAGCTTATCAAGAAGCGATGATGCTCGTTCATATTTTCCTAGTTCTACCAATGTCACTGTGGCTCCCTGCAACATACTTCAAGCAATCATGAGGAGAAAAACAAAGACTAACAAAGGAAAGATGCAGTCCCAAAATTACTTTCTTAATGAAGAATTGATATCTAAGCACCTAGGGCCTATCCTACTGGAGATGAGCATTACATAAAAATTATATTATTCAATAGAAAAATGTTACTTTTCTTGTACAAGATCGATTTAGGATATAAATGTAATTTATATGAACTAATTGGTGGAAGGTCAAATGACAAGAAGTAACTTCAAAATATTGCTAATTCATGTACCTTGTGGAGGTATCAAAATATCAAATTCTCTATGTTACTTGTTACTAACTGAAAGGTCAATGTTGGAGGCATGTAATAATTAGATGTACTAACAATTACCATTCATCCACCCCACAAGATGGACTGAGGAAAAGCCTTATAACATCATCAAGGTTATTGATAGATGTGAAACCCCAATATTTTGTTAACAATAATAGTAAACATGACAAATATAAAATAAAGACTTTATATAATAGATTGGGTTGGGCTTGGTTGTTGAACGTCATTGCGATAGTCCTAATTATATAGAAATTGTATGAGTGCCTTTTTTTGGATGAATTTGAGTTCTGTTAGGAATTTTAATTATAATAGGCTATGTCTCTAAGTATTGGACTACAATAACCTAAGTTGTGTCCTATTACAAATATTTTAGGGTATTAAAGAGGGTTATTACCAAATAAAAAGTGAGGCTTGTAGTACATTTTGAAATGAAGAGCGAAAACTATATGAGGCGTGAGTTTATGCCAATATTCTAGAACTCAAGGCCCGGTCAAGAACTTAAATCATAGTGAGGTCAGGATTCAAAAAATTGGAGGGAAATATGAGGGTTAAAGAGGGTTATTACCAAATAAGATGTGTGGCTTCTAGTACATTTTGAATTGGAGAGCAAAAAGCTGAAAACTATATGAGGCATGAGTTTATGCCAGTATGTCAGAGCTCAAGCTTCATTAGGAACTTAAATCATAGTGAGGCCAGGATTCAAAAAATTGGAGGGAAAAGGAGGGAAGTCCTATCAAACTAGGATGATTGTGTAGACAAAGCAAATATTTGGTGCAAGCGAGACCTAAGTTTGAGTTTTGGTGGTAAACTCTTGTAGTGTGAGGTTTTGGATAGCAGTCATGTTGTTCGAGTAGCTATTAATAACCGAGTTAAAGTATGAAGTTGAGAAGAATTGAACTCTTCAAATTAGTTTCTAGGGGTGTTTCTGTCATAGAGTGCTATGTTCTTAGTGGTGCTTGGTTATTAAGCCTTGTGGTATTTGGAAAGAGAGTGTGAGTCAAGAGTAGCAGCTCAACTATTTGAAGGTTTGGCAAGTTTTTATTATAAAATAACTTTTCTTCTCTCCAAAATTATTTTAAATATTTAGAGAATTTTCTAAACATGTTATTTTTTATTTTAAAAATATAATTCTGCATAAAAAAGGAGATTTTTGCACTTCGTACCAAATAATTTCTAAAGTGCAAAAATCTCACGTGCTTCAATACAATGCATGCAAGCCTCGCTAACTTATGAACCACTAAGTAGCTTGACTATCAAAATGACCATAACTCATAAAAGATTACATGGATCCCTAAGGTCGGGAGCATGGTCGGCGAAACCGTCCCGAACTGCTTGGTTCGAGGCGTTCCGAGCCGTATCGGCGGCGGACCAGGATGGTTCCGGCGGCGAAATCGAGACCAACGATGGAGGGAGAGAAGGAGAAGGAAAAAGAGAAAAAGAGAGAGAGAGTGCGGAAAGGAGGAAGAGGGAAAGGAAGGAAGAGAGGCCAGTCAGGGCTGGCCGACGGAGGTCGGAAAGCCACGGAGGCAGGGCTCCGTCTCCCGTCCCCTATTTTGTTCGAAACAGGGTCTCGGAGGCAGAGCCCTACTTCTGCGAATCCCCGACCTTCGCCTTCTCCGTGCGGCGGCTCTCCGGCGCTCTGCCGGCCTCCTCCTTCTCTCTCTTTTATTCTCCCCCGTTCTCCCTCTTTTCTGCCTCTACTGTGTTGGTGCAGGGCCGACATGGCACGATGTGGGGCTGTACCGACCCGTGCCGCCGAGCATCCGGTCCGGGGGCCCGATACTGGTACAACAGACGTTGATTAGGAGTAATATAAATGCTACCAAATTGTAGGATACAAGCTGTTCTGAAAATGCAGTTTCAATCATATGTGTCTCGTGTGAGCAAATCAATGTGAAATAACATAGATAAGCATTAATGTGGAGTCTTTACTATAGCAATTGAAATGGTTGCCACCTTATGATCATCATCATAGTTGGCGGTGATATGAATGAGATCTCTTGCCTAGACAATATTTTAAAAGACAAATGCCTTGGCTACATTGACATTCTACCTAAGTGGGTCCTACATTAACATTTTGCTTTGTGTTCAAGTATGGCGGTGAAGATTGAATTATAAATTAGTATTAAATGTTTCCAAGCGGATATATCCCATTTAGTAATTACAATTTATTTGGTAAGTGATGTTTCACTTATTGGCTATAAATATTTTTTTAGGTTTCTCTTTATATTTACTAGATATTATCAATCTATTACCTTTTCGTCCATCTTCACCTCTGATCACCTACCTAGCACTTAGGTGGCCCCTTGGTTATCCATCTGCCACCTATAATCTTTCATATTGGCATCAATGCATTCTCAAAGATGAGTGAGGTAGTGATGAGAATGATAAAAGACTATGGGATCAAGATATTTAGGTTCCTCTTACAATATTGCAGATCCAAAAATGAACAAAATATGGTGACAAAAATAAACCTTACCCGACACAAATTCCTAAATCCAGATAAAATAAAATAAAGGCTATATCTCAACACATGAATATTCAAATATGCAATATAGTCAATAAATTTATGCTTATTTTAATTTCCTAATGTCTCCATATGACATGGATGTGTGTTAGACATGCATGTGAAACACTATGATATGGACATATGTTCACCAAACCATTGCTTTCACGAGAAAGAAAAACCTTTGAATTAAACATTTTGGATATTTTAAAAGAATCAGAGCATTTATATACTTTGAGCTCACATCAGCCATATCTCAAGTCCTCTTTCCCTGAACATAGCTGTTCACCCAAAACATTACTATAGTTGCCTAAAATATCAGTAATTTAAACTAAACAATAGTAAGCATAATCGTTAAAGAATTTATTTGCTTCTAAATCACTAACTTGAACCTTGTTTTGGAGAAAGGAAGGAGAAAACAGAATAAGGGGCTGTATCCATAACAATGATGTTTTCAAGTTTGATCTAGAGATTGGATATGATTACCTAGTTGTCTTGGAGAAGCATGGTAAGGGTGGCATCTTTTTTAATACAAATAAAGATACTAAGATAAAGATCACAATTGTTGTGGGCACTAGAGCCTAACCAATCAATGTGAGGTGCCAAACAGTAATTATATCATGCTAGTACTAACTATGAACATGAGATCCCTTACCCTTAATACAGTAGTAGGATTAGCATTTATCATTACCTATCTCGAATCTATAGAAACATGGTGCACTGTTACATACTACGTAGACATGATATGCATGTTAATTATGTTCAAGAATCAACATGGTGGCAACATACACCCATCTAGCCATATATTTAATTTTCAAACCTGCAATATCTATACCCATGTCTATGTTATGCATGCTTCGCATTTATCAGATTAGTTTTGATAATCTTTCATGAGATTAATAATCCAGAGCATAGGTTTGTAACATACAGTCGATGAAGTATGAACTAAATGGTACCTACAAATTTAAATTATTTGTAGATTTTTTTAAAAAAAAATGTTTTGGATTTATACTAACTTTAGATTTTTTTTGATCTTTAAGTTTTCCGATTTTAAAAAATTATAATAAGTTTATATTAGTTTTGCCTGAAAGTACTTAAATGTTTTGGTTCTGGGTGAAAAATATTTATTCAAGGCAATGCACTAAGTGAAACCAATATTCTCAGATTGTTTATACTGGGCTTGTACCACTCAGTACACACCATACCAGTTGTGGACCAGTATAGAACACCCCTCAGGACAGTTCCCCAAGTGGATCAACCTCATTGCCACCTGAACCTGACTGAGCAACCATGCACTGCCTTGCACTACTTAACACACTTGCTTTTAGCTCATATAAATCGGCCTTGTACTTCCATGTTGACATCATATCATAGTATGTACCTTATTGGACGGTGATGAGTTGGAGGCTGTACCTTGATTTTTTAAACCCTTGCTTTTATTTAAAATTTTCAACTTTGCAAAGGAAATATATGTTTGAAGTTTAAAAAAACAACTAGATGTGAGATTCATGGAAACCTTGTATTATAACAGAAGGGGATGGTAAAACTCTTTTTGTTAATGAAGTTGTTTCCATGCTTTAAAATTACCACAATTGGACCATGCAACCAAAGTCAATTAAATCTCCTAGATGTGAGAAACATAACTATTTTCATCTTGTTTGCTTGAAAACTGAAATCTCTTTCTTTAAAAAAAATTGAATTATGATCCTCCGTAGTTCATTGTTTTCTTCAAAACCTCTGACATGTATAGTTTGAAAAGGATATCGTAAAGCACAATGTTCATACATAGATCTACTTTACCCGTGACATACATGCTTCTAATGCATGTATTTATGTATTCTTCATAACCTTTGCTAGCACAAAAATCATGCCATGACCCATACTTTCTAAAAGTTAACTTGAATTTTGAATTAGGAAATTTTCCTTTTAGACACTACAAGATGGAGTTCAAGTTTAGTATTAGAAAGGATATATATAATCCAAACATTAATATATACTGCATATAGATGATAGATATATGAATATCAAGAATAGGATAGCACAAAGTAGTATGTCAAGTTATTGTCATATACTATCATGTCAAAGAACTCTTAATTACTCACTTCGAGAGCGGTAGGATCTTCCGGTGACTTGCCAAGCATTGCCTCGTATTCTTGAAGTTTTGTCTAGCAAGTAATAAAAACATCAATAAGCTTTTCATGAAACTTACAACAACTTACCTCTCGCTACAATGTGAAACAATTCAAACTGCAAAAGCTAACACAAGGTAAATGGTATATGTGAAACCTGACAAGATATGAGCATACAAGAAATAAAATGAATACAAAATTCCAGAAAACTGATGGCTGAATAACAATAAAAAATAGAATTACACAAATAGTTCATAAAAGTCTTAAGAAACTCAAATCAAGGAGGCCTGAGGCCTTTATGGAAGACATATGGTGAGCTATAACTTATAAATTAAAATTTAAGCAATATATGTGCATATTAGAATCAGTAATTCTATTTATAAAAAGGAAGATAAGTCCAAAAATCCATACCACAATTGTGATCTATAACATATAAACAAATGTTTGAAATACCGAAAACCGATACAAAATCGATCAAAGGTGGGTACAATATGTGCACCGTATCAAGGATCATGCTAATAAAAGGTATTAATGGGTATGCATAGCCGTGCCTTCAAACATACTTGGTATGCCCTTTATTGGTCTCTCAACTCCATTTCTGGATTTTTTTTTCTATCATGATTTCTTGTCTAAATTATGTTGTCATAAGAAATAAGGTGGGAGCATTGACTTAAATTACCCTAGTCAAGGTTTTCCGCATGCTGAAGTCAGTAACATGCATAAATATCGCATAACATCACATAGCTTGCAATCTGAAATACATATAAAACATGTGTATTAAAATTAGCAACTGAAATTTAAATGAACAAAAAATATGCTTATAATATCACTTAACAACAGTCGCACCTATAATCCAAAATCATTCAAATAATCACAACTATCATCAGTGATCACATGCCAGGCACTAGCTTCTTGTCAATTCTTAATTTTGAAAGCATTGACTTTATTTTTTTTTTGTGCAGCAATTTATACTCTTTTTGGGTGATTCAGCAATATTTTTTCAATGTAAATACATTTAATTCTTTAAAACAGATAAGTTGTAAAAATAACTTTTTATGAAAATGCAGCACCTATCTCAATGTGTGTACTTATCTGACAGCATAACTATATTTCTTCACCATATTTATTTTTTAATATTTTAATGTTTAATTCAAAAATATAAACTTCAAAATAATTTTAGAAATATTTGATTGAGGGCCTTTATAGATTGACTGCATGTGCATGAATGTGAAAAAATCAACCTGGATAGAGAAGTTTCTGTCAAGTTGATTTGAAATTTACAACAGTTTTGGGCCTTAGCTTGGGTGGACCCTCTTTCTAACCAATTGTAGGTCGAATTTTGGTAGCATCAGCGCATCACTGCAAACAAGCTATCTTTCTTTTGGAACTAATAATTTTTATTTTTATTAACTATGCATCAGGAAAATTGACTTTTTAAAAATCAATAGCTCAAAAAAGCTATTCCGGTGGGATTGTAGGTAGGCCCCTTTTTGATAATATATTCGAAAATCATCTCGAGAAAACCAATTCTCGGGTTATTTCATATTTACATAAATTTTAGTATAGGATTTGGGGATGCAAAAAACCTAAATTTTGTTAATTTTGATCTTGGATTCGTGCTCTAAGGCATGAATTCAATGATCAAATAAGTTTTAATCTTAATTTATGGAACTTCTCCTTAATTTTGCCAATTATTCACAAATTGGTGATCAGATTATTAACAAAAATAATTAAAAAAGATATATTGGAAGAAAATTATCCAGCTGGAATGAAATTTCTAGCTCAAAATAATAGACTTAGCCTGGTTGATTCAGTGTAAAAATTCTTGTAGTACATTGTGCCCTCTTCCTTCCTATCATTTTTACATTCAAATAGTTGGAAGCAAGAGAGAATCGCCCCTTAACCCACTTCCTGAGTGGTATCTAGGAGTACCATTTGGTAAAAGTGTTCCAGGATTCATTAGGGGCAGCCTTAGTATTGTATGTATCTAGCAGTACACACTACACATCAAACTGCTTGGTGTTCAAACCTTGATCTAAATTGCCTAGAAACAAAAAGCATGTGATTTGGAGGTTTTTACTTATGCATCAACTTAAGGTTACATTATGAAATGATTTCTAATTAAATAATCTTCTAGTTTTGTCAAATAAAAAGAGAATCAACAAGACGTCTTTTATTATTATTTTTATATTGTAAGAGAGTACAACGATGTTAGGCTTTGGTAAATAGGTCCCCGTAAGTATTTCAATGAAATTCTACATATGCCTGCATATCAAATCAAAGTTTATACCTCAAGTGTTGCTTTCTGTTTTTCTGTAAGTTTTTTCTCAACTACAGGAGCATCCTCACTAGGGCCAACACTGCAACAAGCAAACTAAACCGATAAGAGGTTCTCAAACCTTGTTGAAAGATAATATCTCGAATACAATTATTATAAAGGCAAGCATGAATTTCTTGAAAATTGTGAAAAGATTAAGTTGTTATTATGAAGATAATGATATGAAGACCATGATGATTATTTTCCTTCAATTTAAAAATATATGTAAAGACTTCTGATAGCTACAGATATTATTGAAAGTTTGAAACGCATGATATTATAAGAATTTGAAAAAACAAAGTTAAAACATGCCAGAAATTTTGAACCAAATGTAGATAGTCCAAATAGCAAGCTAAGAGAACACCTATACAATGTGCTTGAAACCATAGTCTGCCGTACCGGTCCGTACCGGCCGGTATGGGCCGGTACGTACCGGTCCGGCCTGGGACCGGTACCGGATCAGCGTGAAATCCGGTACCGGTAATTTATTGTTGAAGAACCGGTACGGAACCGGTACGGAACCGGTACAGGACCGGTTCGGACCGGTACGCCACCAGTACGGGACCGGTTTCGTACCGGTCCGGGACGCCACCGGTACGCCGACCGGTACCGGTACAACGGACCTTGCTTGAAACTACTTAGTTTATCACTTCTGCTCATGGAAATGTATGCAACAATAATGCAATGTCTCATGATCATATTAGTCAATTAATATGGTTATGAAGGATTCAAACACTGTGAGTAGAGTAATGACAAAAAATTGGCCACGCCAAATAACTGATAAAGTGTTAGTGCACATAGCCCACAATGTTTGATGCATATATAAGGCGATAAATTCTGAAACTTATAAGAGACATCATGTTCTTGAAACAATTGTCGCACAATATCTTATTTTATTGAAATACTATGGTATGAACTGTAGTGGAATAGGTTCATACAATGTAATCTAATCATATATGCAACAGAACCTTCCCAGATTCACCTAAATGGAATTTGGATAGATTCATGGCTATTCTTTTTCTATCAAACGAACTCCCCTCCCTTTATCAACAAAACTTGAATATAATCAAATCAAATGTAAGAGAAATATAGTTTAGAAGCAATAGATGTAGTACACCTTTCGAAACAGGTGAAGAAATTTATTAATATTAACTCGCAGAATGTACTTTAATAATCACAGATCACTAGAATTTTCAACTTGAGGCCAGTTTGCATGCTAATATGTTCCCCCCAAAACATTTCCTACACTTTCATTTAATGAGGTTTTGTGTGAATCTGATTCAATTTATAGCAGAGAAGATCAAGCTAGTATCACAGCTTGGACAAAAAACTGCATCACAGCTTAAACAATTTGAAAGTTACATACTCTTTAACAAATCCAGTAGTCTATAATTGATCCCAACAGAGATTGAACGAAGTCAAGTGAGTTTATTTTCTCTAATTTTTTTCTGTAAAACTTAATAGGTTCAGTAAACAACCCAACAGAATGCATCACAAGGTGTTCATGTTTTAATATCTCTTTAGAATATGGCAACTGACAAATATCAGAGTTGAAGACTGTCTTTACCTTTCAACCATCCATTTAAAAAACCCTTAATGTTATAGTCTTTGTTGATATTTTGCACAGAAAATATTTGAACTCATTTATTACATATGGCAAATATGATGAACCGTGTGTTGTCAAGCGAATTTTAAAATAATCATCACCAACATCATACATGTATGACTCGAGAATGTAATTTCGTTGATGAGTTAGACAACTCATTCATATATTAAAAAATCACCATTAGTCAATACAAAGCAATGAAAAGCAGTTCAAACAGTAAATTTTTCAATATCAAATATTGGTAACAATCGCCACCAAGGTGGTAGCTCAGTTAGAACAGGGCACTTACTCCCAACCAAGCGGTTCTAGGTTCGAAACGCGCGGGCGTCGATTAAATTTGAGGACCGGATGCCTCACGCCTGGACGCGGGGTCTGGGAGCGCTACTGGTCGGCTGATACCAAGGTGGCACCAGGATGACGTACTCACCTAATGAGGTGGGGAAGGGATGAGTAAACATGGGTGCCCCCTATTCCTGAGTCATGATGATGGGTAGGGGGTGGTCTCTCCCTGTATCGGACATGTCCTGGTGGGAGAGGGGCCCAGTGTGGGGTTGCTACGCGGGGGTGGTTCGCCTCCCCCCCTCTCACCCTTTTATTCAGCAAAAAAAATATTGGTAACAATCTATGTAGCATATCCATTTGTTCTAGATGTGCTACAAGCACTCAGCAAGAATGTCACATAGATTAATGGTGGTCATGAACCTGCCTTGTTATTTTTCAGAAATTGGAGCCCGTACATAAGCATTATGCATAGATTAAACACAGGCACACAACATGAAAAATGAAGGAAGATCAAAAAAAAAAAAAACATATATCTACTATAATGCGTATAACTACCACATGCCTATACACAAATTATACACGTTAAGTCTGCTATACATCATAGTCATTGAACCCAAGCCAGAAACTGACTTCACTGAGGGGCCGGGTCACTGAGTGACTAATCCGACCACCACATCCATCAGTTAGACTCTTTTATAATTAGAATACATTTAAATTTTCAAAAATATAGAAAAGTATTTATAGTATAAGAAAAATATCCATAAATATTGATAATTTTTCTGCTTTATATATTACTCTTTAAATCGCATGGATCTAAAGTCTACACTATATTTTAGTTTAGCAAAAATAGAAAGTATCTATGAATCATCTATTTTTTTATAAGGAACACCATACGTAGGAAAATATGTGGGATTCATACTTCTAATTCTTTTAAATAATAAAGTTTTGAAATATCCAAAAGAATAAAATGAACTATACTTATTTTTTGATTTTCAACCAAAGAAAAGGAATTGATAAACTTTTTTTGATGGGAGAATTGGCTATTAAAAGAATATCACAATCTAATTGAAACAACTCTTTCTAGTGGCATAGATATAAAGTATAATGAATCATCATAAGTCATAACTGAACAATCATGAAGTGTACCCTGCTGGTTTGAGTTCATGGTCATGTAGAAAGTTGGGGTCAAATCTGTCTTCAAGCATTATCCTCAAATTATTTTCCTAAATTCATTCCACTCACCAACCTGCTTCTCCACCCACACAGATTACCAATTTTTCTGAAAACAGTCCAATTCAAACCGGTTTTACAGGGTCAAATGCATTTCCTGTCAGATTGCAAAAGCTGACCATATCGGGGGCAGATTCACTGATTTTCTGGTCCAACTGGCCAGTCCAGTCCAGGTTTAATAAATATGATATACATTGGTGATCCGTTCTCTAATAGCTAAGTTTTGGGGGTCAACTTGAAAGAAAATAAAGCGACTAAAGATAAACATGAATCTGCTACAATGCTAATAACAACGGCATGCCTCTGCAAGTAACTACCATATGCCTCCACAGAAATCATACGTGTTAAACCTTGCATACATTGTTGACCCGTTTTTAACAACTTTCAGGACCCAGCATGATATATCAATGAACTGCTTGATCCCAAAAGTTTAAGCTGTTTGGGAATAGATCAACAATATATATCAGACTTAATCCCCCCTCCCCCGAGGACACCCTCAATGCAACACATGAACCATGCATGTGGAGGATAAATGAGTCAAGATGTGAGATTAGTCAAGATGGCAACCTGCCTAATAAATAATTTATTTTAGAGGGATTTAAGTCCACGACCTTCAGCAACATCATCCCTGATACCATAATGGTTTTTGACTAAATAAGTGTAACAATATCCAATCTCCAAGATCACTGACTTTAGGGGCCCGCTGTAGCTTGCTTATTATACAATTAACAAATGAAATCTCGATATTGTTGTATTGAAAGGATAAGAAAGAATGGTAGACAGAAAGTATAATAAAGAACAGAAGAAGAAATGGTTGAAAGAAAGAAGGGAGATGGCCAGACAGGTAAGTTCGGTCATCCAACCTTGCCAAATATCCTTCTCATTTTCTCAATATATTATCAAGTTAGGGCGGGCATAGTTGCATTTTACAGATGTCCCAGTTTGATATAAACATAAAAAAATACCAATCAGCTTGGACCGCATATACATAATTCATGAGAAATTTAACATGAAGCAGGCTGCAACCAGGTAATTATGGTGTAAGAGTTCAAAAGTTATGAGGTTAGCGGTAAACGTGGCAAAGGTGTTGAGCCCAAAGGGCAAGTTCAGACTGCTTAAAGACATATAATAATATAACCAACGACAAAGTACTGTAAGCAATGGAAAGACATTGGTGATCAACAGAAGTTCAGATCTTACAACTGAGATAATGATCTGTAGTCAAGTTGTTGCATAGCGTGGCCAAACAAAGCATGTTAGCAACAATAGAAAGTAGAAACTATGACATTGATGAAAAAAACTTATCGAGTCACTGATGTGGTCCATCCTTTGATGAATATTGCAAGAGACAGCATGAGCAACCAAGTCATTTTTTGTATGACTTGGAGAATGCAGAATTCTGGAGGTTTGGAAATTGTCACTCTGCAATAGATTTCAACTTCTACTAATAGACTCTAATTTTATGATCATTACTGTATTGCTCCCATTTTTCTTTTTAAGAAGAGGAGCAACTCCACAAATAAATGAGAAAACTATACTCAAAAGGATAAAGTATGATTTTTCGTTTTCTTAGGCAGGCTCCTTACTAATGGCTATATGCCAGACAAAAGATGACCATTTAAAAGCATAGCGTGAGTCCAAAACAAATTTGGTGTGTCTCAGTTACTGTATTATAGAAATTAATGTTCTTTGGGAAAGAATGACATCATGAAATGGTATATGAATTTCATTACCTTCCATATGGAAGAAAGTCCCCGAAAGCAAAAACCAAACCAAAAACCAGAACAGCTGCTCCAACTCCCAACTATCTTGCATTCAAAGTCCAATCAGATGATGTAGCTGGCCTGTAGCCTATATACTGATGATTTTTCAATTAGAAAAATGAAAAACATTGAGAAGATGCCCTTTACCTTGGTACCAAGACCAATTGTATTCTGTTCTGATTCAATAGGTGCATCATAATCTATTGCTTGATTAAGTTTGTCCTCCTCAGCTTTTTTCTGCTCAAGTGCAGACCTGAGTATATTTTAAAAAGCCATGATATGTGTAATTCAAGGAGTGATGAATACGTAGGATATTTTCATGAAGTAAAAACTTGTCATGATTCAGCCTGTAGAGGTTAATAAAAAGAAATAAAAATGTACAGGAGCAAGACTGCATATCAAAAAACTTCAAATCGAGATTCATGTTTTGTTTTAGAAGAATAAGTGCCATAGATAGTATAGGTTTTTTCCAGCAACTCTTTCATTAGCCAAAACCTTATAATCATATAATAAAGAGCATTCTAACAAATAAGCCACATATTTCTCTCACACAGAATGTTTTTTTGGTAAAAACTCACACATAATGTTCAAGAAGCAAAAACATAGTCTATATTAAAGTACTTAAAAAACCATGGACAGGTGGCAGAAAACACAATCACTAATTTGTTGCAACTGCATGAACTAAGAAAAGTTTTCCCCTCCACTCTTGCCTATTACTCGAGTAAAAAGTAGCAGTTGCCAACATGGCATTGATTACATCAGTTTGCAGATTTCTATATTGCTATATGGATCCTACTTCTGGTTCTAGTTCAATGTCAAATGTACCACTAATCTAGTCCAACTCCTTGGACACCCGATCCTCTTCTAGTTCTTCACAAGTATCTGGACCATGGATTGGAATATGTACTGGACTAGTCCATGTTGGACATTCCGTAATATGTCATACTAGCAAGGTACCTAATATCTATACCAGTACACACTTTGATATCATACTGTTCTAACGTATGACACTACACTTTTGCTGTGTTGGCACCAACAAGTGTACTGTGTGTCATTATGGTACCGTATCTATCATACTGGTCCATACCTTATCGGTACCAGCATCAAGATTATAAAGTTTAAACCTTGTTCTAGACCCTCCTAACTAATGGCATCTCTAGCCAATGATGCACATGTTCAAACCATCCTCGAGAGTGTTTGGATGACCATACAAGTTATCCGATGATTTTCCACCAAATATTCACTACATGCACTTGTGAAATCTTGTGGATAACCTTTTCTTTCCATCGATTGGATTCACGTTTATCATGTGGATGATCCTAGGGAATTTTTTTAAAAAAGAAAAATATCATGGAATATGATTCAATTTAAGCAAACCTTTCAAGGAGCATTATCTTCCTTTCTTCTCCTGATACAATCAAACATCATAAAACATGGTACCATCATCACTACATTTTATGTTCTTAGCACTCATAAAATGTTGCTACCTTCCCATCACGCATAAATGAAATGATCTATAAAATGCAAAATTAACCATGTAAAGTTATTCTAAGACAAGGGTTCCAGCGCCTATGCCCATGGGCGAGGCTTGCACATGCTCTGCCAAAATAAAGGAAAATATTTAAAACAAAATTGGAGTGGTACAGGTCAATACCCTGAAATATACAAGCATGCATGTTCTGTGCCGACACAATGTCGACATAGCATGACGTGATACATGTCCAACATGGTCAAATGTTTGAATCCTTGTCCTCAGAGAAGCTTCGTTTTGAAATGACTACCTCCAGCATGGAGGAACTCATATCCAGAATCACCAGTTTGAAACATTAATAGAACTAACAGTAGTAAGTAGAGAAAACACAATATAACATATAACCAAGATGTTTTAAACCTAAGAATGCTGATTAAGCATATCTATATGTACTCAGAAGCAAAATCGAGAAGTAATGTTTTTACCTTCTGACAGTCTCCACTTTCTCCAAGAATTGCCGATCAAAGACTGCATCACTTGATTTTAGATCCATACCACTAGTTAATTGAGGTGCCCCTACAAGAAAGAAGTATTTTTAAGAAACACTAAGCCATATCCAGAGTAACATTAAGAAATGAATACAGATATGATAAACCAATAAACAAATCAAAGAAAAGAACAATTAAATAGTGATCTGGTACCTCATAAACAACAAAAGTGAGATAGTTTTCTTGAACACGCAAGTGAATAAAACCCAGATACTTAAGCACATAGAGAAATTAGTTTCAAATTACAGAATTGGAATTTGCATATGTTGCTAGAAAGGTGACTGAGAGAATGCTCAACTTGTATGGAACCCACTAAAGTACGGCAAATACTCACCAAACACACTGAACAGCACTCTTTTAGCAGCTATAGCAGCTATACTTGCATGCAAGACAGGACAAGATGTAAAACCCAGCAAGATGGTCTCCATGACCAGGCTGCTAGTGAGCTGGTCAAGGAAGATGTGCAATTGTGCACAAATTGAATAATACACTGAACAACAAGAGCTTCAGTTGATAATTTAACATCTGTTCCATCCAGCCCATCCGAGCTGTGAAAAATAATTTTATAGGAAAAAACAAACAAATATCTTGAGCCCAACTCAAGATTGACACCTGGAAATAGATACATGAGAGCAAATAATGAGATGCTTAAAAGTAGAAAATAAGAACCAAAAGTAGTGCAGATACCCTAAATTCAAAGTTTGATGGCATGTCTATATGAGAGGAAAAGAAAATCAATAACATCAAATACAACAGAATGAGATGGCAGGAAATCATGGTATTTAGAACAGACATAAAGAACTTACGCTGAATTCTCGATTTAGGCTTTCCAGAAAATGATTTGCTGCATCAAGAAGACACAACTTTCAATGAATACTTGAGAGAAAAGAATCAGAATGCTAACAAGAAAAATAAAAACAGTTCTAGCAAAGAGAAAAGCTAAAGTACAACTAAATCAGCAACCATTGACAGTGAAAAAAATATGAATCGCAAATTTGTCGAGTGTAAACTCATATTCTTAAGATACAAATCACTAACTTATTAATTACTAATAAAGTTAAAGGTTGTTGAACTTTCTGAAACAACAGGTTTATGGATAATATTAAAATTTGAGGAAATTCATAACACATAGATTTTTTCAAAATATATAATAAAATTAAAATATTCAATGTTCTGATAATAATTGTTCAAAACTTTGGGGAAAAGTACCAAGATTTTGCATTGCATGTATGTATATTAATGTCCGAGAAAACTACATTTCCTTTTTTTTATTTTGAACTAAAAATAGAGAACAGTTGAAATTTGACTTTTATTTTTTTATCGCAATTTGTGCCCTAAAGATCGAGACTTCCACAAAAAATAAGATAGTCACTATAACTTAACTGCTAATAAATAAATGGTTGAACAACATTTACCCAGTATTGACTCTCTTGGGACCAGACACCAAAATATTTCAAATTTTCTTCAAACTCACAAATAGGAGCGTAATCTAAATAAAATGCTCCTCAAAGATTCAATCTATCATGGGAAACTAAGTCCATCTCCCCAATCTCAAGAGTAAAAAATAAAAGAAGAAGAACCCAACAAGAATCATAGGCCTACAGATGTTGATTACTTAATTTCTATTTCAGCTAGAAGACTTCAAACCTGATCACAGCATGCCAATTACACATATTCTATTAAAGTTCCATATCGTCATTTTCCATGCATATCAAGTGTTGAAAATGCATAATATTTTTGTGTGCATACCTTGCCAAAACTTGAGCAGCACAAGTGCAAAAAATAACACTTCATTCCACAAGATATGTAAATAATCTATCCAAGAGTCTAGCTTATACACAGTGAAAATGAACTGCAATACTTACCATGAAGGGATTGGAGGATGTAGGAGATAACTCATGGTTTGTATGCACGTACACTTAACTGCAGATTTCCTACTTTCAAGGAATGACTATATAAAGTTTGGTTTAATGACTCCATAATTTTTCCACTTACTCCAACACTTGCTGCTTAAGCTCATGAGCTAAACAAGTAATCAGCAGAAACAAATGCAAATGACTAGTTTTCAAGCAGTATAAAAGGATGAAACCAAAAGGGACCAAAAGCATGCCAAAAAGAGACCATAGGCAAATAAATCGTTCAAAATAAAACATGCATAAACATAAGGCATAAACATAGTATACCTTGATTCTGATGAAGAAGGCATGCTCTCCTTCAATTTCTTCGTATCATTATTCTACAGGGAGAAAACAAATAAAAGACACTCAAAAAGATAAATATAGAAATATGATGCAATGTAAAGATGGGTTATAATCTATAATATTGTAAGCTGAAACTTAAAATTAAGGATATTATGTAATGCCACTTAAAAAAGAATCTTCGCTCAATGTCTAAGAAGAGGCAACTAAGTCGTATCCCAGTTTGGGTCCGTTTAGAAATATTTTGAGTTAAACTAGGCAGAAGAGAGAGTGTCTTTCATTGGAATGTGGAAGATATAACGACTAGATAACTTAAAGAAGCACAATATATTAAAACAAAATATTCTAATCTTTTATCATTGAAGAGTTAAAGAGCAGTTCTGCATGGACATGGACATATCCAAGTGTATGATGTGGCAAGCAGAAAAAAAAGGAGATAATGGAACAAAATTAAAGAAACAATTTTAACTAAGATGATAACATTAAAAGAAACTATATGTCAAGTTCTTTTCTCATCCAAATATCAGTATTAGCAAGGATATAAGAAAAACAGATGGCATTCCGCCACATTATTTTAGTACCTACATGATCTCTAAAAATAACAAAAGCCCACTTCCAAATGTAATTATAGTAATTCAAACTCATTATTTTTTTAAGGAGTTCAACTCTCTAACAATCTTTAAGTGCTACAACCAAAGATTTTGATAAGTATCCAAAGTATAGGACATGTATTGAATCTGGATATGTATCTTATAGGGATTCTTCGAGGTGGAAGCAAGTTTCCAGGTAAGACAATTGCAGAGGCCCGGTCAAGCAATATAGTACTTTTTTTTCAAACATATTTAGAACGGGATAAGATATTCTTAAACAAAATGAATCGTAAAATTATCCTATTAGAGAATTTTCATTATTTATATCCTGATCAAAAGACACTTTGTGCAGGAGAATCAATGAAAGTAGATGTATTATAAGGTAATAAATTTTCTCGAAATGTTAAGCAGCACAATTTCTAAAATGTGAATAAATTGCACAAACATGCAAATATATATATATATATATATATATATATATCTTCTTCTATATATAATCAAACTGCAAAAAAGTTACCTTTTCTTTCTTCATAGGTTCAGTCCCAAAACCACGTCTCTTTGAAGCCAAACAGAGTATATTTTTAGTCTCACAAATTTCACGATTCTTCTTGTTTGACATACATCTCCTGACACGAATGCTACTTCCAGAACCTGGAACGTATGCCTACAATTTCCAATGTTCAGTTATGAGAAGAAATGTAGACTCTTTCAAAGAAATATCAATTTGTTTGTCAGTGGGCTTGCTCAGTTATGAGAAGAAATGTAGACCCTTTCAAAGAAATATCAATTTGTTTGTCGGTGTGCTTGGGAAAACGAATTGCATGCAAGCAAATTAAAATGTTGAAAGTGTATTACCTTTCTCCTGTTGAGAGGATCCTAGACGTTGTTAATCCATCAGTGAGAAACTTTCTCTAAGAACATCAGTTAGAAATGATCTTATTTTCATCAAAAATAATTTTATCAAGCCCATCTATCAACCACCAACATTGAACTTAACTATCAAATTCATACCCGATGTAGTTATTCTACAATAACAGATAGTGCATGCCTTGTTTGGTTTCACAAGTCCTCAAAAGTAATCATCTACACCTAATGGAATATGCAACATAACCTCATACTTGGTTTACATACTGAACGCCAAAAATGTCAATGAACAATACAGGTACGTATGGATCCCTCAAGCCATAACAGCAAATATAGAGGCTTTCTTTGGTCCCCCTATTGCTTCTTCAGCTCTACCTACTACCTGACCTTCCCAGGGTCAGGAACAAACTCTCTGCACTGATCATAAACTTAATAAATTCTGCTGGCTTCTTTGACACCTTTTCTTCGAGAAAAATGGGCCATGCCCGATAACTACACAATAAAAGCAGTCTCTCCTGACAGCATGATTTCAAGCAAACTCTCGGGTAGTTTATCGATGTCTAGTTAAACCCAAAGCGTTGATGCAGTTTCATCAGTTCTGCAACTGAGAATGGTCGCCACCATCTTGCGACACCCGCACAAAATTAGTAGCCGTATGAACAAGTAAAAGGAAACAGCCTTTGCTATTCCCCTTGAATAGAATCATTTCCTTCCACAAGCTGAAAGTAATTCAATCAGCATCCTCTTCTATAAATTTTAATAAATTAAATTCTTCGGAGCAGTTCCGCTGTTTAGCAATATTTCACTAATTCAGCACAAGAAAGAGGTGAAAAAGAAAAGCAGCAGGTAAAGGGGAAAGAGAGAGCAGAATGGTGGATCGCTTACCGCTGCGGGCAGGCAGAAATCCATAGCCGGAGGGCGGATGCAAGGCGCGGCGTTGGCCAAGGAGATAACGGGAGCACGGGAAGTCGAGAGGTCTGGTTCCAGGAGAGGAAATGGGTCGCATCATACTGCGACCGCTTTCACTTGCCCACGCCACCGTGGATGCCTGGATGGGGGCGCCTGATAGCATCCAGCGCCCAATTGCATCGCCGGACGGGGTCGCCACAAATTGCGGTCGCAGCGATCTCAATCATATTGGACACGGACACCACAAAGTTTGGAATAAGAGAAACCAAAAAAATAAAAAAAAAACAGCGCTCTACCCTTGGATTATATTTTGTTTTCTGATATACACATATATATATATATATATATATATATATATATATATATATATATATATATATATATATATATATATATATATATATATATATATATGTAAGAAAAGAAAGGAAGGAGCCATTCTACCCATTAAAAAAAGCATTTAACTATTTAAGTAAGATTGTTATCCCATTATCATGGTTCCTGCATAACAAAAATTATAGCTGTTATTTACATTTATAGTATGTGTAAATAAACTTATATTTCATTTTAAAGTATAAGTTATTGTCAATTTTTTTCCTCCAAAAGAAATTGTACCATCTCAAAAATAGTAAATTTTATTGGGTTCTGGTTTGGATAATACCACTGATATTATAATGGTCACTATGTTAATGCTGAATAATTTCATCACTCGTTGCAAGCTTTAAAAAAAAGGCTATTTATGGATCAACAGTCCTGTAAAATGGGTTATTATTGTTACTAAAATCTTGGTTCTCGTTTGGTAGATGAGATATGCATAGTCACTATTAGATAGCTTAGCATATACATATATATATATATATATATATATATATATATATATATATACTCTTCCATGTGCATCTGTCTATTGGATAATCATGGACAACGGGTTATACAAAGATTGGATTTTCAATCAACCATCCCTAATCCTGTTTTAAAAGAGAAGGGTTTTTTTTTTTTTTTGCTAGAACGGATGTATCATGCATAATTGGTCCGGATACAACCAAAAAAATCAAAAGATAACAAGTCTCGGAGTGCACCAGATAGGTCCCTCTCCCTCACCCACAGTGTATCTCCAAAGTGGTTGGCCACATATGAAGCCACCCAATCTGCTGCCACGTTAGTCTCTCTATACACATGCTTTGCCTATAGGGCCATCCTACCACGGACCATAGCCCGAATGTTCCTAAGTAACGGGTGGTAGTTGCCCACCCCACCGGTGCACTGCTGGATCCAGCCAATGACAGTCGTCGAGTCGCCCTCGAGCAGAACTACTCTAGCTTGCAGAGCCCACTGAGCATAATTTACACTAGCCCACACCGCCCTCAGTTCTATCCCTGGAACCAAGGTGTCGAAGATCGGGAACCACCAGCCGCCATCACTCTGAACTTCGGACCTCTGATAATAAAGTCGGCACCTTCCCTTCTCCTACCATCCAGCATACAACTGTCAAAATTGACCTTAAGAAAACTCAGGGATGGGGGGTAAAAAATACTATACGAAACGTTCCACGAGCAGAAGTGAAGCCTTAGGTATCCCAAGCTATCAAGGGTCCATCCAACAGCTATGCCTGCGTAGCCTCTGCCACCTAGATCCGAGCCCGCTCAACCACAAACCCCGGTAGGGGACAGCTCTCATCGAAGGTCCAGGCATGCCTGGACAACCAAATTTGATAAGTTATATAGGTCGCCACAACATCCGCCTGTTGGGATCACGGGGCGACGGCCTAATGTCTGATCATCTGCAAAAAAGACGATGAACGACACCACACCTCCTGTGGGATCCTAGCGAGGTCCGATCCTCCTCGCACGCTAATACTGGAACAAGGCGCGGTCCACCAACTCGTCCACGTGCCAAGGAGACATTGAGGGTGAATATCCAAAATCCTACCACTCAGGACGAGTCTTGTCGGGAGCCGACCACAGGCGACCTTCCAAAGGAATAAAACCCCTCTCGGGTGCAGGCTGAAGCATCAGATCCAGGCATCGCCACCCCCGGGCGCTGCACACTCTGAAGGACACTATAGACATCGACCATCCCGACTCTAGCACAGCAAGTCAAGCTCCACACTCACGTCGGGGCTGGCACAACCTGGAACAGACATTGATCGAATCCTCTTCGCAAGCTGATCTCTGAAAAACTGGGCAATCCGGTCAGTATCCCATCAGCACCTTCGGGGCGAAGAAGGTCACAGACCCGTGGTCCTCCAAGGACCTCGACGCTAACCATAGTTGGCCACTGCCTAACTAAGAGTGAGTCCATCTAGGGGTCTTCCACTGCATCTACACTCTACCTATCTCCGATAAGCCATCTACAGTTGAACAAAACCAAAGGCACATACCTACGTATCTCTCGCCATATAGGGGCACAGCATCGGCCCTTGGCCGAAACCTCAACCATCCGAGCAAGGTCATACCGGGCTGCCATCACCTGACTCCAAAGACAATGCAGCTCCAAGATAAATCTGGCTGCGTGCCGGGCGATCAATGTTTCTCACCTCATCAGGAGGGATTGCACCCCTAGTCCAACTGCACGGGTCGGCGAACTCCCAGGCCACCATGTGCACCCCGTGGCCACCGCCATGGAACCCTCAGAGGAAATCCCGAAGAAGCTGTTTGATCCTCACCAGCATCGTCTTTGGGACCACAGTGTTTGACATGAGGTAGACTAGCATCAAACACAGCACCATCCTAACTAGGGTCACTATGCCCATCATAGACAGCAAGGCCACCCTCCAGCCCTCTGGCCGTTTCTGGACACGCTGCACCATACTGAGGCACTCTGACACCCGAAACCTCTTTCTGGAAATAGGAACTCCCAAGTAGCACCAGGGGCCCTCATGTTTCCTCTCCCAAATAGCCCTCTAATGTCCTGTCGCACATGCAACACCATACTAGGACTGAAGCAGATAGTGGATTTGTGGAAGTTAACCCTCAGACCTAAAGCATCACAGTAATAATCCAAAATTTCTTTGAGAGTTCGAGCATCCCTCATCCTTGCCCTGGCTAAGAGAAAACAATCATCTACAAACAAAAGGTGAGAGATTGGACGGGCCCCGAGGGCTAGAATATAAGCCTCCATCTCCCGCTCCCTACACACAGCCCACAAAGTGCGGAAGAGAACATCAGCACAAATGATAAATAAGTACGGGGACAAGGAATAACCCTGGCGGAGCCTGATGGAAGACCGAAAGAAGGGTGACGGCGTGCCGTTGACTAGGATCGAGAAGGATGGCCCCAGCACCCAGGCAATTCACGTTTCATGGAATCCAAAAATCTCCAATGCCCACCGAAGGAAGCACCATTGAATTATCATTAGCCCGCCCCAAGTCAAGCTTCACCACCATGAAGCAACGCTACCTCGGAGCTCACTGCAGATCCCACATTATCTCCTAAGCAATCATAATGTTGTCGGTGATGCTCCACCCTCCAACAAAAGCTTCCTGCTCCTGACTGATGAGACCGAGCAGTAGGGCTTCATTCTTCCAACCAGAATATTGGCTACCACCTTGTAGAGGGTGGTACACAGATTGATAGGCATGTAGTAGCTAAGTTCCGCCGCATCACGCCGCTTCAAAATTAGGGTAACTAGAGTGGCTTTCCAGTCGTCCGCCATGGCTGTCGTGCTAAAGAATAACTGGACCGCCTCCTTCGGGAAGAAGAAGGGTGGAAGCCGTCAGGTTTAGGGGCTTTGTCCTCCCGTAGGGCCCAAATCGCCCTCTAACCTCAGCCTCTAAGACTGCTC
Organism: Phoenix dactylifera; assembly: GCF_051530095.1. Lineage (NCBI taxonomy): Eukaryota > Viridiplantae > Streptophyta > Magnoliopsida > Arecales > Arecaceae > Phoenix > Phoenix dactylifera. Next base: position 18,601,959 of record NC_143201.1, read on the forward strand.
TGACCAATACAGCATTCTCCTCCGCCCCTACCGTAGTGTCCGACGGCGGGAGCGGGGTGTCGCCCTCAGAACCACCATCCTCTGTCCACCTGGATCTGGAGAAGTCCACTAGCACTGGGGGGGATCGAGCTCTCCTCCAACCTCTACTCAGCTCCATCCCTCAAGGACCGAATCATACTCCTCTGCCTCCTAATAATAGTTAACCCGTGGAACAAGCGAGTATTTCTGTCGCCCTCCTTCATCCACTGGATCTACGACTTCTGCCTCCAAAACATCTCCTATTGTCTTAGAAGGGAATGGTGCATGACGAGCTTCTGCCTCAAGACACTCAAGTCGGCCTCCGGCAGCCCTCCCAAATGGTCCTCCCTCTCCTGAAGCTCAGCAATAGATTCCTCGACCTTCAACCTCCTGAATGTATCTTCTTCTACTACGACACGATTCTACCTTCGGAGGCTCTGCTTCGTAAGCTCCAACCTGCACGACACCCTCTGCATGTTGTCACCCCGCACCGGCATCGCCCAAGCCTCCCGGACGATGTCCGAGGATTGGGGGTACGACAACCACAACTTCTCGAAACGGAATGGGGGGCGGTGGCTTACGCAATCTGCTATGGAGATCAGGAGAGGACAATAGTCAAATGCAATCCTGGCTAGATGACGCACCTAGTATGCCAGGAAGCACTGAATCCAACACGAGGATGCAACTAGCCTATCGATACTCTCCCAAATTCTGGCTCGGCCCTCGCAGTTATTGCACCAGGTGAACCGCGAACTGAATAAGACGAGGTCCACCAGCCCGTTCCTTGCCAAGAACTCGCGAAACTCCCTCCTCTCTACCTTGTCAGTATAGGCGCTACCACCTCGTTTCTCACACAGTCCCAGAATACAGTTGAAATCCCCTGCCACCACAGTCGGGACCTCCTAGGACATAATGCCAGTGGCCTTCCACAGCAGTCTACTCGATCTGTAATCAGTACTAGCATACACACCACACAAGACCCAAGGACAATGACTCGGGCGTGGACCCGATCGTCTTCCTCGGTCATGGTGGCCCTTTCGCAGCTTGCAGTGGTCGGATCTGGGTGGCCACCAACCACGAATCGAAGATCGGTCATCGGATCTCCTCACCAGAGCTAAAGTCCGGCTCCTCACGACCTACACCCATCTCCACGACCATCAGTATCCTTTGCCCCTCCTCCTCCTCTAGAGCCGACGTCATATGCTGACACAACCCCACTTCATGCCCTATACGGCCACACTGGTAACAAAACCCAGATGCATCCTCATAGACAAAGTGCTGCCAGAAAGTCCTTGTCTGACCTCGGATATTGATGCCAAGGAGCAACGGGGCGGTGGCATCAATGGGCACCCTCGCCCGCACAAACCCCATCACCCTTCGTTGCTCAGTGAAGCCATTCACAGCCCGGCATCGACCCGCCGCCGCCACAATATGGAGGATCATCTGGCTCAACCAGTACTCGACTGGGAGCCAAGGCAACCGGATCCGGACCACCATCGTTTTGACGATGTCCGGTTCCAGCACAAAAATCCAGCCTCCATGGTTCCACGGCGAGCAGCTGACCCGCTACCACCCATGGGCCACCTGTGAGCACCTTATCCCGATCCCCCTTTGTTTTGAATCGGCACCGCTGTCACCTCGGCCTTCGTCTTCGCCCTAGCTCCCAGGTCTTTCGCTGCCCAATCCGCTGGCACCCGACGGCCCAACCTTTGGACCAGATCTGCCCACTCCCTCCACGACGCCTCAATCGGCTCCTTCGACAACTCGAGGACCACCGAGAAGAGAAGTTGGAGTTTATCCACATCCGCCTCGGATATGTCATCCACCCGCCACCTCGGCCGACCACTCGAATCTCTCCCCTCGCCGGTGAGGCCCGGCGCGCCTCTCCAGCAGCACTAACACCCTTCTTCCGTAACTGGATCTTCTCTATCATTGCCGCTCATGCACGATTCTTAGCACAATCGCCGGAGCAAAACTAGCCATTAGACTTTTCCCCCTCTACAAGAGAAGGGTTTTAACCAACGTCATTGAATTAACAAGTTGAACTCAACTGAGCCGGAGACAGTTCAGTAACTAACAACCCTTACGGATTTCTAAACAAAAAAAAAAAGTCGAAGTAGAGATTAGCCGATCTTTATCCGCCTATGGGCATTCACCAAAAAGATAAAAGAAAAAAGACGAAAAAAAAAGAGAAAAAAGGCACTTGTTTATAAAATTCTTGGGATATCCAGCTCAAACTCAACTGATACAGATGAAGATGATTCAGAGTTTCAATTCCATCGCTTTAATCCTCAGGCAACGGGATCAAAGAGATGAGCGGGAGAAATAACCGAGCATAGCTCAGCTCAATGACAAAAGAATGTTGAGCAAGCATAAGCAAGTTCGTCAGGAGTGGCTCCGCTAGCAATTCATATGGAAAGAGGAACAAAACAGACCCCCTCCATCATGGCAGCTTTTTGTTTCAACGACCACAGCTTGCTACTGGTAGCAAGATTAGAGGCTCCCGGCAAAGTTATTTTTTTTCTTTTTTCTTTGCTTTTTCTTTGCCCCCTTTCTTTTTCAATATTATCTCCCCTCCCCTTTTGTTCGTGGAATTCTTCCACCATTTGATTGATTTCTAACGGCCTACAGACTTCCCTGTACTAATATAGTATTAGCAACATAACATCTATTTAATAAAACCAATATATAAATATAAATATTATTCATACAAATAACGCTGAACATGAACAGAAAACAAGCTGCGGATAGCTCATTCGTCTGAGAGCCAATTTATGAAACAACTATTAATTACGTAGTAAACGGCTTGGAGATCAACACGAGATAAGTAACATTTATAAATTGATGAGGCAGAAAGCACACAAACAAGAAACCAATACAAACATCTACTATTAATTATTTCAGCACGTATTAACAATAAATGGTCAAGAAATGCAAAGGCTGGATGAGCACGGTGCACAGAATCCATGCTCCTGCTGGTTATCTTCCCTTTTTCCCTTTATATCTTATTGAAGCTCTTCGATGTTCTTGACTATTGAAGCTCTACTATGTTCTTGACTAACCATGAACAAAAAATATAATTAACCGATTTACATGGGGCCTAAAATTTTATACAGGGCGGAGGCTTGTACAGGATTCAGACTGGACAGCAACAATTAGCACCATCCAAGGCTCACGGAACACTAGCAACCACTAGTAATTACACATGAACTACTGGAAACCAGACACTAGCAACAGGCGAATACCACTTTTATAAGAAGGCTGTAGTGTCCTCAGCGAACTAAACCACCATAGAATCACTCTCACCTTCTCCGATGCTGAAACTGCTGCGCCCGTAATATTCTATCTGCATACATTGGGAGGCGAACAATCTCTGCAATCTCATCTAGAAGCACTTCTTCTGTGATGTTGTCATTAATGCTCCGCATCACCTGTGAAGAAAGCAGCATTATTTGAAGAGCCTGCTACATTCTTGACAATCGTCCGGCAAAGCAAGGTCAGATTGAGTACCTTCCGATAAGTGTTAATATCGTTTGGTGTTGCTTTATCAGTTCTGATTCTCATGCACACCCAACAGCCTTCATCCGCATCCCAGGAGCACTCAATGATCTTTCCTGAATGGGACGAGACATCCTCCTCGCCTACACAAATAAGGATATAGCTTCCAATGAAGAGAATTCAAAGAAATTATAATATACTCGTGTTAATTTGACAATGACAATGAAAAAGACAGAAGATGGTGAAAATATCAACGACATAAACCTTACATCAAAAGGTCAATTAATGGTCAATAACTCTGAGCCTAAATAATATAACCACTATGCTACTTCAGCCAAGGTTGATGGAGGAGATTCTCTTTTAAGGATCCATCTGGATGCAGCAAGGTCAAGGTAGATGGAAAGAAGAATATGGGGTACTGACAGATTAAGAGACGATTATGCCTATGTAGCCTGTACCTAGACCTAACTTTCAATTTCTTCACTGGCACTAAACAAAGATTTTCAATAACCCAAAAATAGAATAGTGCCACCTCAAACCATGAACTCCCTGGTACTGACAGATTAAGAGATGATTATGCCTATGTAGCCTGTACCTAGACCTAACTTCTATTTCTTCACTGGCACTAAACAAAGATTTTCAATAACCCAAAAATAGAATATTGCCAGTTGCCTTCAATTTTTCGATGATAACATAGAATTAGGTTGCCCGATTTTTCCATGATAAGACAGAAGAAAGCTACTTTAAGCAGTTCTATGCAATGAAAATGTTAAATTCTTGTTCTTCCAACAGTCAAAATACACAACAACTACAAACTGACTTCAGAGGATTTGGAAGTTTCAGCGTGGAGGCAAACTTGACGATCAACATTGACAACATGAGATCCTAGCAAGGATTCATTTCAGTTTTCAATGGGCAGTGTTTTCCACACACACACATAATATTTTCAAATTTATTCACTGTTGGAGGATCAATTTTATTTCCAGAAATTATCATCCACTATATAAGCCCCCAATATGGTAGTGAATAGAGGTGAATGGGGCAAGCCTAGAGTTATTCGCTACATATTTCTTGATCTACATATAGAATTATGCATTCCATTAATCAATAAGAACCACAGATTCAATACAAAACAGTATCTATGTAACACAACATTAAACAATATATTAGATACACTAACAGCATAGTTTAATAACCTAAACAAACATTAGGCAACTGGACATGAGAGAGAATGGAAGAGATATCAGCGAACATCATAGAAAAGGATGTACAAGAGAAGAAGGATGAATCACCAAAATAATTACCCACCTTTAAATAAAACTTGTGCCCCATCCATGAGTTTCTTTTTACCTCTCTCAAAAAGAAAAAGTATTTGGCGGCCCTCACTCGCCACCTGCAAACATGAAACAAATATTGCAAGTTCTCTATTACCTATATCCAACAAAGAATTTAGAATCTTAAGTGCAGAGAACAGTATGCATCAACTTAAAATTTAAACCAAAGAAGAAATCATAGTATCGATTATTTTGCAGATTAAGAAGTCATGAACAAACCTCAAACAGAAAGTCCACTGAGTTCAGCTCTGGATATTTCCACTTTAGAAGACCTTCATGGGTACGAGGCACATAAGGATCATCCCAACCCTAGAAAAAGGAAGTAAAAATCATCATATTATGTGTTTAGTACAACAGTCAATATTGAAGCTCGTCAAATTAAAAATGCATCACGCTTCTTAGAGACTACATGGAGAACTTTTGAAAATACACATAAAATTCACTAATGCTTCGCGCTTCTTAGAGACTACATGCATCACGCTTCTTGAGCCCAACATTTTGTTCGTAACTTGCACCTCAAGTTTCACTAATGCACATCAGTTTGCCAAACATATAAACTCAGATTACCATGCTATTTTTTCTTATTATTTTTATAAATACTGAATAAACAGGAAGAGATTTAGAATACAGAAACAATTGGGACATTCCACTCACAGCTCAACCAGAATTCTTCAAAAAATCCTTTATGACAAAACAAACTTGATGATGTTGCTGAGTTTCCCTGAACTTACAATTGAACATTAGAAATTATTAGATCATTAAATGCACTATTTTTCAAGATGTTCATAAGAAGCTTTGATTGTTTTACATAAACAAATTGTGATAGATGTTGCCAACCATACTCAGCTATTGAAAGGTCACGACCATTCAACCTCACCTGACATTCAAGACATGCCAACTCACAAAGCGAGCTGCTCCCACTCAAGATGTTAAATTCAACACAACTTATTTTTCTCAAGAAAGTGATCAGGAATATAGTTGGCCTTGCTAAACGCTATTTTTTCAGTTCTACCTTTTGATTCTACTATTGTGGGCTGTCATAGCCTCCTAAGGTTTTCTTCAAACTGATGACAAGGTAACATTGGAAGGGGAGGATGCATGCTTTCGAAGAGTTGTAGTAATCAAAGATATCTCTTTACTAAACTCGTGGTATTCTAAAATGATAGGATGGTTTGATAAAAAGTGTCGAAGTAATTCTATTTAACAGATAGTAAATAAAAGCGGGTATATCTGCAAGGCCAGGAACCAAAATATGGGTATAAGTGTACTAGAGTAACAAAGCCAAAATTAATAAAAAAAAAGGTTGCTTCCTATACTTGAAAATGATTATTTCCTAAAAGAAGGCATGACTGTGTCATCCCAAGATGAAAGACATTAGGTTTCTTGATTGTTTGCATGAGATTCACATGTTTTGGAAAAGGGTAAGCTGAGTGATGCACCAGCCTTTAGTTAGTTATGGTACCTACTACCTAGGAAAATGGCCAATCGCGAAGGAAAGACAGAATGGAATAGGCATCCGATGCCAGTTCAGGTTATGTATGTCCCATATTGCATGCCCTCTTCTCCTCTTCTATTAGAAGAGGCCAGCGCCTTTGAACATTGATTAAAGAAATTGGTAACCCAAAAAATGAATAAACAAAAGGCTATTTTCTTCCTCTGGATACTGCCCAACTCCTCTCATTAGTCTCTTTTCTGGACAGCATCTTCTGATTTAATTTTTCATCTTGCACAATTTACTTGCTCGAAGTCTATTTAATTGCTTAATATCTTTTTCTACAACTTTTCATTGAGTTTTTGATTATTGCTCATATTTACATCAGTTGTTTTAAAAGTTTTCTTATGCATGCTCACTCTTTTGTTCAACCTGCCTAATTCTGTTGGCATTGAGATTGCCTGGTGAATCTTAGTTATTGCACGCACGTTAAATCCTTTTTAGCACATAAAAGTAAGTCCCAGATCATTGCCTTCTGGTACTTTTTCTGGCTTTCACATTCCTAAACTGTTTGAAGTATTTATTCTTCGTCAAAAATCATATGTATCTGTCGCCAGATTTTCAGGACAATAACCAAAATTTTTTGTAGAACATATTTAAGCTTCGAAAGGACCTTTACAACCCTATCTAATGCCTTCATTACATTAGGCTGAATCAAATGTGAGACAATTAAAATGTACTTGTGAAAGCAAAGCACTTGATAAGACAGCATGGTTTGTTTTCTTAGACATAAAAAAACTACAAAACAACCTTTTATGATCAAATACCTGAAATATAAGGCCATCAGCTGCATGTGAAAGCTTCGGAATGAACTCCTTCAGAAGCTTTACAACAGTAGATAACAACCAAAAGTCCTTCCTCCTAACCTGGTTAATTTTTCAAAAAATAAAATAATGGTATAAATAAAAAAGACATGGAGTATATGTAAATACTGAAGAAAACACGAACCAGCTGCACGGTTTTACATTTACTTACACTAAACGGTTCCATGTCGTATCTATAACTTGAATTGCATTTTCCTTCACATTCAAACTGCTTTCTCTCATGGTTCCGGGGCCGAACTACTTCCTCCTCCAGTAATTTCCACCTATCGGCAAAGGGCAGCTGCACCAAGAAATGATAATATAGCATCATGACCTGGTTATGCAACATCTTGATAACAATTTTAAAAAACAAAAAGTATATAACTCTTCATAGGGTAGCCAAAATCATGAATGCACTCTAGTTGTCAAAAATTTCAGAGCAACAGAGGTCACTAATAATTTATAAGTATAGTGAGAAAAAAAATGTCTGAAGTTTCAGCAGAAACCCTCAACCAAAACAGAGGTTGACTTCAGACTTTTGAATGAAAAGGCCTACACACACATATGAAAAGGCCTACACACAGAGAGAGGTAGATATATGCAACTAAACCATCAAGCCTTGTCCCAACTATTTGGCATTGGTTTTAAGGATCCTCATTCACCAAGCATTTCTATTCAAGCCTTGATGTTCCTTCAATGAGCAATTTCATGCATCTCCTTTATTCTTATTTTCACATGATTGCCAATCTAACATCAACCCTCTAACCTTTTCATAATCCAGAAAACAGATCAGCATGACCAGCTTTTACATATATGGCTTCTGTCAAAACTACCGTCATTTTCTTGACACTTTGAGATCGATTAAGCATCTTGTCATAATTAAACAAAAGATTTGTAAGAGTAGAATTTTGGAATCATTAGGTACTAGGTTTAAGAGAAGTTTAGAGAAATAAATTTGTTGCCAGATTTGATCACCCTCCAGAAACATAGATATTCAGATAGCCAACTACTACACAGTCACCAAACAAAAGAATGTCTATTATTCTTTAATATAACATCAAACATGATTAGCATCTTTTACAATTTAAACAAAAATTACAATATTTAGATCATTTCAGCATGAAATTGCTGATAAAAATGCAGTCAAATGTCTTCACCAGCATAGCATAAGTTTTATGGTTTGAAGTTTTGCCCTGAACTTTGAAATCAAATCAAAACCCTTCAGCCTTATCTAGGAATATAGTTGAGCCAAGCTTTGATTGAGCCTAGGTCGGCTCAAATCAGTTTTGAAATTATTTCAAGCTTGAATTGCAGAATCAAACTTGATTTGTTTATTGTTTATCAAGCCATTTGAGCTTATTTTCAGATCAAGCCAAATACCAGCCTAACAGATCAGTTTGATAGTTCCAATCGAGCTGAATTATTTCAAGATCAGAATCAAACATGGTTCAAACTTGAACTGAAGCTTTCTCCAGCTTGTATTATCATTTTAACATTTAAATGACTCCAACACTAAAACTTACAAGACAAATAAAATTTAATCACAAAAGACAGATTTAGAAAAAAAATATTAAATATACTATAGCATATATTGTGAGGACCGGTGTGGACGTGCGTTTAGGCCTACACTGGCCGTGCATTGAGTAGATCTTGGGAACTTATAAAGGATTAAGGAATCTAAATAATGCCTTCTAGCTAGTCTTTTTGGGTGACGTCCTAAGTCATTACAAATAGTATCAGGGAGATAATAGCATAGGCCCATTTTGGGTTAACCATGGGCTGATCGTGGTATTTATGATTGGATTTGGACCTTTAGCTAGGCAAGGACGACAAAGCTTAAACAAGGAGTATATGAGATGCCATACGAGCGTGTTTAGTTCCACATCGACTTGTGCATTGGGGAGATCTTGGATACTTATATAGGGCCAAAGAATCCAAATAATACCATCCAACTAGCCTTTTTGGGTGAGGTCTCAGGCCATTACATATATTGTCATGACATAAAAGATAAGAAGTTTGTAACTAAGTAATCAGTTAAAATTTTCATGTGATAGTCTATATTTATATACATGAAATATACCATCATATACATAAAAATTATAGTATGTACTATTTATGAGCCTTATCGAGGTGCAACCGATCAAGACGGGTTCATTTCAAGCTTGGTTTGTGATTAGTTTGAGCTTGAGAACCAGGTTCGAGCTTAATTCAACCTTGACATAGGCTCACACATCTTAGATCAATTGACAATCCTAGTTTTACCTAGAGCCAATCGGGAAGGCTCAATGGCGGAGTTTCAGCTGAAACTAAATTATGAAGCCCAATTTACTATATATATGCAGCATGAAGTGTATCTTATCATTCTAGGAAGGTACTGGTACCAACACACCCCTCAGTACCAATACCATAATGACAAACATTATTACATCTTCAATTTTGCTGCTTCAGCATACCAATAGACAAACCATGTTTCGGTACAATACAGCCCATTCCGGTAATGTACCCATACTAGACTTCAAACCCTGAAATTTACTGTTGTCAAAGGCATGCCAAGGCGCTTCCACATTCATCCTTCATGCCTCATCTCATTGGCTTAATCAAAAAGGACACCCTATCAAGTCTCATTTAGGCATCAACTCACAGAAAAGGTGTACCATCATGACTGTCTTGCTTGTCATGGTGGATGAGTGCAAGTTTGTCAATGACCATCCTTCTGTGTACGTGAATTCTGTGTGCATCAACTGTGATAGGTATGTTTGTCCGGTCACTTGTTGCCATAACTAAATTATTTATTATGTTTGTATGCGGATTTGTGTGTTTTCTGTTTGTTTTTTTATTGTAAAATATGTTTAGCATCTTAATTTCATATTGTTAATATGTGCATATATCTATATCGATGCAACAAATATTTCACAAACCTACGCATATACACATAAAAACATATACATATATACACATTAGTTATAGTGCATGTGTTTATGCACATATACTCAATTAAGTTAAATCACAAAATGACTTAAGCATACTAATTTATAAATGAACAAACTCAAGGTCGAGAATCCTCAGGGTTCGCTTTGATATGTTGTATCATATTGGAGTTTTTAAGAACATAGATGCATAGAGAAATTTTGGTAGTGTTTAAAAAGCAAATGCGATATGCAAGCAATTAAGGGACCGCATAATGCATATGCAGTGCTGGCTGTGTATGCGGATGAATATACGGTTACTATTTTTTTAACTATTTAAAAATAAATATAACAAGTGCAATAAAAGCAACAATAGTGACAGTAATTTTTATGGATAGATAATAGCAATATTAATAAGAAGATAGCTTAGTGCTTATTGCTTAGTATCTAATACCAAATAGCAACAATAACATAATTAAGATTTTTGCACTATTAATACCCATACCAAGACCACCAACATCTCATATGAAGTCTAACCCTCAGATGAACCTGCTTCACTTACATGAACCCACATAAGAGTGGGCTGTATATGCAACTCTAGAATGCTAAGTAGGTTTACATATGCAGCTGTAAGATACTAAATAGGCAGCATATGCAGCCCTTCAATGCTAAGTTGACCATCTTTTTGTCCATATATAGTATGATCGCACAAAATACTGTGCATAGGCAATGTGATACGGTCAAGGGACCACATAAGCATATGCATGCGCGTATGCAGAGATATGCGATGCATTTTAAAAAAACTGCATTTCAACAATGTGAAAATGTTCACATGGAAGCAATATTGATGCTTTTATATCACTGAAAGGATATATAATGCATACATACATACATACATACATACATACATACATACATATATATATATATATAATGTGTATATATATATATAATATGTATAATACGTATAAATATGTGTGTATATCCTTAAACTATATTAGAATGGCTCATTTTCTCAATTTTTAAATTTCAGAACTAACCCTAATCAGATTACTCTATTAAAATTTAAAACCTTTGTATGATAACTCTAGTTAGATCTCTTTCTTGAAAGTTTCTAATAATGTTGGACTCTGAGAAGAATAATAACTACAACTAAATTTCTTTCTTGAACAGTTTAAAACATGCTAAACTTCTACATAATAACACAACTTTGAGAACAAAAAATAATGTAGGAAAAAACCCACTCTCACTAACTTCTAAACTAACAGTTAAGAGAAAATATGAAGAGGCAAGGGTAAGATATAATGCATAAGAAGAAAAAGTCAATTATAAATGAATTATTCCAGATCTTTTTAAAATTTAGACTTCATTAAATTGTTCCAAAACCAAAATCCAAGGTGTGCCGTCTCAGCAACAGACCCTATACCAGCACCATCCTATTACAGTATCAGTATGCAGTATGGTATCGTAAGGTTCGGCGTACTGAGTGTCGGTACAGTATGGTACAACGCACGAATATGGTATAATACACCCAGTATGGTACGACGCCGATCAGTACAGCAAACCTTGCTAAAATATTCAGCAACTACTTGCATCCATACCTGCATTATAACTAGTATACATAAATATTGCCTCGATTTATGCCTTGTGCCTAGGAATCAAGAGACTGTGGAGCCTTGGCATACCTTGGGACTTCGATAACTTTATGTATATGAGCTATCTACAATTTTGTATCATCACTTATATCTTTCTGCATGGGGTATCTCACCAAATTATTTTACACGTTTTGGCAGGATTTGGATACATTGAAAGATTAAGTTTCAATCATACATTAGGTTTGGAAGGTTTTAAGCTAAACTGCCATCAATACTACTTGGCATTTTACTCTCTAGATTTTTTTTGAATGTCATATATTAAAAAACATAACAATATTGTGATTGTCTTAGTGCGATGTCAGAGGAGATACATCAAAAGGTTCAAACCCAATTTACATCCTTCACATCATATTTGAATAAACATGTTGATTTATTTTCATTTCTTTTCTTTTTTTTTGAAAGTTTAACTGAGCTCTTTTCCTTTTTATCTAATCTTTAATTGCATTTACCAACAAGGACCAAAACCACAGAGATCAAAACTCAAATGTCTCAACGAACACTGGGACAAAGTTCAAAGCTTGCTCAATATGATGTCCTGTTAATCTTTCTAATTGTTTTATTGTTCTGTTTTACTAAAGTTGCATACGTTTCTGACATTTATAATTTTTGGGGATAAAACAACTGAAAGTAGAATCAAAACTTTAGAAACGGCCAAAACTATTAAAAAGACTCCCATTGGTGGTCATGTAATTACACTTTCAAGCCTTAGACACTAAAGATGCAAAATAATGGTAATTATTGTTGTATTCAGGGCCTGCCAAACCAGCCCGAACCGCCCAATTCAGGCCGTACCGAGTCGAATTGGCACGGGACCAAGCGGTTCAATGGTGAGATTCAGAACCGGCCCCAAACCGCTCGAAATTGCGCCAATTCGAACTAGTCCGAATTCGTTCTCCCCTCTCCTATCTCATTTCCTCTTCTTTTTTTTTAATGCCAAAAGATGCCGAGAAATTTTCTAAATTAGGGAAGATCATGCCAAAATTTTTGATTTTGGAATAATTTCATGATATGTTGTAGATCCATAGATAATCTACACAATCCCACAAAAAATTTTAATTTTCAGATTACATAATTTTTCACATTAAAAAATATATTTTCGTATTAAAATTTAAAAAATAAAATAAAATTCAAAAAATGACTGTAAAATTAGAAGCTTCTTTAGAGGCATGCAAGCTACTCTCCAATTAAAATTGGTGTCCATTTATTCAAATATTGATGAGATCATGCGCACATTGGCTTAGGCCTAAATTAAAAAATATGAAAAATAAGTAACCTTTGATGCATGGCCATGAGCTTAGAAAAATAAATATAGCATCCACGGTGGTTATACATGGATCTGAGGGCAAATTAATTTTCTCACATATTTACAATTAAAAATTTTAATTTAAAAAATAATTAAAAATATATAATTAATACAAAAAATATGAAAAATTAATAGTGTGTATTACATAATTCAAAAGTATATTCTGAAGTAGAAATATATTTTTCAATATTTATGATACTTAAACATATTTTTAAACATTATTATAAATATATAAAAAAATAAAAAAAAAATATGAAAAATTAATATTATGTATATGTTAAGTCGGAAGTAGAAAATATTTTTTCATCGCAATGAAATTTTACAATTTTAAATAGCTAATAAATTGACGGATTTGAGAAACCGACAGAAATAGAACCATCCAGGAAAAAGGACCAGAGTGTGACATCGCTTGGGATCATGGGCAGCTCTCGAGTCGGCAGCACTAGAAGTACAACTAGTGCAACATAAAGTTCGAGAGAAAGGTAACCAATTTGAAGCACCATCAAACTGGTGGTTATCCCGACGTATCTATATACCGAAAATGTCTGTTGGAGGTCCGACAACTAATGAAGAAACACTTCGCTGATTTCAGAGCGGCGAAGGAGACAATTGCCAAGGAGGTGGTCCGCCGAGCGACAGAGCCCCTCCAGGAAGTCAGAGGCGTCCGCTCTAGAAAACGAGGCACAAACAAGGTTTGCTGTCTCAGTACCGAACCCCATACCGGTGTAACACTAGCACCGTCGGTATGGTACGGTACAGTATTTTCCGCATACCGAGTGTCAGCATGCCACCTGTACCGGATACCAGTACCAAATTGGTACAGTACGGCCCGTACGATCCAATTCAAGCCGATACGGCGAACCATGGGCACAAATCCAAACGACCATTCAAGCAAGCCTGGATGATCAGTGGCAACAAGATGAGGTGGCCAGACATACGGCTCAATTTGGGCCCTCACTACGAGTCGAGCTCTGGTTCTGCAATCAGCAGGGCAGATCCAGAGTTCAAAAGAACCTCCTTAGTTAAAAAGGCCGTCAGTAGAGGTTGTGGTCGTATTGCATCTATGCGAGGAGCTTTTGGTAGCAGAAAGAAGTCCTCCAGGAAGATTTCACCAAAAGCTACCATCCATGATTTAGATCCACATACCTTTTCCAGCAAAAATTCGAAGCAGCAGATGGTTGACACCATGCTAACAAAGGATAAGAAGAAGTATATGTGGCGAGCTAATGGATTTCGATTCCACTTCAGCCACACCCCACCGAATGTAGCAGACAACACGTACTATAAGTGATTTCCTCCATACAAGCTGTCGGTCTCAGTGTAGATCCTCCAGGATCGAATGACATATATGGTGAGATTCTCAGCAATAATGAGCTAGAAAAGTGAATAAACTCATACAAGATGAAGTGGCCCATATATGGACTGACGGTGATGTGTGATGATTGAACCGGTCCTACCAGACAAAGCATCATCAACTTCTTGAGATACTGTAATCTGAAAACTTTCTTTCAGAAATTCATTAATGCTTTCGATCAGGTGCACAACGCCATGTACATCCTTAGATTGATGAAAATTATCAAAGTAGAAAAAAAGAATGTTGTACAGAACATCACCGATAATAGGTCACAATATAAGGCCGCCGAAGAGATTTTGATGGAGCGACAACCAAATATTTTCTGGAGCCCATATGCTGTAAATTGTATTGGCCTCACGCTGATGGACATTACGAAGATTCGTAGGGTGCAGCAAACAGTAGAGAGCCCAAACCATCACCATATATATATTTATAGGTATATATGGGTCCTATCACTGATAAGAAGGTATGTAGAGGGAGAGATCTTCAGACCATGTATGACAGTTTGTTACTAACTATGGTGTACTTGATAACCACCTTGACAAGAAAACAACCCTATGTCAAATGTTTGTAATACCGAATGGTAGAAAAGCATATTTGCGAAGGTCGACACTGAGAGCATTGTGGAGGACTTGATGACGAGGCAGACATTCTAGTAGCATGACGAGAAGATGTTTAAGGCTATCAAACCATTGTACGAAGTGCTTCAGGTCATGGACGGCGAGAGATACCCCCCAGATGGACTTTTTGTATCATATGATAGAGAGGGCAAAGAATCAGATCAGGGAGGCAAATTCCATGCATACCCAGGAGTATATCGACATCATTGAGTGACAGTGAAAATACTAGATGGGTAGGGACTTGCATCTAGCAAATAAGCAAGAACATTAAAAATTAGACGGCTCCTGCTTGTACAATTTTACTAAAATAATTACGAACTCTATTTGTAGCTTACTACCTGAACCCAAGGTTCCGATACACAGCATCTGGAATCTATATGAACGACGAACTTCTGACCGTTCTACATAATGTGATTTACAAGATGGAGCCTAATCTAAAAGTCACGTCCCTATGTCTAAAAGAGGTAAGTTAACTTGAGCAACATGCGCAAGTTAACTCGTGTTTTCAACGATTAACATATTACAACACGATTCTTTTTTACAGACAAATATTTAGGAAAAACACTATCAGCTTTAGAGTCTCAGTAGCTATCATAAACAAGAAAAGTATGAATCCAAGTATATTACATATCAATATGACTATTACCTAATGTTAAATGGTTACTAATATAATACTATCTTATATATAATTTTCTTTGATATTTTTGCAACTAAATGGTGGATTCATTTTGGTTTGTCCATGAGAAATCTTAAGCAGCTAGCTATCCGGATCCTCCCAAACAATCTCCTCAAGTGGCTATAAGAGCAACTGGTTCACCTTCGCCCTCATCCATAGCAAGCAAAAGAACTGTCAGACATAGAAGCACCTCAACGACCTTGTATATGTTCACTACAATATAAATTTGAGGTTAAAGTGCATTCAGGAGGAAATAGAGCTAAAGTACACAGATTCGATCCGCAACGCTTTCGTTGACGATGAGGATGATCCTATGATCGATGGACTTGTGGGCCAGCAGCAAGAGTCGAAACTTGATGAGCCGAATCGCCTCCACGACTAGCCAGTTTTGTAGCCAGCTAGGGGCGGATGCAAGGCAATGGGCAGATTGCAACATTCAACGCATCCTTCCAACTGACCCGCAACAGCCATAGAGGTCACTAGAGAGCCAGTCATCACATGACTCCGTGCCTAAGACATACTTCCAGAGATATGATCAAGAGTTGCTTAGACGAGGCCACCACACTACCTAGTCAACTCAATCAAGAGGTCGACATCCATCCTCCCAGCGTAGCCAAGTAGAGGGGGGCACGAAGAGTAAGCAAGCAGCTGCTCAGCGCAACAAAAAAAGAAAAAGAAAGGTAGTTGCAGCCCTGATGGAGATTGTCGAGAAGGCAATTCACTCGGATTCAGAGACCAAAAAGAGCAGAAATGACAGTTCTGGTGATTATAGATTTGCGGGCTAGAGAGAATGGAGGACATGAGACCATTTATGAGACAACCGTAGGGTGGTCTTCGATTCACTGGTGAATCTCAATTTACGTATGCTACACAGAATAGGAACTACGGTGCACGATCTGGTAAAGCTCGCAAAGATACGATTGTATACAGGAGACGGGCTCCTCGAAGTCATTCAGGAGGACACGATGCAGATGCAGATGACCACGCACGTGAGGTAGAATCTATAGACGTATCAGGCATAGTATTCTGAACTGGCCCATACCGATTGGTTCAGCACGTACAATATCAGTCTGGTCCCTGACTGGTATGGTACGGGGATGGAAAACAGTACCGGCAGAGGCCTCTCCTTTTTCCTCCCCGCTCGCTCTCTTCTTTTCCGGCTTCGGCTAGGTTCTCTCAGTACGGGCCCGATACTGAAGCAGTACCCGAATACATTGAAGCAGTACCGATACGGCATACCTTAGTATCAGGTTTCGAATTATATACTAGATCCTATTACCCACAGCCACAAGCAGCCTATAACCCATATAGATACAGTATGGATATGGTACGTTTGACGCATCGTCTTCTGGTGGCTACTATCCTAAATAGGTTGGATTTTACTGTCGGCATATTTGGATGGGGCCCTCCACAGTCGTATTATCAGTCAGAGGATATTTTTCATAGCCAAAGCATCAGTAAGAGATCCAAAAGTGGTTAGAACCCAGAGCGCGTTCCTTATGGAATGACCATACAAGACTTACGCCGCCACTTGGTTATAGGGACAGGCTAAGGTGCCTCCTGATTATGCTAATGATCGAAATATCTACGAGAGGCATCACCACCCGGCGAAATTTTAGATATCAGTATGTATGTTGTACTTTAAATATACGTAATTGATTGTATCATTTTATATTTTGTATCTCACTAATTGATTTTAAAATATTTTATATTATGTCTTATAGTATGCAACATCTCACTAATCATTTCATGTTTTGCATCACTCTAAATATCAAAAGGTATCATTTAAGTTGTATCGAGATCATAGAAACATCAAGAAACATCAAATTATACTTAAAATCATTAAAAAAGTTTAAAAAAATGATTACCAATAATTCAAACCTAAAAATATTGAAAAAAAATGGCATGTCGATTCACCTCTATGTACCATGTGTCCATACGGTACCGAACTAGCCGCCGACTGACACGTCCCAGTATCGGTTCGGCGGACCTTGCATACCATGTCTAGGCAGGAACCTCTTTTTGCAATACTCTCCCACAGGGTACGCGGAACCGACCGAATCGACGTACCGGTTAAGACAGGTACCGGTTCGTTCATAAAAAAAATGAGCGAACGCATGCGCATCCGCGTTATGCTAAATGCCACTCTGTGGCATTAGAAACCCGCGCAGGGCAGCGCATGGGCTTGCGAGCCAGTGCTGGGAATCACGCGCGCGCGGTTTGCACCACGTGGAACGCACTCGCACCCGCGGTTCGCACCACGTGGAACGCGTGCGGGCGCGAGTTCCCCACTCGCGCCCACGCCCCTTCACGCGGGCGCTATTCCTCTAGCCTCTTTTTTTTATTTTCTTTTTTTTTCCAATCTCTTCTTCCTGAGCCTCTGTCTTCTTCCTCTCTCTTCCTCTCTCTCCTCTCTTTCCCCCATTCTCCCGCGAGCAAGAGAGGTTTTCTTCCCCGCGAGGTGCTCGGAAGGAAGAAAGGGGCCCGATAGCGCAAGAGAGGTCTTCTTCCCCTCTCTCCTCTCTTCCCCCCTTCTTCCCCGTGAGTATCGGTGCCAACCGCACCGGTACGGGCAAGGAACCGTTCGGTCCCGACCCCAAAGAGGTCGGAACCGAATTCCATGGCTATACCGTACTAGTGGGGCCGGTACCGGTACAGTACGGGCTGAACCGGTCAGTTCCGACCGATTCAGCAGACCTTGCTCTCCTACTAGGATTCACAAAGTTGCACCTCAAAAGAAATCTTGGCGGTAAGACGGCATGCAAAGTATTAAATGCACCTAAAAGTGCATTCCCCTATACTTGTAGTTCATGTGAAGCGAAAAGAATTTCAGCTTCAAGGAGAGTTCAGTCTTAGCAAAATACCACCATGGAAAGATAAGAATTTCAGCTAAATTCATACAGAATTTTTTACTTGCATATACCCCTCCCCCCACAAAAAAAATATAAATAAATTAAACAAAAAAATATTATAAATAGAAAGAAAAGCAATGGACAAGATTATTAACATTTAACTAGTTGTGGCATACAAATTGGAAAAGCAAACAAATGGTTTAAGAATACCAAAATAAAATATAACAAATTGTTAACAATTGACAAATTCCTGGTTTTGAATCTTACCTTTACAACAGAATTAGAATTAAGTGCCACCAAATCATATGCTAAATATCTTCTCTTCAGTCCTGTATCAGGTAGTGTGTCGATAATCATTTCCCCATCAATCAAAGTCAGGTTATGAGAACCCTTGCACATGATAATAAAAACAGGTTTTATGTTGTGCATAGAAGTCAAAACAAATACGCTACTAAAAGTACAGCATAGCTTATTTAAGAACTAAAATTTTGTACAAACTAACCTCATTATTCTTCAAAGGAAAACGCATTTGAACCCTTCGAAAGCAAAAATTTCGGTCGATTAAGTAACAACCATGTGTGGTAATAAGCATCATATACCGGGTCCCATCAGCTTTCCATGTAGCATAATAATACCTCTGTCTTAATAATTGCAGATTATCCCTGCAAAGATAATGTTGATCAAGTATGAGCTGAGAATAAAAAATCACAATTAAACATGGAGCAATAAGTACACAATAAACAATCAACTCAACAAACCAAATCGATACATTTAGTATTTTATATTAATGCATTCATTAATCCATCTGATGAAGATGCCTCTTGGATTGATAAGCAGTGAAAATATCACATAATTAGCATGGATTTGCAGGAGTTTATTCAAATTCATCTTAATCATCTATCTCGAGAAGCTTTTCTTCAGTTGAAATTTCATAGGTGATTTCAGAAGTCCATTTTTCCCACTGTGCAGCTAGGAGTTTAAGGTGAGAAAAATAGTATAGGGTTTCAAACATGTTTGGAATTTAACCAAAGTGATGACATGTCATGTTGCTTATAGATGAGTAAAATCGACTTGACTTGTCATCCAACAATGAGGAGAAAGATAATCTGCTCCAGAAAACCAAAAAAAGAATTTAAACATGGAGAAAAACAGAGACAAGACGGTTGGACACTCTAATCAAGAGTCAGGCAGATTAGGGACCTTCTGAAGATGAACAACATGAACCAACATGGATTGGGAAATAGATGGTACTTCAAAGTAAAACAGAACAAAACTCAATCCCTGGAGATCAGTTTTGCTCAAAGTACAGCCCTTACCACCGGCCCCCCTCTTCCCAAGAAGAAAATGCCACAAAACAACTCTTCTATTATCTCATATTACCTTCATGGACAGTGACCACTGTAGTGGCAAAATGTGTTTGACCTAACATATCATTCCTTTTCCATATTTCTCCTGAGAAAATGGACAGAAAACAAGATGTTGCCTTTAAATTGCCCAGTGATAAAAATCACACATGCAAACCATTTCAGTATCATAAGCCTTTCCAGTCAGTCTAGCAAATAATTATAGCTTATTTTCCATTAAGGAATACAGAGTGACAAACAACACTAAAATCATTTCACCATAGTTTTGCTATCCACCAAAGCTCTCGACCTCACGGACCCTGCTCCCCCTCCCCCCCCCCCCCCCCCAACAAAAAAAAAAAAAAAAACCCAATGGCTTATACCAAACATACATGCCCTCTCCTACAGCCCCCACCATGAACAGCCGTCCCCTTCTACCATTCACAACCCAAGGTCCCAAGCCACTCCTCACCAGCCACCAGCCTACAGCCCATGCACCATCATAATCATGCAGTCATATTCCATCGAACACCCTCACAACTTTGCAAGCTTCCCCCATTCCACTTAGTTTTTTATGTTTTTTAACATACTATTTGTTTCTCCATATTTATTTCATTTTTCCAACAGCCATAATTTGATTAGCTGACCCAATAGTTAACTTGCAAACCTGGTGACCTGGCCAAGCCCTCGCTCAGGTCAATGTCCAGTTCAGGTCTAATAACAGTCACCTTGAAAATTCCAGCTCCAAAATCCAAGCATATAAAAAAAACTACCTCATGCAATTCAGATGGAGCTTCGAAAAGAAGAAAAGTCTTTAAAAAAATTTTGATTCTCCCGATAGGCCACAATTACCGTGAGCAAACATATTAATGACAAGGATAACCAATTGCGTAAGAAAACTACATAAACAATGTAGTTAGAGAAGCTGCACTAGCTTGGGAAAAAAAGTCTTGAGACCTTTATTGGTTACAACAATATTCTGTTTAATAAACTCAATTATGTATTTAGTGCAAAAGCTTACTACTCATACAAGCTACTAGATCAATGAATTTATTCTAGTACTTAGATAAAGGATAACAAGTCTCATGATTTTGTTTGAAATCAAGAGATAATATCAAGCTTAGCCAAACCAAACTGTCCAGGAACCAAGATAGCTCAAGCTCCCAAAATGGGATAAGGTCGAAACCAAAGTTTGCAATCTCGATACCAAGCACCATACCAACACATTACCGGTTCGGTATGGTACGGATCGATACGATACGCACCCAATACCAAAACAGCTCTCAAGCCATTTTTCTTACTTTTTATCTCAATATGCTTCAATACACCTTGGTACGAGGCTAGTACCGAACATGAGTTTTGTACCGGTTCAAACCCGATATGGTACGATACACCCCATACCAGGTAGTTCGAGGCGGTATAAAAGTCCATGGTCAAAACAGTTAGAACCTTGCTGAATTGACCGATTCCACCCGATCTCAAACAGTTATAACTTTGGTCGTGCAAGTTGACCCAACCACCTTTTAGTAAAATACCGTGAACCCTAGACCCACACCTCATCTCTAGCTTCACTACAAGCAGCACAACGCTCACTTCCTCCGATTGATCCCCCTCTCTCCGATCTTGATGGCAAGCCGCACCATTCCTATTGCTCTAATTGACCCTTCCAACCAAAATTGATGCTGCCACTACTCCGGCCATCCTTTGCCATCCAATATGAAATCGTGATCCAACCCAATGGCCCCTCCAAATTTGTTCTCCACTCCCTCTAGCCCTCTTCTCCCTCTCAAAAAAAATAAAAAAAAATCAAAAAACAAAACTAGGTTACTAGTACCTCACTACATACCATGCGTCGGGGTATAGTACAGTACCCTACCATGTTGACCCGACCCGATAGTAACTAGCATGTGTCATGGTAGTGATTCGGCCAACCTTGCTAGGTATGATCCATATTTTATCAACTAACTTACCACTGTCTACGCTTTTATTGGTAAACTGATGACAGGAAGATAATTTTATTGCAAATCTAAATTGCCTATTTAAAAAATAGAGATGTCAAGAGTCCTTGGCACCTGCTACACAGCAGGGAGAACATTAGCCACAGCAAGGAATCATAAAAATGCAAATTAAGATGGTAGCTTGCATAAACATTAACCTAACGAAGACCCAAGAAGAGGAAAATATCGGAAAATGCCCAAGGTCTCAAAGGTCATGCCTTTACAAGATAACTAATTACATTGGTTTTAGCAAGTTTCTAAAGCTCATGAAAATCATAAACAGGAAGACAAAGGTAGAGTAGAATAAAGGATCGACATAAAGTGGCTACAGAAAGCATGATATGGTCCTTAACAATAACATACACCACAAACACCCTTTGCTATCTACAAAATATTAATAAGAAGGATTTTGAATTGAAAAAAGGAATAGACCTGTTGAGAGAAACAGGGTGCGATCCTGGAAATTGTGCATTACCCCTTACCTGAAGACCAATAAAAACAGGCACAGAATATGAGATAATCAATCAACATTGATTGTGAAAAGCAAAGTATTAGAAAAACTCAACTCATATGCACCAGTTAGTAGCATGAAATAAAAATATTTTGACAACATTGCAAAAAAAATACTTAATATTGCAGCAAGGTGTACCAATGACAGCATGATTAAAGTTGGTGATATGTAAGGCTACATTTTGCAATGTTCAATTAATATATAATTACTCAGGTAAAAAAATAAATTATGTTTGTATCACAATGTCAAAGTCAGGATCTAGGACCAAACTGACGTGCAACAGTTCACAACTTAAAAATTTTAAAACAATTTGCAAGAAATTGGAGAAGATGGAGATGGAGCTTCACAAATATTGCAAACATCTTGATAGAAAAGCAGAGTACAAAAAAGTTCAGAGTAAACCCAGAATACATTCACAAAAGTCACAAACTATTCTAAGGAAATTAACAAAAAAAATCCAAAATAGTGCATTCTGACATCAATATTAAGCTTGGGAAATCCCGTAAAGGAAAACTTCAAAAAACTTACAGTTACTCAAAGATTCAGACAATTATTTTACTATGGTATATTAAATGGTGAACATAATATACAGATACAGCAATTTTGAATGGATAACTAAATAGAAAAGCATGAATATTGAAAAAGTAGAAGACAGGTAACAGATTTCTTACTGAAGGAGTTAAATCAAGTAACTGGTAACAAATCTGACGCATAGAGTCTTGCTGATCATACGGTATTGCATCCCCCAAAACATCATCATTTGTTATAATTTTGTTTTCCATATGCACCTACCAGTATTATAGGATTCCCAAAGTCAAAAAACTTACCCGAGATAATTAGTAATAGTTAGAATTGTAAGAAGATAAAAGTTAAAACAATCAGAAGCAGGATAAAATAAATGGAAGTCATGAATGTTGTCAGAGTTTATATCAGAATTCTAACGCCTTTCAAACTGTTTTTCAATTGTTATTTTTACAACTGCTGCTATAAAGAAGCCTCAAATCCATGATCTGCCACAACTGTTTTTCCATTCCTTTTCTTCCAACTGCTGGTATAAAGAAGCCTCAAATTCATGATCTACTGTACTGCCCCATACCACTTGGTACGGGGCATGCCATACCATACCAAGTGGAACCGGTACGAAACTCAAATTTGGGTCAATACAGGCCCCATTCAGCCTGATACAGAGGTGTACTGACCCCTACCAAGACGTGTCAAGATGTGTCATGACCTGTATCGACATATACTGAGATAAAATGTAAGAAAAATGGTTAAAATGTTGTTTCGGTACAAGATACATATCGTATTGTACGGTCGTATCATACCAAACCGGTAAGGTACCGGTATGGTACCCGATACCAAGATTGTGGTCCTTGCTCAAATCTAATCTCAGATTTCTTTATAAGCAAGATCACTGCTGTTAAAGTAGTGTTTAAGCAAGGAGAGAAGACGTTGAGAATTGAACAGAATAGGGGAGGAGAATAGAATAAAACGGAAAAAAAGGGAGAAGAAAGAGAAATGTAGCCACTCCTAGTCTCCAAATGAATTTACATACGGATTTCCCAGACACAAACATATCTCTTTTAATAGCCTAGCCTAATCTCCTAGCAAAAACTAATTAAAAGAATAAAAAAACAAAAAAAGACTACATCCCACCCAGGTAATTCTGGTCAGATCCCTTTCTTGGAACCCTGTTATGACTCCTAAAATGCAAAGATATCAGCCAAATCCTTTCAATTTTAAGAGAACCAACAGGCTGTTTTAGTTCCCCGATTTTTGACTCCCACTAGGACTCTTCAAACTAAGTAAACTGACACCCATGGGGTGCCTAATTACAACCTATTTCGACAACAAAAAAAAGACTTCTAAAATGATCCCAAAAATCAGCAAAATAGATTCTATCACTACCTGCAATGCAGGCACTAATCTTAAGTACAGTATTTAATTCTAGACTCCGGTCTCAAGGAAGATAAGAACGCAAGAAACCAGGAAATGCTTTCAATAGATGGAGCATCTGAAGCAGAAGAAAAATAGTATCAAAGAATAAAAAATTTAAATAAAAGAAATTAACCAGTAATCAGAAAAAGTTGCTTGAACATTACTAACTCTTATTCCCTTGCCTTTCTTTCACTTCAAATTGCAATAGCTGATCTAAGCACATTAACAAATGTCACAGTTATATTTCAGCAGTCCACAATTTCCTTCACAACATAGGCAAACCTCCATTATCAGAAAATAAGTAACTTCAGATGAATCAGGAAGGCATGTCACGAAGCTCACCATAAACTGGATAATAGGGAAACAAGAAATAATCATGAAGAGATTTATCATCTCATCACAAATTTTGCACGACCGAAATCTCAAGACTGTGTGGTGATCAATCAGTTCTTTAAGTTAATTCAGTTCCAATTAATGATGTGATACAAAAGAGATCAGGTGTGATCCTGTGCCACAGGAATCAGGGAGCTACGACGAAAGTTTAGATGTTAAAGCTCAACAAATAGAGGCAACAAAGGAAATAAAAACGAATTTAATACGACAATTCTACTTTCTGCGCAACACCTACATTCGAGAAAGTTGCAGGGTCCCCATCATCATCATCATCCTGCACAGCTTCACCATTCAGATCAAGATCAGAAGACCTTTTCCACTCTGGAGTGGGAGGGCAGACCAAATTTTCAGGACTTTCATGGTAAAACAAATACAGGGATTCAATATAATCCTGCTTATAGATCCCTGGAGGACGTGCTTGAGCAAATATATGTAATGCCTGGCCAGTAGAAAATCAAAATACAATGTTGAGGAAAAATAAGAAGCTAACAGGAGACAAACAAGGGGAAAGCTAGGAATATACGAACATACATACATCAGAGACATGCAACAACTGTGTGCGCATGAGGAAATGAATAATCATAAACCCTGTACGATTATGCCCATGAGTACAGTGAACGAGAATATGCTTCTTTGAATGCTTTTGGCGGGACAGAAACTGCATAACCTGAAATAAGAGCATCATGGCAAAATAATTGCATAACCATGGATTAAATTCTTCCAAAAAGGATCTTCAAGAGAAATTTAGCAAAATTAGAAAATATATAATAAGCTCTAAAAAAAAGCAGCTATACAATTATCCATGATAAACAAAATTTAAGATTGCAAAATTTAAAAGCAACAATTTTGATGTATACAGCTCTGAGATAGCATCCAAGAACTGTGAGAACATATATTCACACAAAAATTTAAATACACGATTAAGTTTCTGTTCAAAAGCCAAAATAGTTGCTGGATTTAGTTATGTTATCCAAGTCGAACAACCATTTAGCATAAATCATGAAACGTGTGTGGATGCCCACAATCTTAAGGCCCGCCAATATTCAAAAACCATCATTTAAAATCCCCAAGGAAAAAACCATTCATTGAACCCAAACTTCTTGGGAAGAAAGTATGCAGCTGAGCTCTCTGATAATGAAGTTGAAGTTTGCAGTGGGCTCGAAAGTTGTTATCTAATTCTGAATTGTGCTTTCTCCCTTCCTTTTGCTTGGAAGCTTCTGTCTCAGTAGATATAAGAGTGGTGGATCTCTTCTCAATATTCGCATATCACAGTCACGGGCACTTCAGATCTTGAGATGTCTTGTTTTGTTAGCTATAGTCATGTATTAGGTTTTGTCTGGCCTTCTTCTTTCTTCCAGTACTTGGTTAAACTCCATTCTCATATGACTAATGTTCTGTTGTAAGCAGTTAGTAGGTTTCCATGAACAGATCCCATTATCTGGAGACATAAACAGATAAAACCATTTGACAATATGCAAATTTTATGATTTTTAAGATTAGACCTATTTGGTTCCCACTGCATTATTTAGTTTTCGAACTATGCATAGTTTATAATTCATGAAACTTACAGATAAATATAATGGATATTTAACTGGATTAGAAGCTCTATACGCAGTACTCATAAGGAAGTTAAATAGGTAAGCATACACAACCTCACACTTTTAAGTTATATGAGTGTGAGGTTCTTATCATCGATATTGGTTATGGGCATTTCAGATGTCTTGCTTCATTAGCCAGTAATTTCTTAATGAGTTGTGTTCAGCCTTCCTTCTTCCGCCCAATACTTCGTTGGCTTTCTATATCGTCAGTAAATTATCTCCTGACTGATATTGGGTTATAAGCAGTTCTGCAGGTTTTCATGGACAGGTCTCATTGTCTGAAAACATAAAATGAACATTTTTAGTTTAGACCTATTTAGGTTTGACAGGATAATTTATTTCTCAAATAATGCAAGGGTTTTAGCCCATGAAATTACCAAAATTGCATCAGATGTTTGATTGCATCAAAAGTTCTGTAAGCAGTATTGACTGTTCAACAGCACCCAGATGATCTGATCTCACTCTTTCAAGAACAAGTATTTAATTGTAAGGACTTGTTACGGAACAGACAGTAGTGCAAGGAGGCTAAGTTCGTAAATCATTCTGCAAAAGCTACAAAGATAACCTAAACAAAGCTCAAATTAGTAATCAATTAAGATCTGTCATATAACTTCAATAATCTTGTGGGTTTATCATTGAACACATCAGAACACTATAGCATAGATCCACAAATCAAGTATTATGGTAACAGGGGTTAAGATCTCTCTTGAGATCTGCCTTAAGGCTCTACCTCCAAGGCATGTGCCACAACACTGTCCATTGCACCAACACTCCTGAATTTTATTCAATATACCTCATACAGGAGGAGGTCCAGAGCTTTCCGCAAGACTGTTTGTAACACATTCTCACAAAGATGAATATGGTGTGGCTGCAACAGCTGAGGATTCAAACATTGGGAAGGTCAAAGCCCTCAAAAAGAAAAGCTTCTATGCCAAATGGAATCTTGGCATATCCCTGGAAGTCATGTTTCATTAGCTTTCATGGTGGGAGCTTACAGATTTTTGTAGTACTTAGGTTACTTATTCTTAACAAAAACTAGATCAGAAGTGCCATTCACTGGGACATCTGCTATTACATTCTTAAGAAGCCAGGATCAATTCTGTTTTCATTGAGTGATTACTACATACACTATTTTACTGATCCTCTCTATCACAATAGGTCATCAGCTGTTGTATGTCTATGCCAAAAAATTCACTGAGGACTTTGTTTCTTATTTGCACAATACATACACAGAGCATGATTGTTCAGGGGTGATAAATTCCATTATTCTCCATGATATCTAAGCAATAAATAAAAAAGATCCAAGTGATAAGTGGGTTTTAGGCAACAACTTGATCATGTTGTAGCAATGTTTTCAAATCTACACCAGGATGTCCTGTCTCATAACCTAAATAGGAATTTTATTAGTTGCCTTGTGGTGGCTACTGAGATATGTCAGATAGATATATTAGAAAGGTTCATAAATTGATTTTGGAAAATCCAGACAAAGTGGCATTGACTAGACAGGACATAACAACCACTAAAATGGAAACTGCATAGCAGTGACACGATCCAAGAAAAGACTTCAAAGCACCAAGGAAAACTTTATTTCCTAACAGAAGGCAAATCAATATAAAAAAAGATTGTTATCACCAAGGTTTGTCATGCTGGTGCGTACCACCCCATACCAGGCATGCGGGTACTAAACCAAGACTCTATACGAAGTGCGTACAGAACCAAGCTCCATGCCAAACGTATCAACACTGTATCAGCATGGAACGATACAGGGTCCAGAACCGAGATCACCAGGGAAATGATCTATGCAAAGAAAATTTTCATATGGAAACATTAGGAGGCCTATCTTCAAAATGATTATTAGAGCGAGGCAGGTGATTCAGGAAGGTGCTCTTCAGAAGGCAAAAGAAGCCTTTGCATTGCTAGACTGTTTCTTTGAGTTCAAACATGATGATAAAAGGTCCATACAACATTTGACTTGTTTCCTAGACATAAAACATGGTGCTACAAGGTTCATTATTAATCTAATCAAATTATTAGGTCAAGAATGTCGTGGTTTTCATATTTTGGTTTTGACACGACTTGTAGGGCTTCTTGATCTGGACATGGAAATTTACAAAATTTTAATGAATGAATTAATACATAATACAATTTAATTTGTATGCCACCATTTTCCAACCAAAAGGACTAATCAGCCAACTATTATGACCCATCTCAAAAGTAACTAAAAACATACCCATATCATTATCAAAGATTTAGTTCAAAGCACTAAAGCCAAAACTAGAACTTCTCAGTTTTTCTCCAAATTGATCCAAAGTCTGAACCATTTGGAGTGGAGATTCAGCCTATACTAGCTCGGGCCAAATATAGTAGACATGGTCGATTCCAGGAATCATATTTGCAAGATGGCGTTCCAACATGAAATGATTGGGAAACATTTTGAAGCACTAATATTGGGTGCCAAACAATTTTAGTGAATTACAGGAGGATAATCGTGTATGCATTAGTTATTAAAATACAAAGAGTCGCCATAGTCTCTAGCTGATAACCCTAGTTTATTCCTGGACAAATAAATATTGCAATCCTCCCATGTCAAGATAACTTCATATACTAGTTCATGGTTTTAAATTTAAATTATTGCGATGTTATGGTGGTGTCAATGATAATTTATTTCTTTTGTGGGGTTGCAACTAAATCAAGATGACTAATAATTTGCTTCAAGCAAGTGCCACCAATCATGACAGTTTTTGAGTTACTTTAGCAATGTTGAGAAATGAATTTAAGTAGGTTGTGATAAGAGCCAGACCATGTCAAATTGGATGAGACTAACAAGTGATATATGACAAGGTTGCTTAGGTGTAGAAATCTGCAGTCAAGGTCAAATGAATCAACCAAGGACCCAAGTACCAACCAACATGATCTGTACTTATCATAACAAATCAACTAATGAAGAACCCGCATTTATGACCTCCATATAGGATTTTGGGCAAACCAAGCTAAACCAAGGGTTACCACTCACTATCAAGCAATATGATCTGTACTTATCATAACAAATCAACTAATGAAGAACCCGCATTTCTGACCTCCATATAGGATTTTGGTAAAACCAAGCTAAACCAA
Source organism: Phoenix dactylifera (assembly GCF_051530095.1). Taxonomy (NCBI): domain Eukaryota; kingdom Viridiplantae; phylum Streptophyta; class Magnoliopsida; order Arecales; family Arecaceae; genus Phoenix; species Phoenix dactylifera. Next base: position 18,631,364 of record NC_143201.1, read on the forward strand.
GGTTACCACTCAGTATCAAGCAATAACAGGCCTTGCTGACCAGCATGTGATGGTATTGCTGGGTAGCAGTCAGTACTTAGTCAAAAAGCGATTTTGATCCTTTTTTCCGTTTTCTTTCCATTTCACACACTTCTCTTCATGTCAAGCAGGAGAAAGAGAATAAGGGAGGGGAGGGAACTCTTGCTTCAATCTGATGGATTCAATGAAGTTTTGGTTGGATTGAAACCTAGAAACACAACCCACAAGCTAAGAAACTCTCTTTAATCACTCTTTTTTAGAGTCTTCCATAAAAGAAGGTCAAATAACACCAGATGCAAAAAGGCAAAATTGTCAAATTTTGTCCATTCAGGTCTATTTTCAGATATCTTGTAGGTTGCGCATCAACCTCAAACATTGCATATGTGCTTATTCTACTGTATTTTCTGTTTTTATATTAATTTTGTGTAAAATAATTATTCAAAAATAGCCTTAAGTTATTTCTAGCAAAAAATGGTAGCATTTTGCACTATAGATTTGCAGATGCTACCCTAATATTACTCCCATGCTGGGATGAGGTAAAATCATCACCATACATTTTTGTTTTTTTTTTTGTCCAAGTAGAAATTAGATTATAGATTAAGTTGATGTTGATGTTTAGATGTAAAAGTTTGCATCTTTCACTCTTAATAGGAACCATTGCTCCCATTGTTCTGTCAGCACCAATTACTGTGCTGTGTATCAGCATTGTACGTACCGATACCATACAAGACCAATGCCCAGTACACACTGATGTCGATACCAAGATTCTAAACCTTGGTATTGGCCATTCAGGTCAAACTTTATGTTAGCTCTGATTATTAGATTTTGATTGTTCTTCTATATGCAACCAATCCACTTGCAACCATATGATCTCCATCCATTGACAGTTTTCAAATTGAGCTGCCACACTATCTCCAAAGAATCAAGCAAATGGCATCTGCTTCATGTCCACCATCGAAAGTAGGATGCATAAAATAACACAAACTATCTCCAACCAACTAGAGCCTAATCACCACTAGGGTTTGCAACAGGCTGCATCAATCAATCTCTTGAAACAGTATCTTGTACCTTGACCACCCAATGCAACCTGCTGGAGGGTCACAAGCTTATTGACAGACCATATCCTAAACCAAATAGGCAAATACAATTCTGAATCCGAATCAATAAACTGAATCTATTGCAAATTAGTTTTTGACTAATAGCCCGGTGAAGTCACGAATATGTTTGACCTGAAAACTGATCGTATTTAGATTAAGTGTTGATCCGATTCAATAATAGCCAAGTCAGGCCCAACTAAGATAAAATTTAGAATAATATAACTATATAAAATAATATAAATATGCAGCTGATCAACCCCTTGACCACCAACATATCCTCTCTCCTGAACCCCACTTCATCCCAGTTCCCCTTCACCTCCAGTCTGCACCCACCATGTGAAACCTAACAGCTCCTACCCCCACCAGCAATGCCACTGCTCGTGGGTAAGAGAGATACAGTTCCAACAAGGAAAAGTTCCCCACCTCTTTCTAACCACCCTAACCTATCACATCCCACCTCTTTCTAACCATCCTAACCTCTCATATCCTCCACCACCACCCTCCTCCATCCTTCCCATCAATATTTCCACACACTTCCCACACTATCATCCCCCCCCCAAACCAAGAAAAAAATAAAATTCCACCACCACTCTCTTACCCCCTTTCTTAATCCTCCCCCCTGCACTCCCTCCTCCACCTTCCCTGACTACCCTCCTCCACCCCCTTTATCCTCCCACCGCCAACCCACGCCACAACCCTAATGCCTTTTCCTTCTCCACCAACAACCTCAGCATATGCCATTATCCGCCAACAACATGCCTCTCACACCTTCTCAAATAAATAATATAGCTGACCCCCAAGTATTGGATTGAAGGAGGTCATTCAATTGAAAGATTAAATTGCTAGCAAATCCAGATCTGGAGCATATGTTTAACGATGCATTCAATGGTCCCATTAGACAATATCAATGTTTCCTCATTAAAGGATCAGATAAAGATTACTATCAGACTGACCAAAATCAGCTCCGCCCGTAAGCCTGCGCTGCGAGGATAAGAGAAAAAGGTATCAATATCCAACTGGATTTACAGCACATTCCAACCAGCCTAACCCAACAGACAAATCACGTCATCAACAAATCTAACTACTAATACAATCACAAACTAAAACAACGAAAAACAAGATACCCCAAAGTTGTGCTTTTTTGCCTAATTTTACTCCCAAAAATAAATCTTAGCATAGGCTAGAGAAAGTGAGCGGTAGAAGGAAGAAAGCAACCCATCCTTACACATGTCCAACGAGCTTAAAGAGCTTGTTTCAATTTGACACTGACTGGAAATATTTTGTATTACCCTTTCTTTTTCCTTGACTTCTTTTACTTAGAATTGAAGACCGGATCCATAGTAGGGAACAACAATCATTAGAAAAACATAATTCTACATCAGAACAAAAGATCACCAAACACAGTTTTATGATATTATTTTATAATGGCAAATTACTTGAATAGCGTACATGATAAACAGCAATCAGTAGAAATATCTAAGATGGACAATGATCTTAAATATCTATGCACTAGTTAAAAACTGTGTTCATTTGCGTATACTTTTACACATGTATAAAGCAGTTAAAATCGGGCTGTGGTTTAAAAAAAATAAAAGAAGTGTAATAGTGTTATCTTAATATGCTAGTTGATAATCTGAAACTAATATATACAAGCCTCAAATTTTCCCAATCGTTTACACTTCTAGTCCAATAATTTCAGTATCCTTAAAATACCCTCTTAATTTATCCCTATTCGAAATTTATAAAATTCACACTTTCCTATTTTCAAAATGCCTCTTTGTTAACTTATCTGTAAAGTTACACAAAACACTGTTCCATCTCCGATTCTGTTGCTCCTCAAGCATTCCAGTCTCCTTTAGTTATAAGAATTTCATGACCCAGTTGCTCCAAAATCTTTCCTATTATGGACTACTCCAAGTCAAACACCATTTTTTTCCTTATCGAGGATCCCAATTTCACTTCTGTCCTGCTTCTTCCTTCTATGTTGCTATAGGCATGCATATAATTTTTTAAATTTTATTTAGTTTTATTTTTTAGGAGTACATAAAGTCTTCTTATTTCAATAAATAATTTTTTTTGCTAGGCTTAGGTACTAAATTGGTATTTGCCAAATTGCCATTGCAGTATAGTATTATTGTTTCTGATTGTTGTTGTTGTTGTGGTTGTCACTGTTGTCATCATCGCACATGCATGCGCATGTTATAACTAGTATTTTTATAGAACTCTGCATCTTTCCGTACTAGTGTGTATCAGTGTCATGACAAGGAAAACATGCCTGCTCTTATCTGGTACGTGCACAATACACAATATTTAATCATTGCTCCACAACCACAACGAACAGCATAGTGGAAGCTCACATTATGTCCAAGAGAACTGTACTAGCTGTATATTAAACTAAATCCATGCAAATGAAAACCAAATGGGGACCAATATGTCACACATAAAGCATCTAAATTTTCTCAAGTATGTTTTGATTTTGACACCTTGATGTACTTCAAGCAATAGATATGATATTCTATAAAGAAAATGCTAAAATTATATGTTGCTCAAAAGTTCTGAGTGGCACAAGGTATGATACTGAGAAAAGGGATGGGATGCATACTTGGCATTAAGTACCATAACAATATCCATTATCTTAAAACTTTAAATGGTTACCATCTTTATCATCATTAGCCTCTCGACCTTCCAGCTTAACATGACTAATTGGTGACTAATTACATGGGTACGAGAAAAAACAAGTCTAATTACATGACTAATTGGTCACAAGTCTGCCTTCTCAATTTTGATAGTCCAATAATTATCTTCAGTGTGTTATGGCATCAAGCGAATCACCAACTCATTAACAATTGGTTGCTCCTTCCGCTGATGGTAATAAATCTAAAGAAAACATATATCTGTCATGATACAAGCCATAAGATGATTTCATATGTCACAGAATATCTGAACCATTTGTCAATGCTAGTCTGATAACAACGATTAAAGAATGGCATAACATGATGGGGATAATCAGAAAATATGCAAATATTGCTTAAAATATTATAAAGAAACTGATAAATTAGGAAGGGGCATTATAGTAAAACTACCTCATAAACAAATGTGTTTACAGACTCGTTATCTGGTACAGCATCACGTCCCTTACACGGGATCTATAACAGTAGGAGAAGATCAAATTATATAAGACCTGAAAGTTACATAGATGACAACGACAACAGCAATAAAAATAACAACAGTGACAACAAGACAAAAAAGTTTCTCACCTTAACATGCTTTATACCTTGATTTGTCCATTCTGATGGCGAATAATAGCGAGTAGTATTTGTCAAATCAATTACCAACCCAAGCTGGAGAAAGAAACAGAAAAGATCTTAAATAGAAACATCATAGACAACTTCAAAAAAAAAAGAGCATCAGGTATCAAACATAGATGACCTCATAACAGTATTCAACCATAAACTGCAGCTCATAATGCTGCTAAGTGTTCAGAAATATTGAATTGTGTTCTAAACATTGTCAAGGATAGTTCAAGCCTTCAAGGGATAGTGCTTTATACAAGATTAAAAACATGAACAGGTGCTTGCTTAATTTAGTCAAAAAAAAGATCATCCATCAGTACTGGAAGTTCAAGTTCTCTGCTTAATTCAAGTTCTCTGCTCTAAAAACATGTTTCTCTAAAGCATCTTGCGAACTTCAGGGCATTGAGTAGTTCCTAACTGTGACACTTTACCTGTAATTCTGAAACCAAAACAGTTTAAACTTTAAACTGAGATGTTTATCCTAAAAAATATGGATTTTTTAAGGGGTTAAGAGAAAAACTGCTACAGTTGAGATTTGACTACTTGCAAAGCAGTGCTGGGATTTGGAGATTTATGCCGAAACTGTTTTTAAGAATATCTAGTAGGTTTTAGTGTTGGGACTTTAAGAAAATTTTTTTATTAAAGAGAGATTAAGCAGCATTAGAACTCTAAGAAAGGGATTATAATTAAAGAGAGTAAATTTTCTTACAAGCTTGTCACACGAGGAAACCATGGAGCGTGCAAGCAACACATACATAGATATCAAGACAGAAAGGGATGACTAAGCTAAGTCGACTATAATAAGGGATTGCCTAACCTAATGTAGACATAGACAAGATTCCCAATGTAGATCCTACACAAAATAAAACTTTTATTAAATGTTTGCATTAGTTTTAAATTATTAGAAGAATCTAAAGAGTCCTAAGTGTTTATGTTTAAATATTTCAAGAAAATGAAATCGTCTCTTTAGTGCCACTGGCACCTATTTTTGAAAAGATTATGATATAGAAGGTAAAAAGATCCATTAGTACCTACCCATAGAAACAATGCTTAAGGAGATGTGCAACCAGGATAGGTCCATCCAAATCTATCTTGACCCAAACCCAGTCTGATATCCTTTCGGATCAAGACTTTAAACACAAACCCACCCATTGGCCAAATAGGACAAATTAGTTTTGGTACCTAGCAAAATAATTTAGATAGGAGTGACAACTTATGACCTAACCCACCAACCCACTCCACAACTGACCCAATATAAACAAAGCTAGGCATAAGTGAGTCCTGGTCATAAACAGGTCAACCTGCCTTAACTTTTTTGTTAAATGGGTCAAGTACAGGATTAGAGCCCTGATCTATATGACCTGTTTCAACCCATTTAAATTGGGATGGGTTGACACAATTACAACCTTGCCCATTTAAGACTTCTTTAACCCACTCAAATCATTTAAAACCCATTTAAACCATTTCGGAACTGTCTAACGGTTAACCTACTATCACAAACCTAACCCGATCTTACATGCTTATTATATGGTTGGGTTGGGTTGGGTTGGGTTACCTATTTAGTAAATAGGTTGGGTTCAGATTTCTAACCCATTAAATAAACGAGTTAAATTAACAAGTTTTCTATAATATCGATGTCTCAACATGACCCAAACCAGATCCGGCCTAACCCACTGCCACCCCTAATTTTAGATCTGTTGGATCTTTCGAGCTAATCCAGGTCAAACAT